>NC_048307.1:3490454-3790454 GCF_013100865.1 Trachemys scripta elegans | reverse complement strand
TGTTCTTTTAGAAGTAGAGTGAGGCGCCGTACAGACACATAATAAAAGCCAGTCCCTGCTCTAAGGAGCTTACAGTTTAAACAGACAAGTGGTGGGAGAAAGGGAGGAGCATTATCCCCATTTTACTCATGCACAGAAGATTCAGTGACTTGCCCAAGGTCACACAGAGAATCTGGCAGAGTCAGGAATTGGCCTAGACCTTCAGAGTCCCAGCCCAGTGCTTTATCCCCACAAGACCATAAAACAATTGGGTTTTAAAATCTCAGTGTGTTAGCAGTGTTTTGGATCATGCCTCTCTCTCATCCACATCCACCTTCTGGGAGTTGGGTTCTTGAATGCATTGATATTTAAAAACAGCCCGACATTTTGTACTTCACCCTTTAAGGCAGTGGGAAACGGATGTGAACTGGCATCCCAAAGTACTTTGGTTCACCTCCTTGGGAAATCTGTACATGCATGTGATGGTGCCCTTATCTGGCCCAGGGATTCATGTGAGACAAATGCAGTTTTGATGGCTGATGCGTGGGGCTTTGTGGCATCTTGAGGGCTGTCTGGAAGAGAGTCTGGCTGTTGGTTATTTTTGACTTGGGGTGTTGGCAGGAAGCCCCTCCTCACGAGGAAGGTATCCACCCCGTGGCAGTTACTTCCTCTGCGGCGATATTTTTAGTGAAAGACAAAGCAAGTGGAAATGAGCTGGAGGTAGGAGCTAGATTAGTATCAGGATGAATTGTGCGGCTGCCAAGACCCCTTTTGTTCCCGGGGACACAAACTCCCTGGGTTTCTGGCCAAAGGAAGTCCTGATCCCACGGACGGGTGGGTGCCGCTGCCGCATCTCAGATCCTCGAGCAGAAGACTCGCGGGCCGTCTCCATGGGAAAGCGTTTGGAAAGCTGACGCTCAAATGTCTTATTGATGCGCTGAGCTTGGCCTCCGCCTATTGAGACCTTGAGGACACCGGGGTGGGGGCGGACATAGGGACACTTAAAAGGCTTTTAAAGTATGAGCTTGTGAACTCCTCCTCACAGCCCCTCTCTGAGGTCGAAGTTCTCCCTATGTTACAGAGGGGAAACTGAGGCACAGCGGGGGAAGTGACTTGCCTGAGGTCACGCAGGGATTCAGGATTATCACCCAGGAGTCCTGACTCACAGCCCCTTCCCCAGACTTGAGAATGCTGCTTACAGTAGGAAGGCTAATGGGAAGATCGTGCAGTCTAATGTTTATCTGTCATTGAAGGTCTTCGTTACGGCAATGTAAACAGCAAGACGGTTTTGTACTTGTACTGGTAGTATCAAATCCGGAGCCAGCGAAACTCCCCTTTGCAATTGGCTCCGTAACAAAGTCTTGGTTAAGAAAAGTTTTCCCTCAATGTGACTTCTAAAAAATGTTAACATTGTGTTAAATGCGATGGTTGAAAAATCAGTTTGTCCAGCCATTAGCCTCAGCCAATCCTATGACCACCTACAGGATGCTTTTGTTGGCTGGTTGGAAGAAAAGAAGTGCTATGCTGCTTATAAAACACAACTCCCTTTAGTAAGAGACCTAGTTACAGGCTGGATCCTTTCCAACTAGTTCATGTTTCCATTGGAGAGTAAGAATATTAAATGGATTTAAACCAATTAAAGGTATTTTGGCCAAATCTAGATTTCATGCCTATTCCCTTTGTGGCGGCTTTGGTTCTAATCCTTGACACCTGACTGTTCTGACTGTCGTCTGACAAGCAGTTTTACACTGATGCGAGTACTTGGGTTCTATGCGATGTTTTATGCCAGTGAGTCTTCCAAACAAGCCCTGTACTTTTGGGGACTTCGCTCCACGGTGGAGTGAACATGAGAAGCACAAAGAAGTCCTGTAAGAACTCTGATTGCCTGCCCATAGGTGTAATGGTTCAAGAGGCCCTGTTGCTGCTCTGAAAGTCCCAGATGAGCATGGAAACCTTTGAAAATCAGCAGGTCACAATTTTGCACTGAAATTTATTTGCAACCGGAAACGGCTTTTCCAACAAAGCCAACGTTTTAGTGAAAATTTCCCGTTTTTGTTGCCAGGGTTGTGTTTTCAGTGCAGAGCCCCAAGGGGAACATTTGTTGGGGATGGTGTCACCAACTGAAAAATGCAATTGTTCGGTTGGGGGGCGGGGTTTGGTGGAATTTTCAGTTTTCCGTCTTGTGATTGAAAACCCCAGGTTTTTTTTGGTGGGAGGGAGCCTGTCATTTCCCAACCTGCCCAGTCAATGGACCAGGCTCACCCCAGTGTAGCCCTGTGGGGTGGGATTTTCCAACGTGCCTAGGGGAATAAGGTGCTCAATTTCATCAAAAGTCAGTGGGAGTTGAGTGCCTAACACCCTTGGGGGTTTTAATGGAGTTACACCAGGGTTGATTTTTGTCTTGTTCTCTTTGGAAACGATTCTGTCCGTAACTCGTGTCCTTTCTTCTGTTCCCCTTTTCCTTGTTTATTTTTAGGAGTAGCATTTACATCAAAGCTGGATCTCCGGTCCTTGTTCTGCCCCTCCCCCGCCCCCCAGGTGTTGTGTGTTGTGTGTGGCATTGGATTTGCTGTCTTTAAAGTACTTTTCAGATATTCTTTACTTAGCACTCCAGAGCGCTCTACAGCTGTGCATTGCGTGTGCCCTGGCAACTCCTCCCTCCATGCACTCCCTTGCCCCGGACACCGGGCAGCGGCGTGGGGAGCTCAGTCCGGGCAGTGGAAGCAGCTGGAGCCAGCGAGCAGATGGCCCGCAGCGTGGTAGCAGTCCCAGGCTAGCCCCTAGGAGTGGGCAGGGCTGGGAAAGTGAGACAGAGGGTCGAGGGGAGCTGAACAGGTGGAGTGGGGAGCTGGGGTCAGGGGAGGGGATTTTGTGCTTTCCTTTTCTTTTGTGGTGGAATTTAAAAAAACCATTACAAAACAGTAGTGTGTGTATGCGGGGGCATGTGCATACACACACTGTATCTGTGTAATGCTGGGTGCCCCAAAAAAGGATAAAATGCAGCTGGTGGGTCCCCTTGGTAAAAAGTTTGGGAACCGCTGCTCTCCAGTCCTGTAACCCAAAGTGCTTACAATCTAAACAGGCAACGTGCCTGCAAAAGGCTAGGGGAAAGGCTGCAGTGTGGGATCTGAGAGTCAAGCTGGGCTGTTTCTGACTCTCCTACCATCACCAGTAATAAAGATTCTGCAGCCCAGATGCTGTCACCAGTCATCCCTGTACATCCCCATGACCTTTACTGAGAGAGCTCAGGAAAAACAAGGGGCAGAATTTGCTGCTATTATTTTCTGGATTAGAGTAATGCTTAGAGGCCCCATCTGAGATCAAGGCTCCATTGTGCTAGACGCTGCACATACGCTAATAAGAGACAGTCCTCCTTGCCCCTAAGGACTTACAGTCTAAATAGACAAGGGTGGGAGAGGAAATGGAGGGGAAGTGATTTGCCCAAGTCACACTGCGCCTCAGTGACAAAGCTGGAAGTAGCATCCAAGTCTTCAGATTCACTGTCCAGTGCCCTGTCCTCTAGACCACACACTGGGTTTTGCCCTCCAGGCATCATTCTGTTAATGGGTGGGTTGGAATGGAATCCCACTCGCTCCCCCAGAGCTGGGTTGGCCCTTGCAGGGCTCAGAGGGACTGAAAAAGAAATCCAAAGCAGATCCGGTGAGCAGACACACAGGGCAGATGATTGTGTAAGAAGGTGCTATTTGTATATAATCCTTTTCCAGAATAGGAACATGTGGAACAAAGGTAAAAATCTATATTTTTACTTTAAGTATTCCAAAATTGCAGAGGGGACAGTGGCGTTCCAGTCATCGGCAAGGCACGCACAGTGAGATTTTCAGAGTGTTTGTACATAATCCATAAGACATTGTCTACGTACTGGTTACAATGTAAGGGGTATGTTAGTGACATTTGATAGCAATGTCAGCATTTCAGTGAGGTAGTCAAGTACTTTTAATCCCTACCATACACAGAGGGAGAGTAAGGCAGAAGGGTGACATGATTTACCCAACATGGCGGAGGAAGCCAGTGTATCTAGGGTTAGAACTCAGCTGTTTCGGCTCCCAGTCCTGTGCTCGTTAATTACTGTGATCTAACAAGCAGACTTGAGTCTCAGTTGATTTCAGGTGGGGATGAAAGAGAGGAGGTGAAACTCACAAGAAGTAATGATTGTCTTTAAATCCAGATGTCCCTAATAAATAAGAGGAGGAAAACAGCAAGAAAACGTAACAGGCCAACAGGATTATTTCTAGGGAGAATATTTCTAAGGCAGGATTCAAGTCATAATCTGATTTCATTACAGCTTTCGCATGAACCTCCGTAGCATTTTATTTACACTGCTGGATCAATTTATACTAAATTGTAACTAGACTTGGAATTGAATTTTGTTGACCCTATGTCTGTTTTCCCTCTGAAGCCTTGCAAGTGTGTGTTCAAGGTAAAACAATGTGCACTGTGACTTATTTTAAGCGAAATTCCTTTTGTTCTCTATTTGCAGCTACACTCTTAAGCTGAAACCTCTGGCAAAGTCCTTCTTTTGCATAAGAGAGAGGTACAGAAATGAACATTCCCCTGAGGTTCGGTGCTTCGTTAATTCTGTACCGTGGCTGTCTATCTCGGGTCTTACACAGACACCCATTCCTGTATTATCAGAATGCTTATGTAGGAGCTTAACAGATCCCCCTATTTCTTGTCAAGAGAAAGGTGAGCCAGTTTTGTGAGGGACCACAGATGCAGGCCCATCAAGAGAAATTTGAGGCCCCAGGACGTCTTGTTCACTGGAGCCCCACTCCATCACATTTCACCCCAGTTACTGATATTTTGGCTCTTCCCCCAGCCCCCCGGGTTTGAGGCTCCACTACAATTATCCCTCCCGTCCCCCCCTCTCATCAGCCCTGCCTGCAGGGAGATGCAAGTGCTATTTACAAATCCGACAGCAAAGCCTTTCCAAACCGTATGCAAAGGCCGAGTCATGTGGCTCATATGGCAAAGCATGGGCTAATGTGGTGCTGGGGCTTTATTCTTTAGTTTCAAATAATACGTTACTCTTCTAGCTCTCCAAGCTCTTTGCAAATTAATATTTGTAAACCGCTTGCTTGGGAGTAAACATTTTGCAGCTGGAAAAAGGCACAAAGAGAGGAAATAACTCGCCAAAGATAATACAGTGAATCCAGGGCAGAACCTAGATCAGAACCCAGAACTCCTGGTTCCCAGTCCCTGCTCTCACGTCTGCATTTTACTGCCACAGGTAAATCCTGTTGAGTGAGGGTCATTGAAATGAATAGGCATCAAAGGAATAACCAAATCTAAACCTGTCGAGTTCTATGATTAAACCTTCTGAAATACTTATTAGGAACAAGCCAGTTAATTTCCTTAACAGCACAAAAGGCCACAGGCAGAGGCTGGGCTGGTGCAGTGTGTCCATCACGTTTGCTGCTTTATCACGCAGCTTGGGGGGCTGTGACTTTCCGAGCCATCCTGGTCAGAGGCGGCTGTTTCGGTGGTGGTTGCTGTCAGGGTGAAACGTCACTGTGTGGCGTGGTGAGTGTGTTGAATTCTGGGCAGGTCGAACTCTGCACAGTCCACCAATGGACCCTGACCGGTAGCAGTGCCAACTTCATGGCAGAGGTGTTGCTTACAGCCTGTCAGCTGCAGTAACTCTGACGCTGTCTGCTGCGGGCCTGCGTCAGAGGCTGCTCCAGGTCACGCTTGCCGAGCTATGGTGCCCCTCCTTACAACATATGATGTGAATCCCTCCTCCTCTCCCTCCCCCGGTCCAGTGCTCCTTGCAGATCCTCTCCTTTTCTCCAAGCCCTAACAGTTACTGCCTTGTTCTCTTTCCACAGACCATGTTCAGCACAGTGACTCTTTCCAGGTGTAAGCCGCTGTATTTCCAGGTGTGGCTCACACCTGCCTTGACATCCCCAGTGTATTTAGCCCATGAGCCTGGCGATTGTTTTATGCAGAGAATGACAAAAGGGCAGCCCACAGTAAGTCAGTTCACGCAGGCTTTAATTAAGCGTGGAGCCCTAATTAATTGCAGTCAGGGTGGACCGTTCACTTTGCCCGGAGAACAACGAAGCCGCTGCTTCTGTTACAGTCTCTGGGCCTGGTCTGAAGACCATGGAATTCCCACTGAGCTCACGGGGCCTGGGATCAGACCCAGCGTGGGTTGTGCAGCTTACCATTAGCTGCATGAACAGACCCAAACTGTAGATAAGTAATTAGCCTTCGCTTGGGGCCACATAAATAATGACCGGGAACCGCCGCACTGTTGTGTTGAGTTGGCCAAGGTCTGAATTCACCAAGACCTGATCACAATGGGACCAGCTTTCTTCTCCGGTCCCACCTGGACAGCATGTACTCCAGATCTCGGGTTCAGCATGTGCTCCCGCATGGTAGTGTTCGCCCTCTTACGTCATGACACACTAAATGTGCGAGCTTAGCGGCCGTGCATCATGGTGCAGCAGCATTGCATGTTAGTGCAGTCGCTGCGTTGCCATGCTGCAAATCAAGAGAGGCCCCTGTCATTGTTTTGGGAGAGCTAGGCTCAAAGGGCGCAGGATGGCCCCAGGGAAATTAGGCAGCGTCCTATGAATATTGGGATGGTTGGAGACACCTTCATACGAGCAGGTGGGCAAGGATTGTTCCTGGAATAAGCAAGGCTGTCCTTCACTAGCCATGCTCCTTCCATTAAGCCTTGAATGTCTTTTTCTTGCACATTTCACGCACTGCGTTTGCCCTGTTTGTGTATGGGTAGCCTGTGTTGTCTTTGCAAATGCAGTCGGCTGTTTGGGGTTTTCCTTGGTTTTAGCTGCTTTTCTTGTTGTTCCTCTATCTCCGTTGCTATTCTGTTCTTCCCTCCGAGCTCTGCAGTTAAACATTAGACTGTGTTATTTCCATTTGGAAAGGTCTTGATTGCATCCCACAGGAAGGAAAATGGAGTGCCTGTCTGCCCTGCCTTCAGAGAGAGACTCCAGCTAGCACTGGGGTGAGGAGAGGGTGCAGGTGGGGAGATGTCTGGTGCTGAGATAGCAAAGCACTGGAAACCCTCGGCAGGCTCAGCTCACTAGCATCTCTTGGGAGGATTATATGAATATACAGCCCAGGTCCCGGGGCTGAGCAGCAAAGGTTATCCAGGTGACCCTCTTGCTCCGCTTGTTTAAAATACACGTCAGCTCTTGATCACTGTTATTTGGGAGTTTTCTCCATGACCACTTGCACCGTTTCTCTCTCCCTCTTTCTGCCTTATTTATGGTTGTATGCACGTGCTGTTCACACAGGCCAGGTCCCAAAGGGCGGCTGCGTATTGCTGTCGATAATGGGTCAGACTCTCAGCTGGGGGGGAACGGGTGTAGCTCCTTGGAAGTGGCTGGTTTCCTTTGCCACAACCGTTCTCTTTACCCCAGTGGACCATTAACTGTAGTTCTCTTTTTAAGGCACTGGCTTAAAGCAGATGGAAACCCCCTAGTATTTAAACCAACTGGAAAGAATGGGCCAGCTTCATACCTGGGGTAAGTGGATGCAGCTCTGAGGACGTTGCACTTGACTACACCAGGTCTGAATTTGCCCCAGTACCTTAGGAGTCCGTAACCAGCCTGGTAAATGGAGCCCTTAGAAATGAACCTAGCCCTGGCCTTTTAGGGTGATGACACTTTGAAGTTATTCTTATTTGCTTATGTGCTAAAGACGCGTCGAAGCAGACCAAGTCTGACACTGGATTGGAACTTGGGGGTGTTTGGATCTGGGCTCAGACCCACCTCCCGTATTTTCAAGTTCTCCACGGTATAGAAGTCTCTCCCAAGTGCTTCCACCCTATACATTTGCTCTGGGCTACAATTTTCAAATGGGTCTAAGGGATTTAGGTGTCCATCTCACACTGGAAGCCAGTGAGAGTTAGGTGCTGAACTTCCTTAGGCTCTTTTGAAAATCGCAGCGCTAGACGGTTTACCGCACGTCTACGTGCATCACTCAATGTAAAGGCTTTTTAAAATAAAATATCAAATTCCCCTGGCACCAGTTGGCTTTGCTGAGGTTGTGCAGAGCCCCCCCATTCTTCTCCAGAGAGCTGCCCCTCCCTGCCAAGGTAAATCCTGACCGTAGCCTGTTTTCATCAGGTGACGGATATTTCTACCCACGGAAAGTGATGCAGCTGCGTTCAGCTCGGTTCATGTTGTCACTTTCCTCTATTCTAAAGCTGTGAGTTAAAACAAGCAAACACACAAAGGCACTGGGTAAAAGAGAGAAGGAAAACACATTTAGATCACCGTCATTTTTCCCATTGCTCTGTGGATTGTCTGCGCATCAAGCTGTCATTTGAATGGGGATTAACGCACATTTTGTCAGGAACCGTGTTTGCACATGGTCAACATTCAATTGTCTGAATGCCACGGCAGACGTAGAAAGCAAACAAGATCCGAGGCTGCATTAGCAGCAGGGGAGGATATAAACAGAGCAGATCCTGTTGTTGGAATAGGGGGATAATGGCCAACAAGGGTGTTGAGGTTAAAGCCAGTGCAGGTGTGGAGCTTAATGGAGCCGTAGCGGGGTAACTCCGAGAGCGTGCAGGTGTGAGGGAGAATCCCGGAGGAAGGAGCCGTGCGAATGCTGGGCTCCACATCCCTCAAGATGGGCTGTGCGGCAGCTTTGGGTACATTTGCTGTGTACGGTGTCTGTTAGGGCCCATCGGAGGTGCTGTGTGCAGGGAGGTCCTGGCCAGGTGGCGAGGGCAGCGCTGGCCAGTGAGATATTAGCCGGTTTGGACAATTCTACAGATGAGAAAAGGTAAAGAGCGTTGGGCTTTGTGACGTTGTTTGGAAACAGGAGACAGGAAGGCTTCTGGGTGTCAGCAATGGGGGGATGTCATCTAAAAGCCAGGGAAGTAGGACAGGGCTCAGAAATTCTGGATTTCCTGCAAAGGGTGCTGCGATCCCGGAGGAGCGTAACTGGAGCAGAGGGCATAAGGGACCTCGAGGGGAACGAGGATACCGGCAGTGGAGCAAAAAGAGATTAAGATGAACCACAAAAGGGGCTGGTCAACTGGTCTGCGAGGCCTCTCCTCTTCCGAAATGTGTTCTGTTGGGCGCTCTCAGTCTATACTTAGACTCCATAAAAGTGGATTTGGTTTTTTTACATGAGAAGGCCCAGGCCAGGGAGTGCAGCATGGGAAGGGTGGGTGGTCTCATGCTTGGAGATCTGGACTCCATGCCAGGCTGCATCACTGGCCTTTGGTGAGCCACGTAGGGCAGAAATCTTCACCTTGGGCCTCTCAGGTTGGACACCTCAGTAAGGGGCCTGTTTTTCCCTGAGGTATTTAAGTCAAGAGGGGAAGTGGGTGCTCAGCAACTCTTCAGATTAGTCCTGTGGATGGTCTGAGCGCCGTAACATTAGGGATCCATTTTTTAAACTGTTGGCTTTTGCTTTTCTGTGGCCCTCTGTAAAACAGGGACTATAATACCTACCTCCCCAGAGCGTCGAGGCGCTGGGAGAAAGATGGCCTTGTGATTAAGGAGCTGCCCAAAGACTCAGGAAATCTGGCTTCAATTCCTGGTTCTGCTACAGCTTTCCTATGCGATTCTGGTCAAGTCCCTTATAGTAAAAATTTTCAAAAGTGCCTCACTGAGGTGCCTAAGTTTAATGAAAAGACAATAGGGTTTAGGCCCCCAGGCCGTCAAAGGTATTTGGGTGCCAAATCCCATTGCTTTCAGGGCTGAAAGTTTCCTTCAGTGTCAGTGACCGTTCTGTCTGAACGGGGAGTGGAAAGCTCCCAAGGCACATACCTAGAGAGAAGTAGTGCATCATCGCCCCTGAATGCTGCACCCAAGGCTATCCACCGCTGGCTGCTGCAACTACAGAGTGAACTGTCTCGTATACAGCACGCGGGTGCTGGATCCGGGAAGCTCGTATGGCAGGAACACGACCCGCTTTACAAATGTAAGATCTGGTTTGCATTTCTGTGTTCAGCACTTTCAGCGGTTTTGTAAGCCACGTGAAGGGAAGCATTGTCTAGCGCTTAGAGCAAGGGATATGGCATCAGGACTCCTGGGTTTTAGTCTGATTCAGCCAGGTGAATATGGGCGGCTTGCTGGTGTGGTGAGGCTCTGTCCCTGTCTGTGGAAGCGTGTGGGGTTAATAGTTTGGTTTTGACTACAAAATAGAAAATCCTCATGTAGCGCCAGACTGCCAGAGGGGCGATGGGCAAAGCGGAATAAACTCCTGGAACTGTAGCCAGCAGGTGTGACCCGTTGGCCCGAATAGCCGGAACGCAGGGAGTTGGTTCATGTGATGCGCCGTATGCTGCTGAAATCCAGAGGAAGCAATCGCAGTTGTCCCCTCTGCTGCTGTAACGGATGCCAGGGTTTCAGCCAGCCAGGAGGGTGATGCTCATGCATTAGGCCCATAGGGCAGCCTTCTGTCTGATACGCTGCGCAGCTGGGGGCAGATGCCCTGGCTCCATCCCCGCTGGCTTCTATCCTCAAATGCCTGCATCCCTCCCTGACAGCCTGGCTTCCTGATGGCAAGAGGCCAGCCCCTGTTTCTCCTCCTCCTCGTGCCCAGCGGGCTGCCCACTCCCTCTGACGCACAGGCTCGGAGAGCTTATCCTGCCTACCAGCTGTTGCTGGGCAGAGCGTGGCAGCAAGGGAATCAGTCCCAGGCTCCTACAGGAAAACGGTCCCCGAACATCCTGCGGGGAATTGCGCTGCCCTCAGCGACTGGTGTGCAAAGCCAGCAAGTCCTGGTGTCTGCAAACACGCAGCATGTGGGACCAGAGGTCAAAACTGGTTTGATCAGCTGATGGCATCTGGCCAGTGCGATTGGGCGTGAAAGTCCAAGGGTTTGGTATGTTGGTGAAACGTACAAGGAGGAATTGTGCTCTGTTGGCTGTGGGTAGCCTGACATGTGGCTCCCAGGCATTCAGCTAGGGCAGGGCTTGCTGCTGAGTGCTGGACATGACTCCGTGTCGGGGCAAGTCCGTCTCTTCGCACACATGTGATGTGCGTTGCAGTGCTCTGCCATCCCGTGTAAAATGGGCTTGCATTGTTACAGCAGGGAGCATCCTGCCTCATGGAGGCTGCAGCTGTCTTTAGCTTGCCTGCAGGGGAGCGTCCCGGGACAGGTTCGTTGTGTGATTGCTGCATATTCATTGGAAAGGCCTGTTTTATTTAATAAGCCCGTCACGTGGATCCAACACCTTGGCACGTCCCAAACTGCAGGCTCATAAGAACATAAGAACGGCCATATTGGGTCAGACCAAAGGTCCATCCAGCCCAGTATCCTGTCTTCCGACAGTGGCCAATGCCAGGTGCCCCAGAGGGAGTGAACCTAACAGGCAATGATCAAGTGATCTCTCTCCTGCCATCCATCTCCACCCTCTGACAAACAGAGGCTAGGGACACCATTCCTTACCCATCCTGGCTAATAGCCATTAATGGACTTAACCTCCATGAATTTATCCAGTTCTCTTTTAAACGCTGTTATAGTCCTAGCCTTCACAACCCCCTCAGGCAAGGAGTTGCACAGGTTGACTGTGCGCCGCGTGAAGAAGAACTTCCTTGTATTTGTTTTAAACCTGCTGCCCATTAATTTCATCTGGTGACCCCTAGTTCTTAGGCTCGATCCTGCAACCATTACTCACACACGTAGTCTCATGGGAACTCCCTACCTGCATGGGGAAGAGTCACTAGGGCAAATGCAGGGCTGAACCCCTGAAATATTCACTGATCTCTATAGCCCCCCATACCGATGGCATCTTGGCCATGCCGTGCAGTGCCACTGAAATGCGACTGCCTCTGGGGTGAAGGCAGATCAGGCTACACAACAGGCAGGCAAAAATGTTCACTACAACTTGCACAGCAAACTCCTGCTCTTGGAGATAGCACTGTAGAATCTACACAGTTCTTTGATCTTTATGGTCTCATCTGAAAGATCCAGACACAGTCACCCCCACCCGGGTTGGAACCCGTGTTTTGAGGGAATCGGCACGTTTTATGCCCGACACTTGAGAGCACCGAGCTGTCCACTCTGACACTCACCCGCAGTGGTATGACTATGGTTCTTTCCCTTCTCAAATAGGCATCTAGGGCCCATAGTGGGGCTGGTTCAGTGGGGGAGGGATGCCAAGTCAGGGCAGAAATGGTTCCAAAAAGACTCCCTTCACCTGCCCATCATGCCGGACCACTCGCCTATCAGCTAGTCTCTGGAGAGCTGCCCTGGCAAATCCAACGGGCATCACTAAATCAGATAGCGAGCGGGAAACCCTCATGTCTGTCCATTGAGTGGCTTGAACAGTGCAACAGGCAGGGTGGATTGATTTAAACCAAGGCCACTGAAATCAACTCTTTAAATCACCAAGTGGAAAGCTGCGATTTAATCATCGATTTTAAACAACGTTTCCATTTGTGCGTCAGTTACTTTCTAGAGAGAGGTGCATTCTCCTTGGTTGATAAAATCATTAAAACGTGTTGATTTACTACTAAATAGAGCCTTTATACTAGATTTGGTACATCTCTTTATGACCTAGGAGTGTACACTGTAATTTTATATAGTTATTTAAGCAATTATATAACTTAATTTTTTCAGATTCTTATTAATTGTACATTTTTATTATGTGAGAAAATGGTGAATGATATATTGTTTATTTACTAGCGACTTAACTTTTTGCTCATGATTTGTATCAGGCTGCATTAGGATGCTAACTGGAATTTAATTTATTAACAAAACAACATATAATATTTATTGTTATTAATCAAAACAAGCCCTTAATACAGCACATGCTTTATTGTACCATATTTATAAAGCGTGGCCTCAAAAGTGAGATGCTTCCCCCCTGATTCTTTCTTTACACAGAAAAGTCACCTTTAACTGAAAAGTTTTTGATAGAGGCCTATGGATTCAACGTAAATATTTTTATTTAAATGCTTTAAGAGATTATAATAAGTTTAGGCCTTAACCTATTTTGTATTAAATTCAGATTGCATTTTGAACAGGTTTATTTTTAAAAGGAAAAACTTGTTATAATTTAAATAACAAAATAAACCTGATTTAAATCAACAAAACAATCTTTTTACCTCCTCACACCCGCGGCCAAAAAAAAAAAAGGATTTGTATCCACCCTGGAGCTGGGTGTTGTCCTTCTGCCATTAAATCCCCTCCATGCAGCTTGGCACCAGATTGAAATTGCTGCCTGGCTGGCAGGATCCTTCACTGTCCAGAACAGGAATTCCTTACATTCCTGTCCGGAGTCAAAGCCCACCCGTTCCTAGGCACAGAGGTTAGAACTTGGACATGTGTTCTTGCTCATGCAGGCAGCACCCACTGGCCATCCTGTTAGAGCTTCCGTTCACATTCACTGGCGTGGGGGTGTTCACGTTGTCTCCCCACTCTGTCCCACGACTGTCCTTTCCTCCCTTATTTCCCTGAGGGAGGAGCAAGCAAGCAGCACCTTTATACATGTTTTTTGGCAGATTGCACTGGAAAAGCTGGATCTTTTAAAGAAAACACACGTCCGTGCCTTTCTCTGTCCCTCCCGTCCTCTCCCTCCTCTGGGCCAGCTGCGTGCTGGTGCTTCAGGCTATAGGGCTGCCCTGTGAGGTACGCTGCAGAAACCAGGAATGCATGGTGGGTTGCAGGGGTGTGGTTATCCCAGTGTAAGGTGCGTATGCTGGCGTATGGGAAGAGGAATACGCTATCCTGCTTTGAGGCACCGAAACGGGGTTCACTCACCACTGGGGCGCCTCATCCTGTCTGGGGCTGGAGATCAGTTCTCACCCAGCCTTTCTGTCGGCAGAGTGCACCGTGGTGAGTGTGTGTGTGTCTCTCTCTCTGGGATTTGGGGTGCTCCCTCTTCCTGACTCAGCCCTCTAGCCAGGTTGCTATTTAGTCCTCTCCTTCTGGGGTCTCAAAGTCCCACTGGACAAGCTGTCCGGATGCCCTATCAGAAGTCCTCTGGTCCACATCCAGACCCAGTGACTGGCAGGGGAACCTGGGCCCACCGACCACTCGGGGCTCCTTCATACCTCACTTCTCCAGCTCCTCGCTCAGCTCTGGGTTTACCAGCCTGGGCTTCTTTGGCTCCCAGAGGCTCCTTCACCCCTCTCAGATTCTCGCCAGACTCTGTAGTCCAGGGCAGGCTCTCTAGAACTCCTCCTTATCCCTCCACAACTCCCTTCTCTCGCGAGTGGCTGCAGAGTTCCTGTCTGCAACCCCCTCTTGCTCTCAACTTCCTGGCTTTATACAAGCCAGCCCGCCCGCCCCTGCCCCCCTGGGCATCATCTTCAGATATCCATCTCTGGCTCTCCTCCACAGGCAGCCTCTAAGGTTAATTGGCCCTTTTTAACCATCACGCCCCATGGACACCCCATCGCAGGCTCCTTTGTATCTGTATAACTGTGCATGTACTAGGGGTTGTACCGGATTCCACCACAGACCGACATAGTTCTACTGGAACAACAATGGTGTAGCCTAGGCCTGGGTGAACAGGAAGGAGCCATTGTTTTCCCCGTCAGCGTGGCAACATTGTTACACTTGGCCTATGTCTGCACTACAGCGTTCCGCTGGCAGAGCCGCGAGGGTAGATGCCGTTGTACTACCTACCCGGCACTTTTACTGGCTAGCTTGTTGTTCTCCTGGGGCCGGGGGTGGTGCGTAGTGCAGCATTGCTGGTGTAGCAGCAATCACCCCAGCAGTGCTGTGCCGGTACAATGCACCAGTATTCTTACACCGCGGTGTAAAATGCCTCTCGTGTAGACAGAGCCGGACTCAGCGAGCTGGACACACCTCACTTCGTATGAGATTAAGGTTTGACTCACCCCTCCCCATCTGTTGAAAGCAAGAACCAATCTTGTTGTCAGTTCAGGCAGCCCCTACGTTGATGGTGGTCGAGGTCAGGCAGCCATGAAGAAGCCCAAGAGCATTTCTCAGTGGCAGGAGGTACCTGATTATTTGGTGCATTTTTTCCCCTTTGCACGCTTCTAAAACCTCAAGCGTTGGACAATGGCAGAGGCAGAACCCAGGCCCTGCTTATCTGACCTGGTGCATCAAATCCTGTATTGCATGTGTCATTCTTTCCTTCCAACCTTCTGTTTTCAGGCGGCACCGCTCAAAACCAGCTGTCTGCATTTTCCCGGATACCAACCTGCATTCTTTTCACCTGATGCCTTGCTGCTGTTAACCACCTGACGTCCCTGTTTTATTGGGTGAAACTGCTGATGCTAAGCAGACTTTTAATTCCTTTGGGGGGGGTCCATTAAAAAGACCAAACTGGTTTTCTCACCCCTTTGCTAGCGAATCTGTTGCCAAGAGCTGAAACCTTAGACCATAATGGCTGTTTTCAGAGTCTTTGAATGTGACTGGAAAGAAGCTGGCTCTCTTCCTGAAGTCCTGCCTTACCCGTCTCAAGATGGGTTAGGTCCCATAACAGAATTTCTGCAGCAAAGGAGGAGTAAATACTCTGTCTGTTCTGATTTGCAGCAGTTCTAAAACTGAGAATATGAAGAAGCCGCACTCCTACCCCTGCAGGGACCTTCCACAAGGGCTGGTGAGCCTGACTCTAGGATGGGTTGCTTATTTGATCAGGGATTTGGTCATGTTGTCTTTACTACGTGCTGTTGTTGCAGCTTGATAAACTGGGTGGAGACCGCTGGCATCAGGCCTTTGCAGAACACACACCCTTGCGGGCAGAGGACGAATGCAGGCACCCGGAACCTCCTTGCCGCCTCTTGATAAAATGGTGCATTCAGGAGTCAGAGTTTTGTGTGCGTAGCTTTACAGCTATTCCTGCCAGCTCTGTGCCCGAGGGTCCATCTCTCTACCCCTTAGGGTCCACGGCTGGTACCCCAGAGAAAGTTCAACCTGATGTTTACTTTTAGTGAGCTATTGCATCCGAATTTCTTTGAATACTATTTGTATTTAAAGTATTTGTGTTCGCCTGGGGTTACTCAAATTGAACAATCTAATCATCTGTTTCACTCTCTAGTATTGTTCGTTTACTTGCTGCCCTTCACTCTTGATCAATTAATCCAGGCCTGATCAGTTCCACCTTCTGTTTCTAGTAGTCAGTTTCCCTTTGTGGTTCCCGGCACTAACCCAGTGCTGGTTTGTTTCAACTTTCACTATTTAAATCCTTTAAAGAAAACAAACCTGTTCTCCTTGGAATCATTTTTTAAGGGAAATTTTTCTTTTCCCTTTTCCTGCACCTGGGAAGGAGGTCTCAGAAGGAGTCCCCCTACCTCAGAGTCACAGTTCCTTGTGTGTTCCCTTGGATCCACAGTGTGGGGGTAAATAGCTCCCTGCACCCCTTTCTGGGGAGCTGCATTCTCCCCCTTGCACTGGGCAAGCTTTGCTGACTGGCGTGTGGTAGGGCTCTGCCTACCTATTTGCAAGGAGAGTATCAACATACAGCCTCTGTTTTGCCCTTCCTCTACCCCCCACACCATAGGACCGGCGGGAGTCCTGTGCAGTCCTATCTCGCACTGTGAATGGGCAAGTTCTCCTGCTGGGATGTAAGTGACCCCCAAATCCCCAGTCGGAGCAGCTGATCCTGCTCCATTTGTTTACGTAATGCTGTTCCGTAGCCGAATTCCCTGGTCAGTCCGAGATCTCTCCTCCAGGACTCTGCCCTCCAGCCGGGGTGAGCGCTGATTCTGGCTGTGACTAGCTCAGTGAGAGGGGCCTTTGTGCCTGGGGATTTTTCTAACTAAGGAAGGGGCTGGCATGCACTCCAGAGGGATTTAGGAAAGGTGGAAAATCCAGGCTTATTCCTCTGTAATCCTCCTCCTCCTAAAACGTCAGCAGCTGATCAGTCTGAAGTTCGAACTCTCGGTTTTTGGCAGCATGTTGCTTAAAGACAAAATATTGGAAAACTTTTGTAGGGAAATGAAAGGCTAAAACCTCCTTTGGATTCTCCCTTCTTATCATGGTGTCTGCAGAGTGTGGCAGGCCTGGGGCTTTGCAGAGTGACGACTCTGATCTCCGTTACGCTCAGGGAATTCCAGTGGGGTTCCTCTTGGGTTAAACCGGTGTAGCTGGGATCAGCATCCGGTCCCTGCCTGAGGAGCTTGCAAGAGTCAATGGGCTTGATTCTCTAGCCTCCTGCATCAGGATGGGAGCATTTTATCCCGGCTTTGCATTGACTGCACGTGGTGCAGCGCACTGGAGATTCAACTCCTCTGCTTCCCCTGGCAGAACAGAGGCTCAGGCTACTCCAGAGAGTTAAAGCCGACCCTTTCCAGCAGGAGACTGGCAGCAGTCGTTCTCAGCGCTCTGAACCAGTCACTTCTCCCACCCTCCATAGCCTTCCTGCCCAGCGGTTCCCCAGGAGAACAACTTCTCCATAGTGCCCGAGCCCTGGCTGGGGCACTGTGGAGATCTAACATTCATGGTCTGAATCTTCAAGTGTGCTCAGCACCTGCCACTCCCATTGACCAGCACTTCAGAAGAGCCGGCCATTCAGAAGAGCACTCCCAGGTTTCTTTCAAATGACTGTGTTGGTGGTAGCCTGGGACACTCCCCGTTCCAACTTCTGCTGCTGATCTAGTTCTAGTTCTCTCTAGAGTCCAGTACCCACCCCCCACCTCCAGCTGATTGGGTCAGTACTAGCGAATCTGCTCCCAGGACAATTATGTGCAAAGAGCTCCTCATGCGTGGACCCATACTGCCACGTGGAGCCCTTGGAAATAAGGGCCACCAATAGAGATCCCTTTTCAGGATCGGGTGCCTGGTTTATAAAATGATGGTGCTGATGTGTTGTACTTGAGCATCGCGGCTTATGACGTAGACGCTCTCAGAGGGACGCTTTGAAGCCAGAAGAGACTGTTACTCTTTCTTTGCGAGAACTAGTCTAGAAAGAACCTCATGATTTTTGTCCCAGTTCCAAACTCTTTCTCTCTCTTACTTGTCCCAGCTCTGCTGTCTTGCACTTACCCTCCTACCCGCCCCCCATGGCTAAAACCACATCCCTCTCCCCTCCTGTGCCCAAGTCCTCGTCTCACCAGGGACCTTCTGGCTGGGAACCCTCCTCCCTCCCAGCCTGTCATCGGGCCCTCTGCTCTCTAGAAAGCAACAAGCATTTTGAGCCTTCTTGTCCTTGGCACGTTTTCTGCTGTCGAGAGTTGGTAACACTTTGTCAGCTCTCTGTGCAGGCTGGAGAGGGCAGCGAAAAGGGAGTGTTACCCGATAGGGGCCATGTGCTGCTTTCCAGCGCGTTGTTAAATATGCATGTCAAAGTTATGGTCTTATCACCTCATAAAGCTATCACTGAATCTCGCAGTTGTCTCAGTCTCATTGCACTGACCTTCTGCGATACTTGGGCCCCAAGGCTCTATTGCCCTGGGTTGGATAATCTCCCTGAAACAGACCTTCTGCTGAAACTGTCTATCTGTGATTCCTAAATACTTTGTATCCTCTTTGTAAGCCTGTTCTTGCTCCTAGCGATAACTGCATGGAGCTGTGAGGGGAAGGTTGGCTCTCTTACGTAACCAAGTCAGGACTTGCTGTACAGTTAGTGCTGCAAGATAATCTGTAAAGGAGATGTGCTGTGTGTAGAGAACTTCTAAACATGGTCCTGTAAGCAGGTGCCTTTCCCAAACCGTTGTACAAAGTCCACCTGCCGTGTAGAGTCTAAACTCTCATCCTCTTCCTGAGGCTTGTCTTCACTAGCAAAGAAATTGGCAATGACATAGAATTTAGCTCAGTTTTTCTCCCCAGGTTTAGCTGCTTGTAGGGCTCCTCCCTAGGGTTGCTCAGCCCACACCCTAGATCTTGTCTCCCTAGAGAACCACTCCCACCATCCCCAGTGAGTCAGCAGAACACTTAACCCTTTGCCGTTAAGATCAACACCTGCTAACAGTGTAGCAAATGCTGCTACCCTATTGCAAGCACAGCATCTTGAATTGGATTAGCATTCTGCCGCCAGAGTGTGGGAAGGGACTTGGAGATGTAATTAATTGCAAAGTTTGGGGAAAGCATCAACCTGAGACTGTAACTCATTTGTATGTCTCTGTTTACCTGCTTTAACCTTGTAAATAACTCTCATTTCTTTTTCCTCGTTAATAAATCCTTAGCTAGTTTATTATAGCATTGGCTACATGCCTTGTCTTTGGTGAGAGAGCGAGAGTGCAATTGACGTGGGGTAAGCGACTGGTCCTTTGGGACTGGGAGTATCCTGAATATTGTTGTGATTTTTGGTGTAAGGGACCATCAATCATAAAGGCACGTGTATCGAGGTGGCAAGATAAAGCAGAGTACCCAAGGGGACTGTCTGTGACTCCATGGCAAGGCAGGTTTAGTGCTTGAGGAGTTCACACCTGATACTTGGTTGGTGAAATCTAAGTATAGAACTCCCAACAAGTTTGTGTCCTGGTTCTTAACAGTCTGCCCTGAGGCTGGTACTCCCGCTCGTGAGCCACTCCAGACAGCTTGACAGAGACAATAACATTTCCCTGCCTCACAGGGTGCTGCAAGGACAGCTGCATTAACGAGGTGCTCAGAGTCTATGATAATGGGGGGACACATAACTACCCTAGAGAGTGGTGTGTACGTTGGCTGTGAATTAGATGGTTATTATCCTTTCTCATGTGTTCTCACGTGCTTTATGTGCGTGGTTGATTCATCCCGGTTTGTTTACAAAGCAAATGTAGTGCTGGTGACTGGTGCCTCAGTTTATCCGCAGAAGAAGGGTGGATGAAAGGAGGTGTCTGCGGTCCAGATGATTCAGTGCTGGGTGCCCTAGAAATACGATGGTGACTAAGGATTATTCTTTCCAAACCTTTGGCAGGTGTTTCTCCTGCAGGATGTCATATGAGAATCTGCAGTTTTACTAGCTGCCCCATGATTCTGGATGGGTATTTGTGGCTGCCTGGATTCACACGCCTCTGATGCTGCTTGGAATGACATTGACATGGGACCCAGAACTCTCAGAGCTCAAAGGATCCGTTTTTCTTCTGTTACTTTTGGCATACACTGAAAAGCCGAGATCCCCAGGTACTCCTGGGTCAGTGGCAGTCAGTGAGATCTGATTCTGATCTGTCGTTAGAGCTGCTGAAAGATGGTTGGGTTGACGCAGCCTTTGGGACTGAAGGTGTCTGGCTAGCCATCATAGAGATGCTGTTGCTCTCTGTACAGCATATGTTTCTTCTGCGCTGCCCCACCAACGTGCCTCCACGCTGCCCTAGACCAGTGGTTCCCAAACTTTAACAACCTGTGAACCCCTTTCACTAAAGTGTCATATCTCGCGAACCCCCTCCTAAAAAGGAATATTTCCAGGGATTTTCTCCTTTACCTGAGTATAAAGGATAAAAGCCGTGATCTTGGAACTATAAATTGTTTTTATGACATGCTTATTACACACTATTTATTATTAATTATTATTTATCATTACAGTATTTTTATTACCTTATGAAAATGGCAACACTCTTCCAAGATCTCACTTTCGTAGCTTGTATCACTTCGAATAAGCCTGTTCTAAGACAAGGCTCCTATGTTTCATCCAGGAATATCAGATGTGAAACAGCAGGAAGGTATTTAAGAAGCCAACTCAAAGAGTTCCTCCTACACAAGCATTCAGGTCTTGAGCAGTCCAGGCAAACAACGCACGTTACAACAAAGCTTAAACTTGTTCTTCATAATAATTTTAAAAACAATCCTAGCTGTCTGTTTCATTTTAAAAACAGCAAAAAATATCCACCTCCCTTTCCATTTCTTCTAAGGAGTCTTGAAGTTTCAATCTCCTCAGTGTGATAGAGACGCTGGCTTTGATCTGCTTCGCTCTTGGAAGTCCAGGGGCTCCGGGCCCCATGCTCCCTATTGCCAGCTCTGTCCGCCATTAGGGAATTTTTCCCCAAGAACCCCCTGTAACATTTTGTGAACCCCAGTTTGGGAACCACTACTCTAGAGAGACTTGCTCTCAAAGTAAATAGAGGGTAGGATTTCTAGTGCACAAGCTATTCCTGGCCCCCTGCTGAGATTGCCCATTGTGCTGCTGTGTCTAAGGACAGGACTGAGATCCACCAACCTCCTGTCATGAACAGCTTGGGCTGGATTTGAACCAGTGACCTAGAAGCAAGAGGCATTGTATACTGTTACCAAGCCACAGAGCCACCCAGTCAGTCCCCATCGTTCTCTAGCTGGGTGGCCCTGGGGCTTGGTAATTACATACCGTGCTAAGGCTGCGCGTGGTTGCAGCGCTGAAGCGAGAAGCTTGGTGAGGTGTGGTATCTCCACGACCATGTCTGGACAGCCGTGATCTCTCTCCTTCCCAGCTGACGCAAAGGCAGCCCCAGACGAGGTTTAAAGCTCAGTTACTGAAAATAACCGAATGACAACATCTGCTGTGAATGGCCTTCTCTTTCTGCCTTGGCTTTAAGTCACCCCGAGTGCCTTCGCAGGGAGATTTCGGTTACTCACTGGAATCAGTTTTCTATCTCTGAGCTTGTTTATAACATTCTTTTGCTCCCGTTGTGTTTCACCTTGGCAGACAAGTGCAACAGTGTCTGAGTGGTGTCTCTTTGTTGGGCCTGGAACACTCACCTCAGTGTTGGTGCGTATCGGATCCTGTCGCTTGTTTAGTGCAGGAGCCCCGTAAGTGGTGGCTTTAGGGACTGCTTCTGGGCTTTGTTCAGTCCAAACACAAGGACCATTGTAGAGTCCAGCAGTGATGTTGGGTTTGTTCCAGCCTTGAACCATGGACAGGCTTAATTGAATCATTCACTTGGTGTTGGACGATGGGAGGGGTTGTAGTCTAATGACTCAGAGACAAGCCTGGGTTCTGTTCCTTGCTCTGTTAGTGACTCTTTGTGGGGTAAGACAATTCGCCTTTCTGTGCCTCAGTTTACCCATCTTTAAAACAGAGATGTTATTTCACAAGGGGGTTCAGGCTGACTCGCTGTCAATTTGTAAATCAGTCAGGGATCACAATGCTCCGGGTGTGAAATAGTATTATTCCCTTACACTGGGGACATAGAATTAGTTGAGCAAGAGGCTTTGGATCAATGCTTTCAAATATTTAACGTATTCAGATATTTAGCCACTTCTAAGCTTTGCTTCTAGCATGAAACATTTTTTCCATCATATGTCGTGGGAAGTTGGGGGGGGAAAAGCTGAATCCTCCAAGCGCGCACTCCTAAGGAGTGCAGTGACAAAGGGCAGGGAGATGGGATCCAGGACTCCAACCTAGAACTGAATAACATGTTCTGTTGGCACATAAGATGCTCTACAAAACCATAATACTCTGCATCTTCCCGGGATGTTCCTGACTCATGAGTAGACTGGCCTGCAAGTGACCTAAGGAGCTTGTCAGTGCATCAATATGCCACAGTTTGAAGGTCTGAAAGTCCCATTGGGAAGTGGGAATTTCTCCTCTCCAGGCATAAAAGCCCCATTTCTAGCTCTGCAGGGCATCTACCTACACTCAGAAAGCTTGTAGAAGGGCAGTGAATCGAACCCCGATCTTCTGAGTCCCTAACCACTGGACCATCCTTCTTCTCCGAGGATCCATCTCTCTAAATTTCCTACCAAGCCCCTGATCATGGTATGTAGCCACCTCACATCCTTCTTTATACACTGCTTGCATGTATATGCCACATCTCTCTTGCAAGGGAAAACCCAATCACACAGAGACGGGAGGTTTTCCCGAGAGCCATATCCTAGTCTTCCTCCATGAGAAGAAGGTGTTACTCAACCTGAGCAAGGATGGCAGAGTCTGGCCCTCGTCTATTTTAAGGATTGCTTCAAAAATGACGTCTCCAGTAAAAAAATAAAATAAAGAGGCAAAAAATAATTTTATCCTTTAAAAAAAAATTATTTTTTTTTGGTGTTCTCTCGCAAACTCAGCAGGAGCAATTTAAATAATTGAAGCAATTGGAATAATGGAAGCAATTTAAATCGTTTTAAAACAAACTCCACATTCCAGTTTGGCAGCCTGCGTGGGCAGGTTAGGTGCAGTGCAGTTTGAAATGGCTAAGAGACTAAACTTTGAAAAGCAGGGAGGTGGGCGGGTTAAGCTGTAATGGGGATGCTGATGGACCCTCCGCTCCCGCAGGGCTACTGAGTGCCACTAAAGGTCTGTCTACACTGCAGTGAAAGCCCAGGGTTAGCAGAACTTGAGTTCTCAGACCCCGGGTTTGTTAACCTAGGGCCTGAGTGTCTAGACTCCTTTGTAAAGTTAGGAATTGTGTTTACACTGCATTATGTGGGCCTGAGTCCAACCACCTCTATCCCAAACTTCCTAGCTCCCTCCCAAAATGTGACTGCTGTAGCCCTTTGTTCGTGGTGCAGTGTGGGAGCTGAGCACTGGGTTAGCATAATTTGTGTGTAGACAGAAGGAGGGTTAGGCTTGAGTTTGAACCCTGGTTTTACATTGCAGTTTAGACATACTCTAAGATGCATGCTGGGAATGGAGAGTCCCATGGGACGTTTTGAGTGGAGAAACCATTTTTGGGGGACGTGGGGGTGGCGAAGGGGAATTGTGGACTTTAAATAACCTTTTTGATTTTAACTGAAAACATAGTTTGGCACTTACAGTGGAAATAGGTTTGCTCTTTGACACTTGGTACAGTCCAGTCAAAGCAATGAGCCGCAGATGGAATGCCGCACAGCCACGCTTGGCAGCCTGTTAGGATAACGTTTCCGCATCCCAGTGTCTTCAAGATAGTTCCGAATAAAAAACGAAGTTGTTTCCTTCTAGAGTCCTTGGAAAACTGTAGTCCCAAAGCAGGGATGATCTGTTGCTCATATGTGTCTCCTCTGTGTGGGTTGCCTGCTTTTTCCAAAAATCCTTTTTTCCACCAATCAGCAAAGAAGGTAGTTAGCTGGAGCCGTTTTCAATTTGTTTCCCCTCGTTGTTCGATCAAATCTTACTGCATCTAGCTAGGTCCATAATTTCCAGGCTGCATGCTCCCGTATATTCCACAATAAACTGTGTGTGTGTGTGTGTGTGTGTGTGTGAGTGTGAGAGAGCTTTTGTGGTGGTCCCGACTCCCTAGAGTACAATGAGGGTCAAATGTTAATGTCCTCCCTCGTTTGATATGATAATGCCTAGCCGTACAACATATAACCAAACTCCAGTCTGACACATCTGCAGCCTCCTTAATCCTTTGCATGCCCTGGCCAGTTTGCTTGTGGAGCTGAAGTGAACAAATCACCAGAGCGTATACTGCAGGGACCGATCCTGCATTGATTGTGGAGTGGACAAAATTGTATTTATTTGTATTACAGAAGTGCTTAGAGGCCCCAACTGAGATCAGGGCCCCTCTGAGCACTGTAAACACACATAGTAAGAGACACTCCCTGCCCCAAAGACGTTAAAATCTAAATAGACAAGATGGACATAGGATGGGAGGGGAAACTGAGGCACGATGAGGGAAAAATGACTTGCCCAAGGTCACAGGGCAGGTCAGTGGCAGAGTTGGGTGACCCCAATACATCATTTTCCACTACCACTTTCTGTTCTATTGTTGTTCATGCCGCTGTGCTCCAGGCAACATAGCTCGTGTCATTGGGCCAGATGCTGAGTCTTGTGACGGTAGCGTAAATAGCTCTGTTAATTTCAGTGGAATTTCAACAGCTCGAGTAAGTGGGAGGAGAATGTGCCTGTTGCGTGCTGAGCAAATGGAGCTGTGCGGTGCAAAGTGCATTGTCTGTTTCTATTCTGGTCAGCGTGGTGAAGCAAAGTGTGTGTTGATACCCTGCGATTATTTCTGCTACTTCCATGGTTCAGGCTGACCAATTGAAAAGGTGACTAACTGCATTTTCAGCTGTTCAGAGTGGCCAGGCTTTCTGTTTGCAGGTCTGTCGCTGACGAGTCGTGCATATCAGAACACTGCTTTAGCTGCCTCAGAACTACAATGTGAACCGAGATCTAGATCCGGATTCTCAGCTGCATGTGCAAAATATGTGGGAATTCCTCATGCAAACCCCATATTTGCGAATGGAATTTAGTATACAGCTCTACCGCTGAGACACAGGAAGGATCAGAGCCCAGCTCATGCTCTCGGAGCTGTGTCAGCGCTTCAGAGCTACCAGTAGGAAACAGAAGTAAAAACTTCCCTGGGTCACCCAGTGAGCAGAGGTGACTGAACATGCACATGATGGAGTAGATCTGGTGCCATTTTACGTAGTCCCTTTTCTGAGTAGAATAGCACTTTAAGACCGTCCCTAATGATTTACGCATCCTTGCCATAATTTTTCCTCTAGATTATGGTGCCTGTGATAAACAGAGAGGGAACAAATCTAAAATGTCGTCCCGCATTATTGGCAAGTGAAAAACGGAGCATAATACTCCTTCCCTCTGTTTTGTTGTATGTTTTGCTGCGACATTAAATGTAGATCGTAGCCAGGAGCGGCTCAGGGAGGGCAGTCAGCTCTCTGGCCTTTCACCGCTAGGTCACCGACTCAAATCCAGGTCAAGCTGACAGTGACTGAAGATTGTTACCCTGGGATGATTGTTTGCTGGCTTGAGTGAAGTGAAGTGAAGTTTGGTGGGTCTCAGATTAGCTCCCAGGGGAGAATGGCCTACGTGGCCAAAAGCTCAAACAAAAGTGGCATTCGTTGGCCCCCTTGTTGCCTGGCTCAGCAAAGAGGCTCTCAAGGGTTGAACAGGCCACGACAAACGAAATCCTTTCTCATTCCTCGAGACGATTCCCTGCACGTCAGCGTGTAGGGCAAAGTGAGGAAACTCGCCCCAGTGCTGTTCATGCTTTGTAGATGGAGGATTTGCAGCTTGCACCATCACGCTGTTCTTCCCGACTGACTGAGCAACAGACGCTGGAGTAACTAGAGATGCTGGGTTTGAGTCAAAAGTAAGAACAACCCCGCCCCCAAACTCGAGTTGAGCTGCAGGGACCCTTAGGTTTGCATCACATTCTGGGCTCTGTCCTCCAAAGTGCGGAGCGCTCTGGCCCCAGCCCAGCAAAACTCGTAAGCACGTGCTTAACTTCAAGCAGGAGTGAGTCCTATGTCCATTTCCTTTCAGAGGGAAGGCTCTGTGACCTGGCTCAGCATAAATAGCCACCCCAAAACACACACAGACCTTTATCCTCTGGCATCCTGAACAGATGCTGATTACAAATGATCTGGAGTGTTTTCTGTCACAGTTTAGGGCAACTGCAGCTGTATTTCCCCATTGGGGTTCAGCAACGGCACCCGCTCCCAGCTTCTCGCTTCCCAGCTGTTGCCGTTCTGGGTGGAGACCCTCATCTCTCTCCTTCCTGACTGGGGTATTCCCAGGCTGCACAGATCCCTCAGCACAGCCAGGTTGCTGAAGCCGAAGCCCAAGCCCAAGCCGTCTTTCTCTTCAGGGACTCGTAATAGAGTGATTGTCAACAGTTATAAGGTACCCCATGGTACATCCTAGGCAAGCCTGCTTTATTCTTAAGGTAAAAAGCACAAGAACATAAGAACGGCCATACTGGGACAGACCAAAGGTCCATCACAGAGAAAATCTATTAAAAATAATAGAAGAACCTGCATGCCTGCCAATAAGCTTATCAGAGTTAACTCCGCCCCCTAACATGGATTCAGGGAGGTTCAGTCCTTCCAACCCCATCCTAAGAATTGGGGCGCTCCTTGGACCATTTTTAGGATCAGGAAGGAGGCCCTTTGCTTGTTTAAAACCAGACTATTTATCCAAAAACCCTTTGTTTGTCTCTTGGGCCCTGGGGAAACCAATCTGAACCAGTATATGCGCACCTCTCCAGAGGGGTGGTTTCTCTGGAGATGTTACAACTTGGGTAAATTTGTCTAATCACCCCCTGCTATTCTCCCATTTACCCTGCTCATGGAGTACATGCAATTCCACAATAACGCATACACAACTGTATTTTTAACATAATGGGGCCCCAAAGGTATTAACCTAATTCAGTACATAGGGCCCTACCAAATTCACGGGCCATTTTGGTCAATTTCACGGTAATTTTAAATAGTAAATTTCATGATTTCATGATTTCGGCTATTTAAATCTGAAATTTCATGGTGTTGTAATTGCAGGGGTCCTGACCCAAAAAGGAGTTGTGGGGGGGTCACAAGGTTATTGTAGGGCGTGTTGCGGTATTGCTACCCTTACTTCTGTTTTGGTGCTGGCTGCCTTCAGAGCTGGCAGCTGGAGAGCAGCGGCTGCTGGCCGGGAGCCCAGCTCTGAAGGCAGAGCCGCTGCCAGCAGCCGTGCAGAAGTAAGGATGGCACGATATGATATTGTCACCCTTACTTCTGTGCTGCTGCTGGCGGGGTGCCGCCTTCAGAACTGGGTGTCTGGCCAACAGCCGCTGCTCTCTGGCCACCCAGCTCTGAAGGCAGCGCAGAAGGGTGGCAATACCGCAACCCCCCCCGAAATAACCTTGTGATCCCCCTGCAACGCCCTTTTTGGTCAAGACCCCCAATTTGAGAAATGCTGGTTTCCCCTGTGAAATCTGTATAGTAGAGGGTGAAAGCACACAAAAGACCAGATTTCACAGGGGAAGACCAGCGTTTCTCAATTTCACACGTTTTTCATGGATGTGAATTTGGTAGGGCCCCATTGACAAAGTTTAATTGAATTCAATAAAGTTTATTCGGGATATTGCAGGGAAGGTCAGATTGTAATTAAAAATCTGTAGTGGTCTCTACTATTCCCCCCCCCCCCCAAACTTCTTTTTTTAAACACTGTCACCTGGAGACATTTAGGATAACTTGATGAGTTTCAGTGTGACCTCAGGTTCTGTTGCGGTAGGATATTTGTAGTTTAGCAGCAATGTGTGTTTTGTTTTGTTTTTAAGCTCATCCTTTTTTCTTTTTATTTGAGCAGTAATTACTGTGAGTGATCCATACAGAATCGGTACTTATCCTGAGGGAATGTTTGAGATGGGCTTTTGGAGGTTATGAAGCAGTAATAAAAATTGTTGGTACTGATTAGATGCTACGAGGAAGCCAGGTTTAAAAGCAGGTGGCAGTCAAACTGTCAGACTTCCATTGAAAGGATTAAACTCCGTTTTTTTTTTTTAATGCTTTTGTCTGTGTTAAAATACCTTGTGTGAGCACGGCCTACCCGCTAGATGACAAGTGACTATGTAAATGTGGAAGCATATTATTTGGCATGTGGAGTCTTAGCGAACCAGTATTCTGAGCGAGGATTTACTACTGAGTTGAGACTGATCTGGGAGACTAAGGCTTGGTCTACACTAAACCCCCAAATTGAACTAAGGTACGCAACTTCAGCTACGTGAATAACGTAGCTGAAGTTCGAAGTACCTTAGTTCGAACTTACCTCGGTCCACACGCGGCAGGCAGGCTCCCCCGTCGACTCCGCGGTACTCCTCTCGCCGAGCTGGAGTACCGCAGTCGACGGCGAGCACTTCCGGGTTCGACTTATCGCGTCCAGACAAGACGCGATAAGTCGAACCCAGAAGTTCGATTGCCAGCCGCCGAACTAGCGGCTGGGTATAGACGTACCCTAAGCAGGATTCTTTTCGCCAGCCTCATTAGCTAACTTCACATTTCAGAATCTCCTATTCCTGCAGCTGGCACATGAGCCAGAAAGAACCTGCTTGACTCTCAGAGCCCGGGGCTGGCATGGCGGAGAGAATATTTTGTAATCAGAGCAGATTAGATCTGGAGTCAGTGGGAGAAGACAGACATGGACTCCAACGATGTCAATTTTCGAGTCGCCTGTCAGAGTAGAGCAAAGTCTTAAACTAATGGAAGATCATCCACACGCCTCTGAATGTGATTCACCCAGTGCTGGGTGACTGCCATACGTTCAGTGGCAAGGACTCTCCCGAGAGCAGCCCCTCTCTCTGTAGGCATCCAGGACTTGCAATTGATCTCTTCCTTAAAGAACTGCCAGCCTTTCTTTGCGGTACTCAACTCCCCTGGTCCATCCATGCGGGCGGAGCAAAGTCACACAAACACGCTTTTTGTGAAGAAAATGCCGACCAAACTTTTACCCCACCCTCATATCTGTAAAGGTTCGAGTCGTCACAAGCTGCGGTCAAATGTTCGGGTAGCACTGCTCTGAGGACTGCATCCCAAAACTCAATACAGTGGTGGGACTTTTTCTTTTTAAATATGCTGATTGGTTCTGAAAATCCAGCAGCTCGGTGCACAGGACACGGGAAATGCGAGACTCATCCCCTGGGGCTTTGCAGTAGGAAGCAGAATTTTTTGAAAAGCCTGATTGAGGTGGTTGAATTTGGGCGTCTCAGAAGCCCATAAAACACAGAGCAAAGCCCCTCCCAGCTCAGCAGAGACAACTCACTCTTGCGGCTGTAGGATGCTGATGCAAAGGTGATTCTAGCCCCAGGTTCCCAAGTGTGGGGAGTTCGAGTGCGCCTCTCTTCTAAGGGCAGGTCTACACTGCAATAAAGCCCGCACCTGAATGTCTACGCTCCAATTTTGTAGCCCTGCAGTCTGAGCCCCGGTCTGCTGACACGGGCCAGCCGCGTGTGTTTCATTACAGTGTAGACATGCCCTAAATGACTGTGGGGCCTATCTTAGCTCCAGTGGTCCCTGGCCTATACAATATGATTGTGATGGTCCAAGAAGGGAGAGGCCAAAAGGGAGAGGGTGTGGACTAGAGCAGGGTTTTTTTTTTTCATTTGCAGACCCCTAAAATTTCGAATGGCGGTGCAGACTCCTTAGGAAATCGTACACACAGTCAGCAGACCCCTGTCCTATGGTGACGGCGAGCTTTCACGGACCCCTTAGACCAGTAGTTCTCAAACGTTTTGTATCGGTGACCCTTTCACGTAGCAAGCCTCTGAGTGCGACCCCCCCCCCTTATAATTAAAACCACTTTTAAATATATTTAACACCATTATAAATGCTGGAGGCAAAGCAGGGTTTGGGGTGCAGGCTGACAGCTCGTGACCCCCCATGTAATAACCTCCCGACCCCCTGAGGGGGCCCGACCCCCAGTTTGAGAACCCCTGCATTAGACAGAGTCACCAGAGGTTGAAAACCACTGGACTAGAGCATCAGGAAAAGAATAACGGCGAGAAAGGAGAGTCATGGTGACAGGGGGAAGGACAGTGGCTTTGCTTTACATTAGAAAGCAGTAAAATCGATTTCTCTCTTCCAAGCAGTAAATTCAGCCAGGCTCTATTAAAAACATACGGTTGAATGAAATAGTGGCAGGGAAGCTTGCAGCAGCTCTCTCCTGCCTGGGCGCCCCGTGGGGATTTCAACCCATCTGTGCATTAAAAATAAACAAAAACCCCTTCCCCAATCTCCTCCTCTTCCTCCCAGCTCCTCCATAATTGCTTGGAAACTGACACCAGGCAGAACGAGCCAGCTCTGTACTGGCCGACCCGGGAGCGGCTCTGAATCCAGTGTTTGTGGAACCTTGGTGTAGTTCTGTGAGTGAAAGGGGAACATCTGGTTATGTTTCCATGGGACTGAGGCCCCATTAGCCAAGATTTCTGTGTTTTATTTATAGCTTTTCACCAGCACCAACATCTGGATTTTAAGTGATGTTAAATTCTAGCCGTGCGATTAAGTTGGATTGCAATGGTGCTGTCGCTAGAGAGCTTGCCAGCGAAGATGGTGTTCTTTAAATGGGGGGAGAACCCCTCGAGCCTTTCCCAGCTGTATCCCGGAAGGTGCCAGAGTGTCCTAAGCTCTGTAGAAAACAATACGCCATTGTACTAAGGTTTAGGAACCATTTTTGATATCTCCAGCGTTCTCCTCCTGAGGATCTCCAAGCACTCCGCAAACAACGAATGAATCTTCCCCGCCCAGCTGTGTGTTGAGGAAGTATCAAGATTCTGATGTTACAGAGGCATTAATCTCTCACTGCCTCTAAAGGACTAGCGCTGGGTGATCCAGTGAGTCCTCAGGAGAGACCAGGAATCATGGCAGTCAGTCCCCTACTCTCATCACTAGGCCGTGCTGCCTTCTTCAAATCAACAGGCAAGTCTGAGATCTGGTTAGGTTTCTAGGAGGGAAAGGATCGAATAGGGTGAACAGGATAATAAGAGTCTCTAGGGAAGGATCAGCTGAACCCACCCCTTTCTGCTGTGTCTACACTTGGCTTGTTTGGGAAATCTCTGCCAGCGCAGCTCCACCAGCGGTAGCAGCGGTCCCCCAAAAAGATGTCCCCAAAAGATCTAATGCAACCCCCAAGTCCCAGCATCCACCTGTGGGCTATAGAAGCTTCTGCCTGGGTTTCAAGAGTCGTTGAGACTCACCAGCCAAGTAAGCTACGTGATTGTGTTTAACTCAGACCAGGAGCAGCAGAAGCTCCCTTAAGTGTGTGTGTGTGTGTGTGTGTGTGTGTGTGAGAGAGAGAGCTTGCCCTGCCCCGCCCTGCCCCTTCCCCCTGAGACCCCCCCCTCGTGCTGCCCCTTCTCCCCGAGCCCCCGCCCTCGCACCACCCCTTCCCCCAAGCCCCGCTCCCCACTCACTTCTCTCCGCTCCCAACCCCCCCATCGCTCGCCCTTATGGCCAGTAAAAAGTGGGGGGGACATGGCCCCCGGTCCCCCCATTCCAGCACCCGTGACTCAGACCCTACAGACTTGCTAAATAGGGGCTTCCTCCATCATACACAATCGTGGGTTACTGAGCTCTCTGTGTCCTGGCGGGATGACCTACTACAATGAACCCCTTCATGTGCTATTTTAATGGGAAAATTTGAGCTGTTCTCTTACAGAGAGCGAGCAAGAGAGAACGCGACCCAGTCCTGCTGCCATACGCGGCAGATTGCTGGCACTAATATGAATGAAGACAATAATCTCCACTCCTTTCTATGGCAGGAACCCAACTTCTCTCTGGTTCTTACAATGAACGCGGCTGCAGGCAGCAATAACAGTTTTAGCAGCGAGCTGCCGTCCGGATTACTGCTCTCTTCTATTAAGTCCTGCGTTGTTTTACTTTGCACACTAGAAGATGGCAGGAGGATGTTCTTGCTGAACTGAAAGGGGGCTGGTTAGTTCTAGTGGGATTGCGGCCCAGGGTCGTGTTCTCGTGATACTTTATTTTAGCCCCGACCTTTGCCCAGGGCAGCTCTTCACGCCGGCGTTTGATCTGAACCGATTCCATTCTTTGTAAGCACTTAATTCTTAAGGATCCACTATCAGAATTTCGCCCTGAGTGTTTTGGCTGTTGGGGGTGTGTGACTTGTGCTGGGAGTTGGCAGGCAGATGTCTTCTGTTTCCTGTGGGAGAGGCTGGAGCCGGGGGTTGAAGCGTGTGTGTGTGTGTGTGTGTGTGTGTGTGTGTGTGTGTGTGTATGGAAGGGTGTCGCTGATGGATTTTGTTCCTGCACTACCAGGGACCTCTTCCCCTCCCTGTGTCTTGGTTCTCTGATCTGTATAATGGGGTGACAGGATTGGTGACAATGATCCCCAGGCGCAGAGTTCTTGGACCCAGGTTAATCGCTGATGAGCCCTTGTAGGTCTTGCCCCCCTGCCATGTGGCTCCTACCACATGGAACCATTCCTCATCGCTCCCCTGTGCACCAGAGCAAAGACCCCGTCCCCCTTAGACCCATCCCCCAAAGACCTGTCCCCCTCAGCACATGCTGGGGCGCTATTTCCCTGACTGACCTCCCCACATTCTGTCTCCCAGCTGGGCAGAACCAGACTGGTTCTGCTGCGTTTGGAGCCAGGCTTGGGGAGGACAGGGGCAGCGGGAGATCAGAGGCAAAATTTATCCCTGGAGAAGTGCGAAGAGTGGTTATAAACATTAGTGAGAAAATGGGTTTGTTGTGAGAGATGAGATGCTATTTATTTCTTTTCCTGGAGAAGGAAAAAGGATTTTCAGGAGTTTAGACCCCACATGTCATTTTTATGTGGACACAAACATTGTCATGAATTTCCATGAAATCAGCCGGTAAATACCAACCGCGCTGAGCTAACACAGGATCACTGAAAATTGACACACTCAGACCCTGGGGATGAGCATATTATAAATGCAACAAATTAGTTTAAATTTTTTTTAAAAAGTACCATGTAGCTTACTCTAAACAATCCTGTCCAGCTTCCCCATGAAAGGCGAAGCAAGGAAGAGAGCAGGCTGTAAGCTCTGTGGAGCAGGGACCACTGCTATCATTTCCAACGTCAATTTAGGGGATTTTGCCACAGCTCCCATTGAAATTAATGGCTCCCATTGCAGCTTTGATAACTGCAACCTGGGTCAGTGCGTGTGTTTGTACAGCAACTAGCGCTAGGACCGTGGTCCTGATTGGGGTCTCTGGATGTTACGGTAATATAAATATGGAATGATGATCAATTGCGTAAGGTTTATACTATATTTTTCCTTGTGGTCCAATCTGAGCTATTGTTCACACGGCAGATGTTACTAAAATAGGATTGTGAGCATGTGTGTTGGCTGGTGATTGGGATCAGTCTGACACCCTGGGAGGTTCCGGTGCTTTCTCCTTCTTTGCTGCATGGTTTGAAGTCTGTGTGTGTCTGACTTTTGTTCACTGAGTGGAGGCTTCACGGAGCCATTTTCTGACCAGAGGCACATGTACAAGGAAAGGAAACGCCACTGGAGCTGACTTAAAAGAAAATATGTTAACAATGTAAATTAGCCAAGAATGCTCTTGACTGCATTTTCTCCAGCTCTGCCTAAGCCAAGGCGGAAAAGCTTGACATGTCGCAGGGCGCTTTGAAGCTTGGAATCCTTCCAAAAACGGCATGATTCCTAATGGGAGTGATTAGACCCTATTTAGCTGTGCAAAGTAAACAGCAAAACCCACTTAACTGCGGCCTGAAGGGAACACTGGGCTGGATTTTGCTCTGGGAAAGAGCACAGGCCACTCCGGCTGATGCTGGAGCTCCCTTGTTTGTCTTCTGGATGATGGGTCAAGGCTGAGGTGATTGAAATTGAAAGAGCCAAGTTAAATATCACACAGGTCTTCTTTAAAAAAACCCCAAACGTTCCTTAGTTTGGCAACTTACCAACCTTCCTTATCTAATTAATCTAAAACATCTTTGAGATTCAAAGTGAGAGAATATTAAAAATCTGATTCCCCTAAGGGTCATTGGTGCTGTTTATTTTATTGATTTATTTTGCATGTTGTTCTGCTGAGAAAATGAAAACTTTGTAAAGAACTGACTGGTGGGCAGGTGTGTGCGCCGCTCTCCTGTCCTGGATGGAATCAGAACTGTGATGCCATAGACCCTCTGCTGTTAATAGTTTGTGGAGATTCTCCCTTAGTGCAAGTGGCAGGGGCCTGTTGTTTTGGGGAGCAGGCAGATCTGGGTTCTGTCCCGGTTACTGCCGCGAATATCCAGCTGGCCACGCTGTGTAGCACAGTGACAACCAGGAAGTCCGAGGCTGCCCCAGGTTTGTTGCAGTATTCTACGCTGAAATGTGAGCGCGGCCCATGGAGAGGTGCAGTTCCCTGTGCTGTAAATGTTCTGTGCGTAGGATGAGGCTTGAGAGCCGGGAGGGCTATGAAGCTGGCACCTTTCCCCAGTGCTGAATGTGCTTTTAAAATGAGATCTTAGAGAGAAAAAAAAATCCAATCACTCTCTCCCGCCTCTCCTCAGTGTTCTTGTGCAACCAGTAACTTCCCAAGCTCCACGGCGCTGGGCCTTTCTGAGATTAGGACTGAGGCTAAAACAGCCAATTTCCTAGCAACGCTGTTGAAAAAAAGAGGGGAACCTCAGGGAGAGGCTATAATTGGATTGCGGGAGCCCCAGCACTTGATTCGAGGGTCCCTAGCAGTATAAGTTGGTCTCTATGACAAGCTAAACTGGCCTCTCAGACAGCCATGATCTCTCTGCCAGAGTAACTAACGGTGCCTGCCACCCGATGCCGGGAATGAGCTGTGTCTTTCGAGACGCAGATAAAAAACTGTCCTTGTTTAAGAGGGCTTCTCTCAGCCGGTGCATTGTCTAAATGGCCTTGTTCAATACTTTTGGCTCACCCACCGTACCCTCTAGCCTAGGGCTGGTGCATTCTGAGCCTGACCCCAAAGGCCTGCCGAGGTCAATGGATCAGAACCTCTGCGCTGAAATGCAAAAGTTGCCTTGACAGTGCAATAACCAAACCTCCCCGGGCTCCTTGTGAACGACGTATGTCACCCGGAGGCGTCTTTGTACGTTACTGGCCGATTGTTTCAGGACCAGGTTGTCTCTGTGAAACAGTCTGGAGGCAGCAATGAAAACCCTAGCATGTGGGAGAACATGAGCACTTTAATTATGTGGTGATTATGAATAGCTTTGATCTCCTTCAGCAAAGGATCTCTCCCCCCCCCCCCCCCGACTATTAGAAAGTGATCTGTTCTGGTCTCACACCTCCAATTATCCCTGCCAAGGGGAGAGTTCATCAGATGGTTTTGAGCAAATCTCTGTGCTTCAGAAGACTAGGAACTCTGGGATCTGAGCTCCTGTTTACATTGTTAAAACCTACTGGGTGGTTAGGGAGAGACCCAGCGTGACAGAGACATGTCCAGACATGTATATTACCCGGGTCTGACCCTCTTCTCAGTTTTCACCAAAACGGGTCATGCGTGGGCTTGGCCAAAAGCTAAGAACTAAGGTTGTCACTGTTCTTGTGAGATGTTTATATAGGAAACGACTGTAGAGTTACATAACATGTAGGATGGCATGTTTCAAAACGGTGGAAGTGAAGCATGTCAAACGGATTCAGTCAACAGTGAGTTATGCTCTAATAAATTTGTTAGTCTCTAAGGTGCCACAAGTCCTCCTGTTCTTCTTTTTGAGAACAATCAACATCCTTTGTCTCAGCCCGCCCTGCCCCTGGGTGCAGTCTGGGAAAGAGGCAGATGTGAGCATTTACAAAGACAAAAGAACCCCAAGAAAAGCCTATGAATGGGGGACACCCAGGTTAAGAGACAATAGTCTATAAGTGTATAAGAGAAGAAAGAGCACAAGTTGTTCTCCATTACAGCGAGAGACTGCCTGTAGGAGCATCTCATGAAAGGTGGATCCCAGCTTTCTGGACTGGACAAGTACTGTAAAGGCTGACCGGTGGGTGAGCGATGTCTTATTAGGCAGGAAAGTAACTTGTTAATAAGTAAAGGGTGTTGATTGGCTTTTGTGTTTCTCTTTTACCTGTAACCTGATGTTTCCAAACTTGACACTTGCTTGTACTTGAATCTCAAGCTCTGTTAAATAAACTTCCATTTGGTTGTGTTATAGACACATCTAAGTGCCTTGTGCTAAGGAGTGTGTTGAACTGAGGTGAAACTAGTAAATGGGGCTGCACTGATTCCATGGAGGCAATAGATCGGGGTACCTCGTGGGTGTTCAGAGGACAAGGGGCTGGGCACTTGAATGTAACGAAGCGGGGGGTGTGAATTGCTAACTTGCAGCAGGAAAGATCAGGGCTTGCAGAACCTGGAGTGCTTGTGTTGCTAGTATCCGGTAATAGGGGAGTTTCTGCTGGTGGGCATGCAAGGTACCCTCCTGCTGCGAGCAAGTCGTGGTGATTCATCCCAAGCACCTCAGGTAACCCCGGAAAGAGTCAGGCCCAGGTATGACCTAGCAGTCCCCTGACATGCTTTAAATGCCATTCAACTATGTTTGAATCACTTTCCCGATTCATGCAACAGCCCTGGATGGTGCAGAAACGTGATTCAGACATAGTTCCGTCCCAACTGTACTGCAAGAGCAAGCTGTGTTCCAAGTGGTGTGCCCTCAACCTGGTAGATGTCATAGTGTAAATGGGACTTAAGTGAGTTAGTTCCTCTCTAGACCAGACGACCTGCATATCCCTGTTCAGTTCTCCTTCTCCTTTGGAGAGTCCTGGAGGAACTCGGTTTCCTCATTCAGACCCCAGCGTTTCAGCAACTGTCCTGGCTCCCGTCACAGACCTTCCCCTTTGTCATCTTCCAGCTCTGATCTCATTCTGCCCTCAGCCAGGTGCACAGGGTGATAGACACTAAAATCAATCTTACACAGCTATTCTTAGTGCATGACAAATTAAACCTCCCCTACACCATTGTTGGCCTCAACTCTGACCTGAAGAGGTCATTACAGAAAGGCTGAGTGTAGATGACTGACCACTTACACATTCCCCTGCTTGCATACAGAATGTCCTGTTTCCTATTGCTGAAAACTTTTCAGCGTGTGAAGTTTCAGTACAAAGCAAGGTGGAGTCGAAATAGAAAAATATAAAGCATTCGATAAAGGGACGCTCCCTGGTGGGTTAGGACCAAAATGCAGGGTGTGGTTCTGTGTGTTTCTTTAATCTGCTTGTAGATGGTTGGGAACTCAGACACACAAGCCCTGGAGGGGAACCAGAAAGTGAAACTGGCAACGTGCAGAACGTGAAATTGATTAAACTAGTCTTGTACTCCAAGCTGTGCAAAATGCACAAACTAAAACACAAACTCCATGAAAAGTAACAAGTGTATTCAGATCTGTATATCCGTGCAGTTTAAATAATCTAAGTTGCGGTGTGTGACACGTGGAAGGAATATTTTTAATATATGATTTTAACTTGGGAAGTATTCCCTTTTAACTCCCTATTCAAAAAGGTCTGCATTCAGCAAAGCACATAAGCAAGTGCCTACCCTTAAGCACATGAGTATCCCATTAACTTCACCTTCCAAAGTGAACTTAAGAACAGCTATATTGGGTCAGACCATATAGCCCAGTGTCCTGTCTTCCGACAGTGTCCAGTGCCAGGTGCCCCAGAGGGAATGATGGATCAAGTGATCCATCCCTTGTCGCCCATTCCCAGCTTCTGGCAAACAGAGGCTAGGGACACCATCCCTGCCCAACCTGGTTAATAGTCATTGATGGACCAATCCTCCATGAATTTATCTAGTTCTTTTTTTTTAACCCTGTTTTAGTCTTGGCCTTCACAACATCCTCCAGCACGGAGTTCCACAGGTTGCATAGAACAGGTGGTCTATCAGTGCCTGGACACTGTGGCTGGGATATTCAAGTGAACCGAAGGGTGCCTCACTCTCTATACGCAGTGGTGGGTGCATGATAGACAGTCTTCAAGAGAACTGAGCTCATTGTGTTGTGCCCTGAATGGAGGCTGGCAACCATAGGCACTGAAGCAGCTAGTCTTGTGTAGTGTCAATCTTTCTGTTGAGTTTCCACAGCAGGGTATTGGGGTGCTGGTGTAACAGTGCTGTGCTGGGCTTAGCTAGGCTGCAGTTCAACACTGGTTCCCAGAATATAGAGGTAGAAAGTGAACTTCCACTTGGGGAAGCAGCAAAGACTAAAATCTCAGCTGAGGTTTATTTGGTGCTTTTGAGAATTGATTCTGTTTCACAGAGCCGGACACTTGACTAGTTAGTTGTACTGAAACCTCTCGTTAATCAAGGCGGGTGATGTTTATGATGCTGATTCCATGGTGGAATGTGCTGTTGGGGGTTTTAGTGGCAAAATGGGAATGAATGAGCGTTTAGCTTGTGAGCCCAAGTCGCCGTAGCGAACCCTATAAATCTGGCAAAGGGAACAGCGCTAAGGGCCCAGAAATGAGCCAAAATGTGCCTGGAGCAGGCCTGACAGGACTTAATGAAATCAGTAGCAATAGTATTGCCAACTACAAGTCAGTCTCCCACAATCATGAGACTTCATGAGAGTTGTGATAAAATTGTGAGAGGCGCTGTACAAACCCAGAACAAAATGCTGCTCCCTGCCCCAAAGAGCTTACAATCTAAGCATAAGGCAAGAGACAACAGTTTGATACAGAGAGACCGACAGGGGAGTACAAGGAAACAATGAGACGATACTAATCAGCATGATAGGCAGTGACCTTTGCACACCAGCTGCCTAACCGCTGTCAGATTTTTTGTAGGCTTCATGATAAAAATTTAAATGCAGTGAGAATCCTGATCTCTCGTGTGACTTTGAAAATCTCAGAACGGGAGTGTGTGTGTGTGTGTGTGTGTGTGTGTGTGTGTGTGTGTGTGTGGACACAAACTTAATGCTTATATTAGTGGAATATGAAACACCATTTATTTATATTCCACTTTATAGAACCTAGTGATCAACACTTGCCTTTGGACACTTAGAGTTAGAATGTCACTTAAACAATATATACCTATTGACAGAATGCCAGCAGACTCTGTTTGATCTATTAGACACGTACATAAAGATAAGAATGTGTATGGAACTGGCTTTTATGTTTCAAAGAATATGAAAGAGACCGTGAGTAGGTATTGGGGAGAGCATAATAGGAAACCAGGACTGAAAGGTTATTCTTAATGGAGATCACTTTTGCACCATTGTAAGTCTGCTCCATGTGTTCCTACCGGGACCAGATAAAATACCGTCCTCCTAGAGAGAGTCATCGAAGGGTCTCCGGCCCAGATTTTTAAAGGTATTTAGGTGTTGCTGCGCTTAATGTTGCAACACCCGCATCTCAGTTTCAGAAGTGATTTATGCATTTAGCAGCCTAAATCCCATTTACTGTCAATGGGATTTTGGATCCCAAGTGCCTAAATTCCTTTTGAAACTGAGACATAGGGTCCTAAATAGGCTAGGCATTGCAACGCAGAGCACAGCAACATCTGTCCAAATCTGGGCCTTAGCGCTTTCCTAAAGCCCAAGCTTCTCTTGTGAGCTAGGAACTAGTATTGTTCTCAGTACACAAATGGGGAAACAGAGGCATAGGTCATAGGGGAAATAAATACCAGAGCCGACAGTAGAAACTGAGGCTTTGATTCACCAAAGCATTGATGCACTTAAATCTAACACTGTTCAGCAAAATATGTCAGCATGTGCTTGACTCCCATTGACAAGGGGACGTAAGCATTTGTTGGAAGTTAAGCGTGTGCTTCAGTGCTTTACTGAATTGGGATCAAAGTCCCGACACCCATTGTTCTAACCACTAGCGAATACATGGATTCATAGATTTTTTTTTTTTTTTTTTTAAGCCAGAAGGACCATTATGATCATATGGTCTGACCTCCTGTATAACACAGGGCAATCTCACTTGGTAATTTCTGCATCAAGCCCATATCACGTGGTTGAATTAGAGCATATTTTTTTACAAAGAGCTATCTGGTCTCGATTTAAAGTGATGGAGAATCCGCCACAACCTTTGACAAGTTCTTTCAATGGTTAACTGCCCTCCCTGTTAACAAGGCTTTTCCTCCCTGCGCAATAATAGTCTCCTCTCCTAGATCTTATTCCTAGGATAATTCTGCATTCACTTAAAAGACCTGCGACCGCGTCCTTTGCTGAAACCAGTGGTCTGGGGAGGAAGAGACTGGGATCGGTAACAAAGCGAATGTAATACAGTGAATCGGGTCTTTGGGAGTTTATTCTGGACTTTGTGGGCAGGCAGGCAGTGGGAACACAATCAATATAGCTGATAATTATGTATCTCATTACTGAGTCTGTGTGTTGATTTTAGGAGCTCCCCTTAAGGTGGGGCAACAGGTGCTAAGAGAAATCTGCCGATTTTCACTTTTTCAACACCTTCCACGGCTATGGAAACTGCAGGGTTTTTTTACACTATGCTTTAAGGAGAAAGGATTTGAAATGTTTTTGCTCTTTCTTTTTTAAAAGCCTTTTTTTTAAAGTCATGAAAAGAAAACCCCAGGCATGTACCTTCTACATGAAAGAGACCAGCTTTTTCCTGACCCCAGGCCCTAATCATCCTTTAGGGTCGTTTAGAAGCCTCAGAGCTCTGACATTATTCAATCCGTTGAATCATTTCCTGTTTTCTGCAGTTTTTGAAGAATTCTGTAGGGCAGGCTGGAAACATTTGCAGATACGGGTGAACTTAGTGCTCTGAGGCCATGGGAAAAATCCTGGGTTGCTAAGTTTGTGAAGAAAGAGGAGCCATGTGTGGGTGTTTCTATCAGACTATGTATAATTGTTAATGTGAGAGTCATTTCTTATGGTTGTTTTCACTGATCAGGTAATTGAATTGTTCCAGAAGTCCAATAGTTACAGCACTGTTTGTCAATAGTATAGAGCTGGCGTCTTCGGTACCTGCATTTTATCAGTGGATTTTAGAATTGTAATGTTTTCCCGTTTAAATTAACTCAGATTCATACATTGAAACAGCGGAAAAAGGCAGAACCTTTTGAATCCCTCCTGGTAAACTACATTTCATAACTTTGCCTAAATTAGTTTATTGCCAGGTTCATGATCAGAGCCAAATTTTTACCGCCAAAAATAATAGCTGCTGTTCGGAATAGAACGGGGACAATAAAGGAGCCACTATCTCGTAGCTGGAGATCTCGGCTACTGTAGGGAGCTCAGGGAAACGATTGTCTTTGTTTCACAAGGCCATAGGGGAAGATCATATAAGATTTAGCACTTTATGCCCTTGCTCTCAAAGCGCTTAACAAAGCGGGGTGAGTATCATTATCTCTGTTTTACTGGTAGGGAGCTCGAAGTGCGGAGAGGCAATATGACGTGCCCAGAAAGCCCACAGCAGAGCTGGGTCCAGAGCCTATGTCTCTTGACTCCTCGTCTGCTGATGTATCCACAGGATCCAAGCTAGATACTTAGGTTATTCCTACAGCTAGGACCTGGATTGGTTCAAGCACCATAGCATGGTAGAGTAGGCAAAGCTGAATGGGAGAGGGCAGTGGCGTCATACCAGGCTCGAATGAAGAGTCTTCGCAATAGCCTTGTCTACGCTGGGTCTCAACAGCAAAAAATTCTCCACCGTGAGTACCTCTCCTCTGGCGCTAGCAATGGGAGCCCTACTGTAGCCAAGACTCCGTGGCTGTTGGGGTTTTTAACGCTGTGTCACTTAGCCCCATTCAGAATAGGGCCAAGTCTTGGTATTAGAAATGTCAGTGGCTGCGGAAGTCTTGCCTACACTACGGCTCCTACTGGTGCTCACCCCAGGGGTGCTGCAAGGGAGGAGGAACTCCCAGTGCAGGCAAAGCCCAAAAAGGCCAGATTCTGCAAGCCTTCCTCATGTGAGCAAGTGCAGCCCTGTGGGAGAGCTTAACATACCCCTAGGCAGATTCAGAAGTGCCAATGATTGAGTCACCAGTGTGCAAAACTGGAGTACCGCAGAGGTGGAATTGGGCCCAGTGATCGGAGGGAGAGACCTGTCAGTTTCCTTAAACAGCCCGAGGGTGAAATTGTCAAGAGCCTTAGTGACTTAGGAGCCTAAGTCTCACTGGAAGTCACGCAGGCCCAGCACCTCAAAGGGATTTAGGCACCTAAATCCCTTTGGCAGTTTTGGACCCGAGTTACGTTTGCAAATGGAACTTAGTCTCCTAAGCCATTTAGGTGCTTGTGAAAATGTCACCCCAAGTCTAGACAACAGCGTGTGTGTCTCTGTCTGGGAGGTGACTCTTCCTCCTTCACAGTGTGTGTGTGTGTGTGTGTGTGTGTGTGTGTGTGTGTAGCCGAGCAGTAATTACTGAAGCTTCTGTGATCCCCGCTGCAGCCTCCTCGCTTTAACCTCGCAATGTGGTTAAAATAAGCCTGTAAATATTTAGTTCCAGCTTGCAGCTGGTCTCTGTAGCTCACAAAACCAAACAGGCCCCATCCGGAGATAGGCTGACCAGCCGGCCGCTTGGGTTTTTAAGCCCATTGTGGAGCGTGTGGAGTTTCGCTGCACGTTCTCTGTGTGCCGAGTTTGGGATCTCTTGGCTTTGCCTCCATCAACGTCATGTCTTTATTCACTTGTTCTTCCCCGTTCTTTCTGGAGGCCAGGCCTCAGATGAGCCTCGTGCCTTCGGGCCTTAAATCTATGGGTGAAATCCTCCGCTGCCATTGAAGTCAATGGCAAAACCCCATTGACTTCAGTGGGGCCAGGATTTCACCCTAACAATCTAATAGGCCTGTGACTTGCGTGCTGGAAAGAGAGTTAGTTTTCCTGTGCAGTGAGAGCGCACCTCCCCTGTGGACAGCGTGCGGCTGCGGGAGAGATGCTGCAGTCTGCATGGGCTGTGGCCCTGTCAGTGAGAGAGCTGTAGGGGCAGGAAGACGGGGCTGTTTTGGGTGAGAGATTGTCTCCCAGCCATGCCAGAGACAGGGGAAGGGACTGAGACGTGGGAGTAGGGCTGCGTTTGGGTGCAGGAGGTTAGAACCTGCATTGTGTAAAGGGCCGTGGTGGGATTTGTGCCCAGAGGTGTCCTGGCAGCCTGGTTCTGAATTCCCCTGGGAGTTCACGTAAAATGTCAGTGCCCCACTTCTGTCCCACTCGCCTTCAAAACAGGGCTTAGATGGCTCACCCCACACTGAGCAGCATGCTCCCTACCCCCTCTCCATGCTTCGTGCTGGTCCTGCTCTCCTGGCCAAGAACAGGTGGGGCCGGGCGGACCACCCAGTCCCCTTTGGAGGCATTTTGCGCCATCCCTTACAGAACCCAGAGGAGCTGAAATGCCATTGTTGGCGTTGAGTAGTTTGACTAGGGAGACCAGATAGCAAGTGTGAAAAATCAGTGGGGGGTAATAGGCACCTATATAAGAAAAATCCCCCCAAATCAGGACTTTCCCTATAAAATCGGGACATCTGGTCACCCTAGGTTTGACAGGAGCCCAGAATCCGAGCTGGCGGTGCTATTGGCCAGGTATCCCAGCGAGCAAGGAGAGGGCTTCCTCTCCCGGCCCTGCACCCTTTGCCCACCCGCGTAGGGTTATCCGCAGTCTAGACTTCAGAGTTGCGGGGAGTTTGTGTGCGTGGTTCCTTGGACTCACTTGTCCTTGGATTTTAAGCGACTGGCAGTGCTTCATTTGTAATGAAAGAGGGGTCGGGTCTGAAGCAATGTTTTACATTCAGAAGTGATGCAGCAAGCCCAGAGGTGCCAGGACTCAGCCCTCGCACCGGCTCCTGGGCTGTCCTCCTTCAGTGTTTGGAAAGCCCCGAGCACGTAGTGAGCACTGCCCCAAATCAGGGAGCAGGAACAACTCGGGGCTAGATCCGCAACTTGCCGCAGTCGGGACAGGGCCGGCTCCTCGGCTCTGCATCCGGCTCAGGATCTGGCTGCGTGAGTCTAGGACGAAGATTCTCAGCTTTGAAAGAAATGAGCCTTCCCGGGCTAAGTGAAAAGCCCAGCTGAGACGCAGCACTGCAGCCGGGTGAGTGCTGGAGCCAGTTGCCGCTGGAGGCAGCTTCGTCTCAGTTTAAAAAAACCAAACCGCCCACGGATTGTCCTTTGTTTTTTGCTATTTTGTGTTTTCAGCCGCATTGTTTCCCAGCGTGCCCGGGCAGGGTAATTAAACCAGCTGCAGCACAAGGCGATATCTCCTGGAACCAAAGCTTGGTGCTGTGGAGAAGAGGGGGAGAGAGCTGACTGTCCCTGGGCTGCATTCCCTGGACTGGTTCCAGCCCCGTCAGAACCCAGTGCGAAGCCCAGAGCCGGCGCTGGCTGTTGCTAAAAGACAACAAACGGGCATTGACTGTAGCATTTCGTCGTCCGCTCGTGGGAGACTTGAACACTTCTGCTGTAGAACCTGTCTCATGTTCCCCAGGCCGAAACTCCTGGGGTGCTTTAAAGGAGGATCTGGGAGTCCTCTCTGGTGGGTTTTGTTTTAAGATGTCAGACAGGCCAGGAACTTGATTTCTATGAGTTTTGCTTAGTTCACAGCTGAAAAAGGCACGTACTGGTTAGAAAAATGAAGCCATGTCATGTCACTTCCCTCCCCACAACAGCCTCAGGCTCTGTAAAGATACAGCCGTAAAGGATAGGGCGTGAAATGATTTTATCCGGTTCGTATTGCTAACTGCCCAGGCAATTGTTAGGAATGCCGTGTGTGTGTGTGTGTGTGTGTGTGTGTGTGTGTGTGTGTGTGTGTAACAAATTGTTTTGAATGAACATCACTTTATTGCTTTATAAAAGCCTGTAATCCAGCATGTTTAGTCTTCAATCCACAGTCCTTCCCTGTTTACGGGCGGGTATGTAAATATAATGTCTATTAAATTTGTCGTGCATAACTTGTGTTCAAGCAAGGTCTGCAAACAGAGCAAAGCTTGAATGCAATACCTGATTAAAGCTGTCCCACTAGTGGACAGTACAAGTGATCTGCTGTCTTTTCAGAGAACAAAAATAGGGCCCTGTAAGGTTATACTGCCAGATTAGGTCCCGTTCACAAGTTATTCAGGAAGACTTCCCTGGTGCTCTATAGGAGTAAAATATTGTGTATACACGGGTGTACTTGCTCCGAGTCATGGTGACCACCAGATTCAGGGTCAGGAATACAGTTCAAACGAGATCTCACAGACACTGTCCTTTTGTTATTTCTAATGAAAATGGACTCTAAGATTTCAGGGCTTTTAAAAAAAAAAAATTCTCAAACCCAGCTCTACTAATTTGGCCCCTCTAAGATATATTTTATAAAGCAGAATGGGTTATAGTCATCTGTCATTTCCCATTGTCTTGCTGTGATGTATCACTGAGGAGCAGAGCGATGTGAATAATGGATTTTTCGGGTCACTGGCAATTCTGAAAAATCAGAAAAAAATTCATTTTGAGTCAAACGGAAAACACAACTTTTAGTTTTTTTTTTGGGACATGACAAAGTTAAATAAGTGTTGTTGTTTTTTGTTTGTTTGTCGTGAAACAAAACATATTGTTTCAATTTCAAGCACTCTTAATGCTTTAAATAAAATTAAAGGAAATTTTGAAATGAAAAGCTGTTTCAAATAAAAAAACAAATTGAAACATTTCAATTTTTTCCAGAACTGTTAAAGGATTTTTCCAGCCAAAATAATTCCTCAAAATCAACATGAATTTGCTAAATGTTTTGTTGTTGCTGAATCTGCATTTTTTTGCCAAAAAAAATTTTCAGTCAAAAAGTGTCACCCAGCTCTAAGGAGCACTCTTTGCTGATGTTCAGGTCCAAAAACTAAAAGACAGGCAAACACAAACACCTGAAGAAGTGATATGCAGCTGCTCTTTCACAAAAACGATTCTGCAAAGTTAAGCCCTGATTGGGGCCTAGAGATCCCAGATGCATTGTGATAGGCCCTATATAAACACACATAAAGCAGTTCCTGTTCAGAATAGCTCACTGTCCCACTGACTTCAGAGGGCTTTGGATCAGACCCGTATTATTTTCCAGGGAGAAAAATCCCTTCTTTAAAAGGATAACGGAGAAGAGGTTAGAATCCCATTAGTAAATTCACAGCTTCATCATTCCACTAAGGGATGTGTAGCTTTCTGTCGTTATAGAATCTTCTTGAGTAATTGGATTGTTTACATGATGTTTTTCCAGACATCGAACCCTGGGGGTGTCATCAAGAGGTAATTATTGTCTTGACAAGGGTTCCGGGAAATGAGAGAAGACTTGAAAATTGATTGGTCTCTTCACTGCCTTTCATATTCTTCATTGAAGATCTGTACGAGTGCCATATTAACTTGAGCCAGTCAAACAGGGTTGGGCCAAATGTTAGATCCCCTGTGAAAATGAATTGGTTTCACAAACCCTAATGCGAACAGAAATGTGTGCTCATAAATGTGGCTGAAAACACTTTGTCAAATATGTTTCCCTGAAGCATTGCAAGCCCTGGAGCATTGAGTCCAGGAGTGCAGAAGAACTAGAAAACGAATTGTATTACATGATTACTAATATAAATTATCGAATTATTTTAGCTTTACAGATGGAGAAACTGAGGCAAAGGAGTGGGGTGAATTGCCCCAGGGCACATTGGGAGGTGGTGGCAGAGACCTCATGACTTTCTAGCTCCCCATGCTGTGCTGGCTGCTCCAGGCGATAGCGCTGCCCTTAAAAGGACTTTTATCTTGATAGTGACCCTTTAACATACTCCCTCAATGTGCAGCAATTATCTTTACTTTGTGCGGTTTGAAAGTGCCATAGAACAAAGTGACCCGCCATAAGAATGGAATTCTCCTCCGCTCTGATGTCATTTTTTAGTCTGAAAAACAATCTACTGAGCGGACTAATCTGCGATGGCTCTGCCATGCAGTTGCCCTTGGTGCAAGGTGACGCTAGCCTTGTCGCGCTCTGCAGACATCCAGCATGGCGAGCGAGGCGGGCTGCTATCGAGGCATAGGCTATAGATCATCTGGCAAATGGAATTATCACTCCCCTGTCATCGCCAGCACGCGGCTGCTTCGTTCTCGGTTCAGGGAGGGCAGCTGCGGTACTGGTCCCCCGTGCCTCTGCGGGGAGTTTTGGCAGCGTTTTGCTCCACCGCCTGTATCTGGAGATATTTCTGATGTGATGAAGAGGTTAGGGGAAAAGGCGACTGCAGACATTTATGGTGCATTTAATTTCACATAAGCCTGGCAGGATGAGAGCAGTGAGGGATTCTGGCTTCTGAGTGCTGGGGGAGCGGTCCTTATCTCTCAGATAAGGGACGGCAGTGACCATGCAAGCCAGGGAGGAAAATACTGCTTCACCCTGTGTGTTTATATCTGGTGCTAAGGGGCTGCTAGCAAACAAGAGTGACCAGGGGTTGACCTTCCATTTGAGGCCATCCCTAGACACAAGCAATGGCTTCTTTTTACACCCCACTGCCCCCAGTCTGTTTTGGCAGTGAGGCGACAAACTGCTTTAGGTAAAGGTGTTATGTTATTTCCCCTTTCCTTTTAAGCAGTCCCATGAGTAACAACGACCCACCTCCACTATGCTATCCCTTATCATTGATGTGGTGACTTTTTATTCTTTTGTACAACATCTTAATGAGCTCCTGGGGGTCATATTCCATCCCTGACTGATTATCGGCTCAGAGCTGATGGAAAACTTTCCCCAACACAATACCTTTTTTGGACCGAAGATGCCTTTTTGTGGAAAAATGTTAATTGTGGTTTTAAAAAAAAAAATGGAGTCACCAGCTCTAATGTCAGTGTATCTGTCCTCGTGCTTAAATTGTGTAGCAGCTGGGTTTCCCTATTATCATTTTCCTTACCTGCAAATGGAGATAATGCTTAGCCATCTCTCAGGGGAATTGTCAGATTGAATCAGCTAATAATAATAATGGGTAGCATTTATAGAGCACTTTTCATCCATAGATCTCAAAGTGCTTTACAAAGGGAGGTCATTGTCATGATACAGATTGGGGAAACTGAGGCACGGAGAGTTAAAGTGGCTTGCCCAAGGTCACCCAGCAGGCCAGTGGCAGAGACGGGAATAGAACGCAGGTCTCCTGAGTTCTGCTTCAGTACACACCGCTAGTGTTTGTAAAGTGCTTAGATCTACTAAGGGTGGGTTCTGGAAGGTATCAGTATTGTTGCATAGGAAGCAGACAATATTTAAAAAATGGGTATTTTATAATAATGATCCAAACATCATAATTACACTACTGTAAACTACTGTAGGGCATAGGCTCCGTTCACTCCTGTACAGAGGGCCAGCACAAGACCTATGCACCCCTGGAGACCCAAGTAAAGCCCTCAACGTAGAGGACTGTGTCTATACCCAGTGCTTTGCACCTTACCCTGAGCAGTCTGCAGCTTTCTACCTAGCACCGGCGTCGTTTTGCTGACCGTTAATCCTCTGCTTGTGCTCTGCTATAGGGCGTCAGTACCAAGGACTGCAAAGTAATTCATGCAGAGATGGGGCAAAGGTGGGAGGCGTTTGCTTGAGTTTCCAGCTCCCCTTCTGACTGCAGCTAAATATCATGGTTTGAAAGGAGGCTGTCCCCTTGTGTGTGCAGACCACAATCCAATACCGGCACTAAAGACCAAGCCGTCGGTTGTTGGGGAACGGGTCGCTCGGGGGATTTGGAATGGCATGTCAGGCTGCTGGGTAACTTCAGACCAAGGTTGGTGACCTGCGTGAAAAAAGTTGGTGGCTTTAGTCCAGCGCCTTACAGACCGATTGTCCGCATTGTAGTTGGTACTAGCATAGGTGCTGGAACTAAGGGTGCTGGGGGGGCCTGCTGCACCCCCTGGCTTGTCGTGATTTCCATCATATGCAGGGTTTACAGTTTGATTCAATGGCTCTCAGGACACCCCCTATACCCATTGTTCCAGCCCCCCTGGGTACTAGTGGATCTCCCCGTCTGGGCAGCCCCTCAGGAGTGCCAAGCATTGAATGAGCCAGAGAGATGGGGATGAATTTGACCGCACCTGCGCATCCCCATAGGGAAGCTCAGTTGGTTTCTAAATCTACAAATCAGAACTCATTAGAATTTTTCATTGTATTTTTTTTTCTCCTAAAAAACTGCTTGTTGACTAAAACAAAAAAAATTCCCACTGAAAATTTCCATTTGGGTTGAAACGTTCTGATTTTTCATAAAGAAACAAAACCCAAAATACTTTACTAAAGCCGGATTTAAAAAAAAAAATGAAGGAAAACTAGAAAATTTTTAGTGAAAAAAATCTTTTGTTTTGTTTTCAGTGAAAAATCAAAGAAAGTTCACAGGAAACTTCTGCAATTTTTGGAGCAGCTCTAATGTATATACATATCAATCCATCACCGCTTTATTGCTAATGGATTAAAAAGAGAACGGTCATTGCGAAACCCCAATATTTGCTGCCCCCCTTGCTGGTTTTGAATCATTTCTGAGCTAACCCCCATGAGCCCAGTTATTGCAATAAAGCAATTTCTTTCAGTGCTCAACGTGAATGAGGGAAAGTGCTAAACATACCACATGCTCCTGAAATGTTAATCTGTTGCCCACAGCAAGCTTTTATATAGTCCATGTTTACTTTCCACGGACTTATAATAGCTCCATGGGACCCCAGAGGATAAACCGACATGTTTGTTCGAGCTGCACTGGCGAGACAGGCTCACCTGTAATTACACCAAAATAAACAGAAGAAACCCAGTCCCTGGGATAGAGGATAGAGCAGCAACAGCGAGTGAGCAGCGCTCCGTGGTCAATCCAGACTAAGCGCAGTAAAAAATAGCTGGTGAAAATGTCATGGGCTCGCTGATGTTGGTGGCGAGTCGAAACCATTGCAGTGACCGCTAACGCTGTCTGCTGTTGGTTCGAACAGTCCTTTCCATCCAAGCCTGCCTGGCAAATTGCTTGAGTGTGAGTCAGTGGCAGAACTGGGAAGAGAACCCAGGAATCCTGATGTGCCGTCCTGTGCTTGAGTTCCTCCCCCGAATAACTAGGCTCCACGCTCCCCACGCGGCAGGTGGGCTGGGATACGGCACCCAGCGGTTAGACATTTCTCCAAGCTCTGCGTTCCTCTTGGATCTGCCCAACGGGCCGGAAAGGGCGCGTCGGGCTGGGCTTTTTCAGGAGCTTCCTGACCCCAGCCAGTCCAGCGATGCTGCAGAAACAGGCTTTGCAGCGAGCCAGGGGCGTGGAAACTGCAAAAATGAGCAAGAGACAGGACCTTCCTAATGTGGGGTTTGTTGGCGGGGGGAACGGGGTTTGCTGTTCAACCCCAAATGCTTTGCTTCTTGCCGGCTGGCGGGGCGGCAGATAGTCAGCTGCCATGATGAGTGACATCCCCATCGGTGCCCAGTCAGTCCCTAAGCCTCCCTAAGGGCTGGTGCTCAGTGGTGGCAGTCACGCTGCCGGCGGAGTGGCGGAGCTGTTACCCCTTTGAACATGGCCACTGTGTGGGGGAGCGACGGGCTGGCCCCCGGCTGCTCACCGCAGCTGCGTGTGGCTCCGCACCAGGTTCGTGGGCCGTTTCACGGGAGCCGCACGCCCTGATTTCCATCTCATCAGAGAAGACAAAGGGCTCCAGAGCACGCTCGGCCCCGCCAAAGTCGAGAGAGGTCAGCAGCACCGATTGCTAACAAGGGCAGTGGCATGTCACGGCTGGCCCTCGACCTAGCCCCACATTCACCTCCTGGCCCTCTGCAGACCCAGGCGTCTCTCGCTTTTAGCATGGACTTCACAGGCCCAGACTCAGCAGGCGAGCCAACATCCATGGGCCCCTGGCGGGTTGAGATGGGCTGGGGCTGGGCTAGAATTCAGCCCTGCTGGAAGCAAAGGGGACCTGGTTTCATGGAGTGGCTTGCCGTGGCCATGAGAGCTGCAATGACTCTCCTTGGCCTGGCAGACACATCGCCAGCACGGAGTCAGCACCTCCCTAGTCCTCCTTCGCTTGTGGAAGACTGTTTTCTTCCGTGTTCTTGTGGGAGACGCGGCTAGAGTCCGGGAAAGGGCTGGACAGAGGGGTTCGGAAAGCCCCTTTGGGCAGTAATTCAAGCCACGGTACCCAGACCCCCCCACCTCTCTCTTTTTCAGCGCGTAGGTTGCTTTACTCATAAAAGATCACACTAAGGGTGTCTGGACACATTAGTTGTACTGGACGCTAAACTACTGGGCAATAATAGTCCGTGGCCTTGCAGCTGGTGTCATTACACCTCTGCCAAACCCAAGGATCTGGAAGTGTTCACACATGTTAATAAATGACGCTCCACAACTCCTCTGAGCTAAGGAAGTATAATCTGCCTCTTATAGATGGAGAAACTGAGGCATGGCGTGGGTAAGTGTTGGGTCTAAAGCTGCAAAGCCAGGAATAAAGTCCAGGCCCACTGTGCGTTAGCCCCAAGACTCCCTCCCTCTTAGCCTCGCTTTCACAGACGCTAGTTGGCACTCCTCCCTGGCCAGGGTTCTATCAGCGGACAGGTTTCCTCAGTGCCAGACGCAAGGGCAGCACGTTCAACGTAATCGCCAACGTTGGGTTTCATTGCACGCCGACCTCGCTCTTTTGGAAGGTCTTGTTCTGTTTCCTAATCATGACCCAATAAGAAGAGACTTGCACAGATCCCTACAAAGCAACACTAGTAAGTTCTCCGTGTCTTTTCTCAGAACTATCCCAGAAATGGATGGACCATATTAGGCCCTGTATCAGGGGCCCCATTAAGGTCCATAGCATGCCCTTTATCCACATGTCCTGACAACTTCGGGCACTTTTTGCAAGAGTGAGTGTACTGGTTGAATTCCACCATGGCCAATGCCATTCTACCTCCCTAAGTTCTGCCTGCACTCTCCATTGGATAAGGGGCAATTACTCCATGGCCAGTCCTGAACCCATTGCACAGAATTCCTGTGCAGTCACCTTGGCACATCCTAGTGAGGAGGGAAGTGATCCTATGAGACAGGGTGTGTCTGGCTGTTAGGTTCTTCAGGATCCTTCCGAATGAAAGGAGCTCGGTAACGGGAAGATATTACTATAGCCACGTGCAAGGGCTGCTGATGTGCGCAGGATCAAGGGCACTATCCTCCCGTAAATAAATAAGTGCGGTTAATACATTGTCTCCTAAATCCTGTGTTCTTCAAACAGGCCCTTGTTTCTCTGTTTCCTGTTCTGCTGGGGCGGGAGTGTCAGACTCGTGTTTAGAGGTGGGAGTCCAAATTAATGGGTGTATTTTATTTGAGCAGTTTGTGATTCAGGAAATGCATTTTTCTTGCTCGTATCAGAATGGAGTTGGACAATTGGCTTTTAAAATAGACTCAATTAGAGGAAATACATATGTTAACGTGTCCCTGTGTAGCTGGGAGAGGAGGGGGTCGGTATCTCAGATCGGCCATTTCCGTGTTTGGTTTTGTTTCTAATTGTTGCATCTGCATATTTTTTTTTTTTAAAAAAGCAGCAAATATAACCCTGTGGCTTTTATTCTCTTTCACCAGGATGTCAATGGACCAACACAGGAGCTGCGTCCGCGTCTCTGTCACCTTAAGAAAGGCCCCAGTGGCTACGGGTTCAACCTCCACAGTGAAAAGTCCAGACCTGGGCAGTTCATCCGTTCGGTAGATCCCGATTCACCAGCCTCTAAAGCGGGCCTCCGACCCCAGGACAAGCTTGTCGAGGTAGGGGCTTGACGGCTCCTGGCAGGCAGCCGGGCGGTGGGTCGGGGGCTCTGTTGTGGGACGGAAGGAGCGTTGCAGGGAGGGAATCCTTGTTCTCTCCCAAAGATGTTGGTCATCACAACCCAAGCAAATGGTGCTGAGGCCCAGATCCTCAAAGGCATTTGAGGGCCGAAGTCAGGCGCTTGAGCATCTTTGAGGTAGTGTTGGGTTGAGAGCGGTGAGCAGGGCTTGAGTGGACTCACTGGAGAGATTCCTGGGCTCCTGCTTTGTAAATGCCGCCTGCTGCACTTTGCAAAGAGGCAGGTTGGCAGGAAAGGAACTAATCAGTTTCCAATTTTTATGAACTGTAACCGCCATTAACCCACTGCCCTTCCTAGGGCTCCCACACAGAGATCTCGGAGCACAGGGCCTACATCAGTGAATTAATCCTCCAAGGCAGATCAGTGGTTCCCCCACTGTACAGATGGGGACCACAGAGAAGGTAAGTGGCTTGCCCAGCGTGTCATAGGGAGACTGTAGTGGAGATGGGAACTGACCTTGGATTTCCCGAGACCTCATCCAGTGACTTACCCATAAGGCTGTCATTCCACTTCCTCTTCTGTGGTATGAAAACCCAGCAAACCTTCCCATGGCAGAGAAAGTGAAGGAGTCTCTCCGGGACAACGAATTACTCCTTTCAAGGGTCCAGCAGCAGCTGGCTGGCTGTTGGAGGTGCCGCTGCAGAGAATGGTTTTGCAATCCTACAATGATGCTCCACTCTTTCAGCCAGTGCAGCTGTCTGGCTGCGCCGTATCCTTGGAGGGAATCCGTCTCGTTCCCCTGGATTAAGCTCTGCAGTTGATTAAATGCAGCCAGTCTTAATCACTGGTCTGAATTCTAAAGAACAGTGCTAATTGCCCGGGTTAGCTAGAGCCTTCTCCTGCCCATTGGTGGGGGCGGAATGTTTTAAGTGGCCTTCAGAGAGCCAGCTACTGCACAGGGCTTTCTTCATCCAGCCTCTCTGCTTTTCTCAGCTGTGCCTTTTGGGCTCTGACTCGCTTTGGGATCTCCAAACTTGAGTGCCCCTTTTACACAGAGATTGGGGATGAGCTGTAAAATCCAGATCTGAACTTCCCTCGTTTGGGGGAAGTGTGTGTCTGGATCCAGGGATTTGGCTTGAGCCCACCCCTGCTTTCAATACATCCGGGGCCCAGTCATCAGCAGGAAATAAGCCCGATCTTTGGTAGCATTTGCCTGCCAGACCCTGGAGTAATGTGGAGCGAGGCTCAGGACATTTTCTGCTTCTTCTGCAATGTCATCTGCTGGGCTGCCCCGTGATGCGCCTTTGATCCTTTTAGATAACATCTTACACAGCCTCTTTCATCCCCAGAAGACCCAATGCATTTTGCAGATGATGGACAGAATTCTCTCTGCTTTGCACTAAGGGTCTCTTGCAGGTTCCATGCAGTAGCTTCCACTGACCTGAGTGAAGTGGCATTGGCCAAATGTGGCTAGAGAAGCCATGCCGGAAATATAGGAGAATATGAGTAGCAATCGCTTTACCTGTCACTAAAATGAAGCCATCTCTGGAGTGGTGTATGGCAGCTGTTTAACAGCACACAACATTGCTACCACACCACAGTTTAGGACAGGAAATGAAGCTTAATGTTTCCAGTTGAAACTGTAGTAACAAACTATGCAAATAGACTTTAAAACATGAAATTGTGGATTGTGGTGGGTTAGTACAAAAATCATCCTTTAAAGGAATTTGCTCTTCACTTAATTGTGAACAATAGGAATATTTAAAATGAAAGAACCACCTTCCCTTAGATGTAATTGCTATAATTTAATTCATGTAATTTTTACTACTCTATAAGAATGACCATCGAAAGCTCTGCATGCTCTTGACAATATTTTAAAATTACACTAATAAATAAACAGAGCTGTCCATTAACCCACGATCAGATTCTCCAGCAACAACTTACTTTGTTATTATTTAAAATTTATATCATGGTAGCACCTAGAGACCCTCCAAGTCGGGGCTCCACTGTGCTTGGTGCTGTACAAACCTATAGTAAATTCCAAAGAGGTAGTTTAAACCCTTCCCCCGGGATCCCACACTACCACTACTCAGCCCTAGCAACCGCCTTCCAGGCTAGGGCTCAAAGATGGGACTTGCAGCACACTCTGAAGGTTCGCAAACTCCGACTATTACTTACCAACAGTGGAAGTGAGTTCTAAAGGCCCAGCGGGGTGAGTGGGTAGGAGTGTGCATTGAGATACAGCAAAGCACTTTGCCTGGCTTTAACCGCATTAATAATCCCATCGACCTCAACGTGCCAACTGGCTTTGCTGACTCGGGGCCTGCCTGCAGTCTGTCTCCATTAAAGGAATGTATTAATTGGTGCTGGGGGGCTCAGATTATCTTGATTTTTGGAGAGACAGCCGTGCTGTAAATACCTCTTGAACACCAGTCCCTGGCTGCCGTGAACCCTGCCCTGACACCAGCTGTTCATCGAGGCCTGACCACACACTCTCCTGGCACCTGGATGTTTAATGCATATAGCCGTGTGTGTCTGGAGGGGGAGAACTAGCGGGGGGGTGACACTTTATGGCCCATCATTATGTCACTGCGTGGCATTTTATTAGTTATTTATCTGTCCCTGGCACAGTCCCCGACGCGCACAAAGAGGCAAGAGGTGACCCGGAGCCTCCGGAAACCTGATCCATGCACCGGCTCTTTGGGCTTAAATAAATATTTGATGCTAAACAGCTCCCCTGTGCTGAGGAGTTTTACTGGCGAGCCAGGGATTGTGGGTAAGGAGCTGCCCCTGCCTGGTAAGGCAGAGCCTGCAGGGAGCTGGGTTTCAAACCTCACCTCCACATCAGCCTCCCCGCTCCATGGGACTCTATGAGCTGGCCCAGATGTTTGTTTAATCGGGGGTGAGCGCCAGGCAGGAACTGATGTGAACTGAAAAGTCTCGCCAAAGTCTCACAGGGGTAGCCAGGGTTAAGAAAGCCAAGAGCTCCCTGATCAGAGCCTCGGGCGATCCAAGATGCTCCCATTCCCAGCCTTAGCCGCCCTTAGGCCCACATGCCCAGCCGTGTCCTGAGCCCTGAATTCACAGCAGGGAAAGCTTCCACAGCAAGAGTTATGGGGGAGAAGGTAGCCCCCGTTGCTAGGATATGGAGAGGAGGCGGAAAGCCTAGGTGCGTGTTGGCCTTGGATATGTTGGCTGCAGGTTGCAGCTATGGCTGGCCATGCTACCAGTGGGCCAGGACATGAACATCCATCTCTCTGAGCCAAACCCTCCCAAATGTAGGGGGAAGCTTGAGCTTCCCGGTCGGCCCCTATCTCTAGTTTTGTGGAACTAACTAGCCCCTGTTGTTTTCTAGATGTTTCTCTCTCTCTCTCTCTCTCCCCAGCCCCTCAGTGGGGTCTTCACCCATTTGCCTGACATGGTGCCCTCATGATGTGATGCTAAATGCACCAAGACTTTGGGTGTCCATGTGGCAATATAACTGGGCCGTTGGGGGAAGACAAGTTTTACCCAGCCATATATATCGTGACTTGTCTAGTCTGGTATCCTGATTCTTGCAGTCGCCAATACCTGAATGTTTAGGGTAAGGTGAAACCCCACTCAAAGGTACTTAGCCTCTCAGAAGTGAATCTGGAGTTAGATCTTACTCAGGTCTCCTTGGTTCCACTCAAGGCTCTGCTACTGGCTTGGTGTATCATGCTGGGCAAGTCACTTTGCAACTCTTTGCTTCAGTTTCCTATCGATAGCTGGGGGAAGATAATACTGACCTGCCTTGGGGGAGGGGGCGGGAGAAGACAAAATTTGTTAATATTTGTAAAGTGCTTTGAAATCCTTGTAGGAAAGGCACTGCAGGAGAGTAAACTGGAGTGCTGTGATGGTGCGGGGCTGGAAAAGTGATTCAGTGGGTCAGGAAGGAATCTGCTAATGCCCTGAAACATGACAATTGAGTTATCCTGTCATACATGCGTGATAAAGATATAACTGATTATAAAATTATCCAGGCCTTTTAATAGAAACATAGTTACAGTAGCTAACGACCTTTCTGCAGCGAACAATATCTCCGAGCGCTTTAGCTCCTTCAAAACTCATTGTGATGTAGTAGCTGGAGGTCTTTAGAGGGCTGGATAATTTCATTACCAATTGTCTTTGTAGTTCGCATTTACTGTGAATGATCGACTGTATCTATTGTGCCACTATTAAGACTAAATCAACACATCTGGTTTGAAATCTATTGAGCCTTCTTTTTAAGATGCAAAGCGCAAACCAATGAGGAATTGGCGGTTTGAGTTTTTGTAACCGCATGAAAAGAATGCGATTAAACCATTAGTGCTCAAAATGGTTCATTGAGCGGAACCAATGGAGGCGGCGGTGCCTACAAGCGATGAGTGGCACGGGAGCATCCGGATCTCTTCACTCAGGACGCAGAGTGTACTCACTCAACACCAGGAATAATGGTTCGCAGTTACAATTGTTCCTCCTGTGTTGCATGGAATAATGAAGAGAATAAATCTCAGTCCTTTACAGGCGCCAATTAGCATCCAACAAAGGACAGCAATTAATCACTGCATCCAGTATTAGGAGAGAGATGCACCACTCTGTTTAGCCAAAGCAGACGTGGGAGCAAATAGGCAATCCTTTCCCCCAGTGTGAGGGTTTTGTCACATTTTTTTAAAGATGGCCACATGGCATTGACTCATGAGTGGAGACCTGCAGTAAAGACCTGACTGCCGCTTTCCCAGCTGTGGAGACCTGGTCTTGTGGACAGAAAGGACCAACCAGTGGCTTGGACTGGGAAGGGGAAGATACTAGTGGGATCAGTTGGGCTGTGGTGTATAGTCTCCCGGGGAAAGTAATATTGGGGGCTTAGGCCCTTTAGAACTGCACTAGGCAAACCATGGGGGAGTATGCTGGAGAATGGTCCCTCGAAAGCGCTCAGCTGGTGGGAGACTTGAGTTCAGTATCAGAGACACCTGCTCCCAGGACGAGTGGAACATGCACATTCAGGACACGGGTAAAAGGCAAAGGTGACTTGGGAGTTGATGGGACCTAAGGGAAGATGCTCTTCCAGGGACCTTTTGGTGGCCATCCGAATGAAAGTTCACCAAGCTATTCTCTGGGTACAGTCCTATCTAACCTGCCTGTGCGTTCAAGGCAAAACCTAGGACGAGCTTGGTAGGACATGGTGGCTAGCATGAAAGAAAGAAGAGCCTTTTAGCCCTTGTGTCCCCCTATATTCAAACCCAGAAGCAGGGGGGAGCCAATTGTGGGTTTGAGGGCCAAGAACTGGAGAACCAGCATAACTCCTGGGGGGAAAAATTACCTTTGAGGCTATTAATTTAGCTGGGAAAATGCACGTGTGGAGTCATTCCAGCTGGAGAGGTGAGGTTCCTGATGTGGCCCTGTGGAGCACCAAGCATTTTACGAAGAGATGCTCGCCTTTTGCACTGAGGCAGGTACACAACCTAAAAGCTGCTCCCCAGCAGTGCTTAGGAGATAAACTTCTAAAGTTGCTGGCGCCCTAGGGATGGTGCTTTTTGCGTCGGTGTGTGACCTGCCCAGAAGCACTCACGCCCCCGTTGTCCCTTTGCAGGTGAACGGGATAAATGTGGAAGGCATGAAACACTCCGAGGTTGTGTCAAACATCAAGGCCAAGGAGAACGAAGCCAAGCTCCTAGTGGTGGATCCCGAAACGGATGAATACTTCAAGAAACTGGGGATAATCCCCACGGAGGAGCACATCAAAGGTGAGATCCTCCTTACTCCCCTCAGGTGACTGTACCCTGCTCTCCACTGTTATGAGCTTGGGGTCGGACTTTCAAAGGTGATTTAGAACTACTGGTCCCAGTGACTTCCTCTGTCAGTCTAGGTGCTTAGGTAGCCCCTTTTGCTAGTTACTTGAGTGTCTCTGAGGTTTTTATAAATAGAAATAACAATATTTTCCAGGCAATCCAAACATTTATATATTTTTAAACAATTCATAATTAACCTGTGGAACTCCCTGCCACAAGATCGTGTTGAGACAAACTTAGGTAGGATTCAGAAGAGACTCAGACATTGATATGAATAATAGGCATGTCATGTATAACTAGCTAAGGTAAATGTTTCTAAGAGACATCAATCCTCATACTTCAGGACAGCTGAACACTAACTGCCTGAGGTTCGGAAGAAACTTCCTCTAATAACAGATTATTATTACACAATTGTCCAGGCGTTTCTTTCAGTTTCCTCTGAAGCATCTGGCATTGTCAGAAGCAGGCTATCAGACCAGGTGACCCATTGATCTGATCCAATGATGACAGTACCTAAGTCCCAAAGACAACATGTCCCATATATGAGGGAGGGGCAAGGAAGTCTGGAAAGGGACTCAGAGCGGCGCCTGCAAGTTATTCCATTGTTGTCCTGGGGTGTATTTTCTCTTACTTAGTATGTTTGGATTTGGACACCAGAGGAAAATACTTAAAGATCCTTTAACTTCTCGTAGCCTTTCGAAAGCATGAGCATGTATGCATATGTACAGCCACACAGAGCAAGTGTCATGTGTATGTGAAGGAAGACATTTCACAGGACAGCAATAGCTCTGATAAGTAGTGCAATAAATATTATCCTTGCTGTTGAGAACTGGCAGAGAAAGCTGCCTATCTACTATTTGACCTGTGGCGCTGCAGACTCCCATGCTGGGAGAGATCTCTGCATTCCACCAAACACATATTTCCCTCCTTGCTGGCTGTGTGAATGGGGAGCTCTGTTTTTCAACACAGCTGTTTCTTATCTAAACTGAATTCTAGCTCAGGCAATCACTTTGCTCTTTCAAGTATTCAGTGGAGAGAGCTGTCCAAAAAACCAGGTCAAACAATTCTAAGATCCACCCGCGGGGAAAGTGGTGTCAGATGCTCAGAATTCAAAATTGGAACAAACAGGAGATGATGCGAGAGACACTCTGCTGTTGGCACAATGATAATGAAGCCCTTGTTCTCCGCCTGAGGAGATGTAGCCAGTGTTACTGCGATACGCATCATGTTCAGTTGCCTCTTCAAGCAGCGTATCCTGGCATCAAAACTCTGACTGCAGCACTGGAGTGTGTTTTGTCCCCTTTTCTTTGCAGATTTCATGATCACTAGGAATCGGGCCCATACAGCTGCTAATAAAGAGACAGACTGAGTTTAAAGACACCCAACAATGCAATTTGGGTTTTTGTACCACCCTAGATCTCAAAGTAGGATTTTTGTTTGAAATCACACTGGCTTTCACTGGGGGTCACTGACTGCTACTCATGCAGACTTTGCAGGGCTCTTGTTTTTGGCTGAGTCCTGAAAGACTTGTAGATCTTTAGAACAGTCCTGAAATACTTTCGGCATTGGCATGAGGTCACGACAGACATGGTGATGCAGCTCATTGGCATTAGAAGTGGCAACTTTGGATTTATTGCCCCGAATTTACCCCTGGCACATTGGCATTGAGCACTGTTAGCTCCTGCTTGACTAGATTGTGTGTTACACAATGAAGTGCGTGCGCCTAATTATTAATATTTATTATTTGTATTATGACAGCCTCCAGAAGTCTCTACTGGGACCACAGCCTTGTTGGGCTGTGTGCTGCACAACCACACACACAACACAGTCCTTGCCCAAGAAACGTACAGCCTACACAGAGGGATTACCTATTTAATACTGGCTGTTCTGTGATTGGCACATCTGTACTGTCCTTCGTTGCTAACAGGGATGTGAAATTGTTGATTGGCAGCTCATCCAAGTTGTTGTCCTTTGTTAATAGTGCAGGATAATTGGAGGGCAGTGAAAGATATTACAAAAATGCAAAATGACTCCAAAAACAGATTCCCCCCCCACCCACACACACATTTTATTGTGAAATTGACAAGGTGACAATTGCAGCAAAGAATATTGCTTGGGTATGTGAGTATTCTGAGACAAGGAGGGTCTGTTGTGTTGTGTGTGTTTGTTTGTTTGTTTTAATTAGAAATGGCTATCTGTTGTATTTGATTCAGAAAAGAAGCTACTTCATCCCCAAATGATCCATGAAATGACTTTTTTTTTGGTGGGGGGTGAAATCAAATGAAACGGGGGGGGCGGGAATTAAAAACAAGCTGGGTCACAGAAGAGAAACCCAAGGGAAGGAATAGGTTTTTGTAGGGACTCATAAACCGCCTGGGTTCAGTCTGACTATGACTCCAGGAGAATATACATGCCTCACTTCATGTGGCCTGCAAAGAGTGCTCCACTCCATTAACCCTGGAAACGGGAAAGTCATGTGAGTTCCCAGGGTGGGTACGCTAGAGGAAGCTCTGTCTGACACGTCAGTCTCCAGTTAAATGTATTTACCAGGGCTTTACTTTTCTTGGTCTATAGGTGGAGTGCCTCAGCCTATTACTAACGGGTCTGCACAAACCCAGGTGAGTGTCTGTCATTGGCGTCCTATTCTTATTAATCAAATAGACTCTGATTGATGGAAAAAGCATAGCAGTGATCTAGCTATTTTGAGAGGCAAATCTGTCCAAGGAGCAATGTCAACATCCCAATTCACCTTGTTTTGGGACGACATGTGACCTTGTAATCAGAGTGGGGAACTGGAGTCAGGACTCTCACCCCAGCTTTACCTCTGACTCACCTTGTGATCTGGAGTCAGTTAGTTAGCCCAGCTATGAAGTGGGGATGACCACTACCTCAGAGAGGGTTTGGAGGCTTATTTAGCTTACTTAACAGATACTGAATTTGATTACTTCCCTCTCTAGTTTTTAATTCAAGGCTGGCTTCAAAACAATTCTGGTTTCTCTGCTACCAAGTTTCCTGCTCCTGCAACGTGCATGGAACAGGAGTAGTTGCTAAATGAGAGTGGAGACACAGGGCCAAACTCTGCTCTGGGGTAAGTGGGTGGAGCTCCATTGACTCCGATGAATTGTAACTGGACCCTGTCTCCACCAGGTCTGCACTGGAGGAGAGCATCTATGTAATTTGCTAGTAAACACTTGTGGTTTTTTTGTCACTTGAATTTACAGTTTTTCCCCCCCTTCAGTCTTTGTTTTGCAGCCAGCCACGTGTTTGGGAAAAAACCCACAGTATTCTTCACCTGGCAGAATTGGCTCTGATCTGATCTCATAAGGCTGTAAACTCCACACACAGCATTTTTCATCTCACTTTATTTATAAAAAATATGCGCACACACACAAACACGCGCACACACACACACACACACACACACACACACACACACACACACACACACACACACACATATATAATGTACATGTTAACATTTCCATTTCCAACAGCTGAACGGAGGATCCATGTCTTCATCCCATAGTGATCTTCAAAGTCCTGAGAAGGAATCAGAGGTAAAAATACATTTTTACAAATTTTTATTTTTTCATATTATATAAACATGCATATTAAATACCCTTTTGAAACAAGATTTCTTCTTCGCTTCCTGCCCTAAACTAGCATGTAGTGTTCTTGTGAGCTGTTAAACAGCTTCCAGGTTCCAACCCAGAGATGGCTGCATTTCTATAATGGGTGAGCAATCTCTCTAGTTTCTGAAGTAGCTTTAGGATCCCATGGGATGAAAGGAGTTGGGGAAATTCGATATGATGTTATTGCAAAAAATGTTAATGCAGGGAAAATAATCAACTGAAAACTAGCAAATGAAAAAACCCCAAGCCCACGACTAAAACATGTAATTATGTTTTGGGGGGGAGAAACTAAAAACCATGATATTCCCTATGACTTGTTCTTGCTTTAAGATGTGCAGAAGCTGAAATGTGCAGGGTTTGATTAAATGGAGTTTAAAAGGACTATTGAGAGGCTCAAATTACTTGGATTGCTTCTGTCTCCACGTGCTGGAGTCCAAACTGTGCATTCTTTCCACTCTTTGTCAGGGGTGCAGGAAAGCTTCCTGGTTTCATGTGGCCTCTGCCAGAAGCAGCAGATGTCCCAGATTAATACAGACAACAAGTTTTGCAAGGATTCTGATGCACCGTTGTGCTGCTTAGTTGTTTACTTAGTTAGGCCCCCATCCTGAACAGACTTAACTGTGTACTGTGAAATCAGTAGACTAGGCATGGTGTGTAAAGTTAAGCGTGAGGGCTTTACTACACTGTAGTATTTGGACTTCTCAGCCTGTTTATTCCAGTAAAGGACACAGAGAAAACAGCAGTTTTAGGAAGCACAATGCAGAACCAAGACTTTCTATAACTAAATGTCACCAGTCGCGCTTTATACTCAATTATTTAGCACCCAAAAGGAAAATAAATGAGTTAGAGGGAAACTTGGGCCTAAAACAAGGGACAGGTGAGAGGTAGAGTAATAACTGAGGGAGACCGTTGGTAACCTCATTAAAAGGGTTCACTGGTACCGTTGCATTAGCCTGGTGTAAGGTTTAAGCTAACGGTATACATTCAGCTAATTTTAGGCCTCAAATATAATCACATTAAAAATAGTTGCATGGAAAGATTTCACAATATCTAACCGGACTAAACCCTGTTTCGTGAATTAAAAAATTGAATACAAATTTCAGGATTTTTTTTTTTTTTTTTAAATTAAACAGTTCTCTGCCTGTTGAAAAGCTAGACTTTGTAGCATTCTGCTAGGGCCTGAGAATCAGAATAGGACACTGAAATTGACCACTCTTTCATTAATCAAGTTGAATGAAAGATTGAAAGCAAACACATGGCTTCAAAGGGAGAAGAGAGTAGATTTATAACATTTCTCATTTTACTAATTTAGCATGTGATTAGTAAAAGAAGTAAGTGATTTCTAAAGTTTTGAGTTGAGTGTCCTTTAACTTTCATTCTTGTCATGCCTTGGAATTGTTCACTAAAAATAAAGAAATGCATTGGCCAAAAGCCCTGATTTTGAAAAGTGACTTGCGTCTGGGTGTCTCTGATTTTTGTGCCCAACTAGAAATATCTTCACGAGCCCCAAATTTCAGAAAATACTGAGCACCCACCTTCTGAAATCAGGTCCCTTTAAGGTGTCATAAATTGCATGCCTAAAAATGTAGGCATCCAAAATAAATCAGTTTTTTAAAAATCATGAACAAAGTGTTCTAACATGAGTGCCTAAAGTCAGGCATCTGAATTCATAGTTAGGCGCTTAATAAAAGTGACCTGATTTTCAGGGACTGAAGTAGTGGAAGAATTGGTGATCTGTATCCCTGAAATCTGGCCATTTTCATTCAGGTGCCTAACTCGGACACCTCCATTTGAAAAAAGTGCCCCCCCATTGCCATTTGGGGGTAAACGTTTGACGTGTCGGTTGGAGTTTCAGCTGCATTGTGTCAGTGGGAGTGGTGCAGACAAATGGCTCTAAAAACTTCCCTTAAACTTGAAGGGTGTGTTTCTCCATTTTACTGCACCAGGTGAAATCCCTTCCAGCAGGGCAAAGTGAGTACAAAATTTTATTAGAAAATGTTGACAAATAGATGATACAGAGTGTTGAAACTTCAGTTATTAGTCATCGGGGGTAACATACAGAGTATGGGGGGATGTTAGTATTTTGATACTGGATAGCACATAACACATACAGTCGGCAGTATCCCCAATGGGGGGATATAAGGTGGATGAATGAAGGTACAGTCAGCAAGCAGTGAGGGTACATCACTCATACAGGAATTACAGGCAAGCATAGGTATAGATAAGCGGGCCGGGTAATGAGGATAAGATGACCCTCATATGGTGGAGTTCGGTTCGGTGGGTTCAGGGGAGAAGGTCCAACAGAGCTACTATTCAGATCAGGTGGCACTTGGCACTTTTTCCTGATGTAAATGACTGCACAAGGCAATGAAGAATCAGGCTTTTAGCCTCGTTTTCCATCTAAGAGCTTCGTGCTTTTATGACCGTGCTGAAAATGCGAATGTTTTGCATTTGAGCATCATTTTGTAGCTCTTTCCTGAATGCTGGTTCTCTCACAAAAACCTACACAATGCAAATGCGGTTACTGAAGCAGTCCGCTTTAAATTAAGCTCCATATACAGCCCGTCTATTATACGAACGTTCTAACTAAAGATGTCGTAGCAGAAAAGAGACTTCCTTGTGCTCCAAAGCTCTGCCACAGCAAGTTAATGGACTTTGAGTCCCAATTAAATAATCTTTGTGCTTAGCATGAAGATGGAAGTGCAGTAATGCAATTTAAGGCCTGCAGTAAAATGTCTCTTCAGAAGACTAATAGATATTTAGCTGAAAGCACTTCATCCTGCATATGAATTGTTCCCTAAGGAGTTGAAGTCCAGCTTTTGCCCATTACAGAAATCAGAGGGCTGAGATGAACTTACAGGCCACTGGGGTTTTGCTCAGAGTGTTTATTGAGGTGGCAGCCATCAGTAGTATGAGGAGGAAGCTATGAATCAAGTTTCATACAAGACGCATTGGACCCAGTTCTCCTAGTTCTCCCACTGAATTGGCAAAAAGAATGTTGGATTGTTATCCTTTTTATTGGGCAGCTCCCAAGGTGCTATTCTCACTACATGTGGCAGAGCTGTCGCCTGTAAGCAAATATTTGCATTGTAATACCTGGTGGCTTTGAGATGCAGTGCTAGGTGTGGCCTTTTTACAGCCATCTAGCTGGAAAAAATCAGCGAGGGTTCACATCCACTCTGAACACCAGAGCTATAGTGACCCAAGCCTGTAATGTAACCAAATCAGCAACTCAGTTGTGGTCCTCAGTTAAACATGCCCTACTGTAATGAGCAAGTTTGTGCTTCCACAGAGCCTGCCGTTATTCCATGTTGCTTTCTCTTATAAAAGCTTTTACTGTCACTAGGGGCTTAATGTTGTGTTTCCAAACGTGGTTTCGTCTCACCTTTGGCAACGGCACCGCATTTTTGTGCTTCTGCTTTTCCAGTTCCAGTAACAGCAGCAACACATTCTTCAGGGCATTTTTTCCCCTCCAATATTGTAATTAAATCTCTGGCCACAAAGACACCCTGGTCGCCACTTAAACCACAAACATGACAAACTCGATGGTCTGCTCCACAAACACGGGCTTCCTATCATATACCCTTAAGGAGAATCTGCCCTAATTCTCTGTAAGGTTTTATGTAGATGAGGTACTAGAGGGCAAGAGAACCACAATTACAGGCATAGGCCTGATGTGCTCTCCAGTGGGGGATGTAATCGGACACACAGACACCCACCCCAGTCAGCCCATTGTATTCCTGCAGGGGGCACTGTTGCACCCAACCATGCCCATTTCACTCCATGGTCACAGCTATACCACCCAACATACTACACCGCAATACACCGTAACAGGAAAGCTTCTCATGTCTTCTTCCTCTTTGCAGGAGGGAGAGTCTGAGAAGAAGGACCCATTTGAGGAAAGTGGCCTGAACCTGAGCCCGACCGCGGCAGAGGCCAAGGAGAAAGCGCGCGCCAAGCGGGTGAACAAGAGGGCTCCGCAGATGGACTGGAACAAGAAACGGGAGATTTTCAGCAACTTCTGAGCCAGGACGGCAGGTCTTCCCCTTCTCCCCACCCTCCAAACTGAACATCTCCAACGCGCACCAGCCCCCTTCCTGGCTGTCGACCCAAGACGCTTTGTGCTCTGCTCTTCATTGGTCGCTTTTTGCAAGGCAGATTTTTTACAAAGGGTCATTTATGGACAAGTGATTCCAGTAGAAAGATGACCAAAGCTCCTCCCAGCACTTACCCGTCTGCCTGCGGTTCCCACATTGCTGCTGAAGAAAGACTGGAAAGATTTCAGTTTTCCTTCTTACCTGCTTTATTTCGGTTTTTACTATTTTGAGCTTCTCCCAGCCGCAGAATCCCCGGTGGGATATTATGCATTCCTGTTTAAAAGCCTCGCGCTGAGGGCTCCCAAAGGGCAAACTCTTATTAGTTTCAATTCAAAATAATCTAGTTTGTTTAAAAAAATTTTTTTTTTTTTGAAAAAAATCCCACTCTGAGCTACAGTGTTGAATACTCTCAAGGTGGGAGATTGGTCAGTGGCTATACATTTCTCTCTCGTTGGCTTCTCTATTGATTTAGAAGGGTTGGTGGGGTTTTTTGTTTGTTTTTGGTGTAAAAAAAGAAAATTCCCCATCTGTTTCTCATTAATGCTGGAACCGCTCTCCCCCAGGATCCCTTTAACCAGTGCAATAAAAGCCCTTTTCTCAGCAAACCTTTTCCCTTCTGTGCTCCACCCCCGCCTCCCCTCAAAACAAACTCTGGGTGTTGAGAAGATGGTAGGACTTAAAAACAAAACAAAAAAATCCCACAAAACCTAGTAGCCCAAACAACCCAGGCCTCAGATGTGCATAATAAAATGCAGAAATGGCAGGAGAGGAGGGGAATAAGCCCCCCCCCAACAATAAAGGAATGTCTGTGATTCCTGTTAGCACATCCATACGCAAGGTTTTCTGTCCCCGATCTCCACTGGAAGCCCTGCGAGAACAAACTCAATGAGACACTGGAAACATGGCTCTTCAGGCAGACTTCAAAGAAGCACAACCGAGTGTCTCATCAGCTGGGAACTGAAATCCCTGAAGACCTTGCTTTGAGAGGCCCTCATGAAAACAGGGCTTCAAGCAGGAGCAATCCAGCGGCGGCTCGTCCACTCAGACGCTGGCTTCAGAACCAAGCCCCAACCCGAACCTGCTTTGCTATTCCTGACTCAGGGTTTAAACCTCTCACATTTTCCTGCTGATCTCTCACCAGCTGCATTGCCAACCTGGAAAAATAACAAGCAAGCTCTCTGTTGTCTTATGTTGGGCTGGGCCGGGCCCCTTGTAGCAATGTGATCTGGCATGTGGACTGTCTTATAGGAAGATGGAATACGATCCGCAGGTCCACACCGTATTGCTAACCGTTACACTGGCAGCGGGGTTGGTGGAGCAGACAACTGCTTTGGCTTTAGGCCCCTCTTTGAAAACACCCAGCTCTCAATGTTAGAGAGTTCCATAAAATGTACCATTAAAGCTATCCGACATAGCCATGACTAAACTAGTATAAAATCTTCACTACTTACCTCGGGCTTCAAACGAGGGACACTAACGAAGATTAAATTAAATGTGTACTAATGGCTTCCAGGCAGTGGAGTTGTACTGGGGCTGGATCTGTGCCGTAGAGAGCGGGACGGTTCCCGTTGCCTTTTTACTGAAAGCTAACAAAACAGCCTTTTTGGCTGACATGTATTTTGTAACAATGGCAAAAATAGTATTAAAAAAGCAGGTGGGGGTGGGGGATGGGCAGAGCAGACAGTTTAGGTCAATGACCACTCCCCACCGTGCCCACCCTCCAGCTAACGACACACTAGGGCAAGAATGTAAGATTTGCAATAGTTATTTACGATAAAGCACATGGTTCAGTTTTGTTGCCCCAGGTTACCCTCAGACTCTGTATAATGAACAAGTGGCCTTTGACTTTGTGCACTATGGTCTTGTGAAGGTTCTGTGTATATTTCGTAATACTGAGCTAAAAAAGGTGCCTTATAACATTTACTGTTCCTTTCAGTAGATGGATGTATCGCAGCATTGTGGGGAGGGGACGGAGGGGGTGTTCAGCTTCTTTGCAGGGACCAGTGAAGGGTGAGGCTGTGACCATACTGAAGACAGGGAGGATGTACAGTGTTAGTGGGGCAAATGGATGCAAATAGGATCTTGGAAAGAAATCTCTGCAAGTGTTTGGCTGTAAACCCTGGGACGGATACCAGGTTGGAGAGGGTTAGTAAGAAGTTTAGAGCTTTTCTTCCCTACAGGAGTCTCACATTGGCCTCTTACCTTGCATTTCAGAAGAAAATTTGATTGGGGGAGGGGGGGGCCCCACTTGCTGTTGGCCACAACAAACAGTTGTTACTCTAAGAAGTCCGTAACACAAGAATCTTACACTCACGATATGCAGATTGCTTTCAATCCCTGTACTTCCAACTACAGTATGCGAGTCTGCTAGGGATAAAACCTCCCCAGTTACATTGCAAGGTAGGTGTTAAAATACAGCGTAGCAAACAAGGAAGTCATTCTCGAAAAGCCTGTAAATAAGTCAGAACCAACGTAGTCGAGGGCAAAATAGCATGGTTGTGTTTTCTTTTTAATGCTGATCAAAATAAATCAGGTATGCAAATATGTACCAATAAGATTTTAAAATTATCGCTGCATAGTCCATGGAAATGGCTCATGGTTAAAGCACTTATCGCTATTTCTGACATCTAGTAGCTCTGTAATAATAATTATTCAGTTTCTGTACATTTAACTTGAAAAACCAATACAAGTATAAAGTTATCTGCATTGTAAAGACAATGTATACTGTAATGTCAATAATAAACTTTGTTTTGCCATGTACAGCTTAAAAGGGTAATTAGTCTGTTCTTCATTTCAGTCTTGGTGTTGTAAAGAGCATCAGAAAGGAAGCACAATAGCGTGTTATATTAAATTCCATTCCCTCCACTGGCTAGTTAGAAGAGTGGGCCAAACAACTTCTGCAGTTCTGCGATGGGTTAATAGTTGTCGTTGCTTAGAACGGTGACTTGCAACGGAAGAAAACTGTTGGTGCCCTTTTTAGCTTCTTGGAGGTATAAGGGGGTCTGAAAGGTTTGATTTTTGGTTTACTCCTACTTTAAATTTAGGAATGTCTAGTATTGGCTTCATTTCATGACTCTGAAATCCATATTTCTCAACCCTTAATTGGAAAAAGCTGGGTATGGTGAATCTTTAGCACAAAGAACTTTTTGCCCAAGTGTTGGGGATAAAGAGGCATAAACTAAACATTTTAAAAGGTTATTTAAAAAAAAAAAAAAACCACTTCTCTCTATCAGCTCTCTTCCTTGGTGTTTCTGATGTTATGCACCCGCTACTGCTCCAGTCTTAAGTAGGCCTCAGTGTAGATGAGACTTCAGTTTCTGGTGTGTGTGTGTGTGTGGTGGGGGTGGGAGAGCATAACTTTGCAGACATCCTTTAAACATTAGAAAGAAGCCAAAAAAAAAAAAAAAAAAAAGCACAAGCCAGATTTCCCTCTCTGTATGTCCCCACCTTTAATACAGAGACTGAAACTCCCAATCTGCAGTGCGTATGCCTGAGACATAGAACCCGGCCAGGTCAGGACTGAGCACCGCAGGTGTAGGCTTTGTGGGTGACCGCTCTGTAATCAAGATTACGCCATATTATGCAATCAGAATAAAGCAGCCCTTCCACTCCAGCCCGTTGCTGATTTTGCCCCTGTGCCAGGCAAAGGGTGTGCGATACTAGTGCAAGAACAAGTTGTTGGAATCTTAACAATTTCAGTAGCAAAGTTTTCCCCAGTTTGGGCCCAACTCCTCAAAGGCACCTAAATCACTCTGGACTTCAGTGCAGAGCTGCTTGGAAGCACGCTGGAGTCCTATGGGAAATTCCTGATATTTAGGGGGATTTTCTGTTTCCTTCCCCCCATCCCCAGCTGCGACAGAGCTGGCTGAGGTGTTCTCCTCTTTCCAATCCAATAGGCCCTCAATTCTTTAGGGGTTAAAGCCGGACACACAAAGGATCAGTCAAAACAATATTTATCATCTGATTAAGCCAAAGCGCCACAGCTGCTACTGGAACGGGTGGTTCTGTGACTGATTCCCACCACACCTTGGCAATCCGGCACCCTTTGAAAGGCAGACAGGGCCCCAGGATCAGAAACAGAGCTATTTTAGCATCCCCATTGCTGCACTTACGCATGTGCTTAAATCCGGCAGACTTGCTTTATGTGCTGTCCTGAATCAGGGCCCAAGCTCAAAGGAGATCCCATGGGGAGAGAGTGTTCAGAGGGGTTAGCGTTGCCACAGCTGAACTTAAGAGCGGCCCTGCTGGCCAGTCTCTGCATCGCTCTCGCTGCTTCCCCCGTTCTTGGCTACGAGCGAAGCCCCCACGTCCTGGTCTGGGTGGCTGGGCTCATCTTTGTGAAGCCTGAATTGTACCTTTTGAATGCAATATCCCTCCCCATGGGGGGCTGCCCCATACTCCCCTCCCTGCCTCCAGCTGGCCCTTGCCATGCCCAGTCCCTATGCCCACCAGCGGTGGCTGAGGCCACCACGGCTCCCTCCTGCACTGCAGAGTTGTCAGTAAAACCTTAATGAAAAAAAAACCACCTTTCTTAAGCCAGTCTGTGCCCAACCAGCTTGAGGCAGGGACTCCGGGCAGGGCCAGGCCCCGAGCCAGCGGAGGTCTCCTTCCAGCTGCACCAGACACCGCAGTGTGTAACATTTCCCCGTTCCCACTGTCTCTGTGCAGTGTTTGTGTTAGACACCCACACCGAGGGACTGTTCCTGCAGAGCTCAGCAGGACGGCTGCATTTCAGAGAGTGCTTTTCCCCTTCAGAGATCTGCTCTCGCCGGGTAGCTGCTGCATTCCCATCCCATCTCTCTGCAGCACTAGGTCTCTCCCCAAGCCCAATGCAGTCTTACTGGGGCTCAGAGTCCAGCGGCTTCACAACCCCGGTGCAGAGCTGTTGCTCTAGGAGGAGCAGCCGTCCCCTCAGCATCTCTTAGCAGCCGGGCAGATGTGTCTGTTGAGGCAGTCTTTGCAGCGAGGGTTCACAGGCAGGCAGATCTGCTGGCCGAAGCCCACGAGGAGCCAGTTTATCTCACTCCAGAGATCCCTACAGACCCAGAAGGGAGAGGAGTTTGGTAAATGCTGCTGCGGAGCAGGATTGAAAAGCAGCCCAGCACCGCTCAGGTTTTTAATTCTTTTCCCACCGACAGTTCATTAGCTCCTCAGCCTCTCGGAGGAATATTCCAGCCCTAGCTCCCGTCCGCCCCGCAGACTTTCCCAGAGCCCAGTCCTGCTATGCTGGCTGGGGGCCAGGACCGTTGTGGGCTGGAGCAGCCAAAGTAACTTTTGTGTTTTCTCCTCTCTCCGGTGCAAACAGGGGAAAGGCACATACACAGCTACTCCCACCACTGGATGAAGCAAACAGGCTTCAACCTGAGCTCACACTAGGGCTGTGCTACCGCCCGGCACCGAATCCCCATTGCACCCATAGCTGGGCCTTGCAGCATACAAATTCCAGAGGCCACTGCACACAGAGTGGAGTGCTGGGCTGGAGCACTTGGTGGGGTTTCCTTCCTGTTCAACACCTGTTATGAGTCTCTGATACACAGAGAAACTAATTGATCATTTAAGATATAGGCCAGAGTTCATCCCTGGCATACTCCATTGCAGCTGAGGAGATTGGCAGACAGATCACCACTACTGGATGGTGGAATGGCCTCCCAAGGGAAGTGATGGCCTTGGGTGTGTTAAACCAAACTGGACAGTAGAGAATGCACTGTAGGGAACAAGTCCAGCAGCACAGACTAGAGTCTCTGCCATCTCTGAACCGTCCAAACAGCTGAACGAATGCGGCTCCCCGGGAAACAAGAAATAACCCGAGGCCAAGTCCTAGGCCCAGGCACTGCAATGCCAGGCTTCCTTCCCTGCGGCGTCCCTGACAAGGGGAGGGGACAGGCTCACTGAAAACGCCACGGGGCAGGGTAGGAAACAGCTCCACAGGGTTCTGTGTGCTGGATGCGGCAGCCGCTTGTTGCCATAAACCACAGCAACGACCAAAAGATGCTTCAAGCTGGTACTGGGGAAAGGAATGCCAGTGGCAGCTTCCTGTGAAGATTACAACGGGGAGGGGAGGGGAGGGGTGTCTGTGTCTGTCAGGATTTCAGAGCCAAGCAGCAGCTGAAAACCAGCCCAGATTCCCCTGTTGCATGAGACACCTCACCTGGGCAGCCAATCCTCGAGCGCCACTCTGGTCTCCTCGGGGGTTTTAGTTTCCTTCTTCACCCATTTCAATCTGTTAGAAATCCTGTGCACATGGGTGTCCACACCTGGGGAGCAGAGAGGTTGGAGTCAGGAGGGAACAGCTGGTCAGGAGGGAGCAGGGTCTAAGGCGTTAAAGAAGCAGTCAACTCAGGACCTACAGCAGATGCACCAGTCTGTATTGGGAGGTTCTGCCATCTGAGGGCAGATGCCAAGTGGGTTTTTGCTGTCCAAAAGTAGGGCCCTGGGAGGCAGAGTACCATGGCTGGAGTAAGTGTGTGGGGTGTGTGTGTGTGTGTGTCACAAATCCACATAAAGAAGGAACAGCAAGGTCTTGCCAATGGTGAAAGTGTGAAACAGACAATTTCCCCCCACCTCCCAGTCTGCCATTCAGAAGTGCCAAGATCTGGGGCTTGAGTTGGCTTGAAGATATTTCCTTAGTTTTATGTATCCCCGGCACTAAGTTGACCAACGAGACGGCAAGGAGCGCATGAGCTGGCCTCACTGATGCCACCACGCTCTTGTAGGGTGCTTTTCATCCATAGAGCTCAGCGTGCTTTCCACAGGAAAGGGGGCGGCGTCCTGCCCACCTGGTGGCTGTGGAAACCGAGGGGAAGTGACTTGCCCAGGGTCACACAGCTGAGCAGCAGCAGAGGCGAGAGCAACTCTCAGGCCACTGCCCTATTCACTGGACCATCTGCCTCTCTCAAGGACCCTGGCCTGGAGTTCTCGGATAAATGCAAGGTAAGACTCTGCCTTTTCCTGTGAATTTTCTGCCAACCCAAGAAACCCCTAACACTGCCCAGCTAGTCCATGTCCCTGGTGTCTTGCCCGTGTGTTGGGGCTACTTGCTGGCATATTTCAGAGCAATTTATTTTGGGCACTTCCATATGAGAACATGGATTAAACCAAGACTTGCTTGGAGTTATGACTAAATATCTTGGGGGTGGAGGAGGCAGAGTTATTCATTCTCCCTGCTCTGGTAGCTACCAGGCCAATCTCAGAGCAGGCAAGGGGACACAGCTGATCTTTCAGACAGCTTCCAGACCCTTTAGGGCTTTGTGGGACAAAACCAGCATCGTTAGCAGCACTCTGAACCCGAGGCAGCCAGCGCATGTCCTATATAGCCCTCAAAGGTCAGGATTGTTACAATATTTGTATTTCAGTGATGAAGTAGCCAATGTTTACAGTGTTAATTAAATAATACTCATGTGTTTTAAGATGTACTTTGTCCCAGTAATTAAGTTACCGGTACTTTAAGTAGGCAGCAAGGAAAAAAGTGCTAGAGCAGGATTTTCAAATCCAGGAACCTCCAGGTACGGAACCTAAAGAAGTGCACTGATTTACCAAAGCACCGAGCTCCCACGTGCTCACACTGATCCCTACGAGTCCCTGCAGCAACGCTCATCTACCAGGGCGAGCAGCACTCCAGGCTGAGGGTTACTGTAAGAGATGAGCCCTGCCAAGCCACAGAACAGTGTCTAAGCAGGACGGCCAGACAGGGTGTCAGGAAAGGATGCGAGCCAGCTCAGAATGGCTCCAAACCAGGAAGTCAAAGCCCTTTCCAGCTGCAACCATGACATCTGCACCGCCAATGGATTAATATGGGAGGGCTAGGAAACAGCAGCCGCCAAGCCCCAAAGTCCACAGCCGGGAGTTTGGCCATTTTCCTTCCATCTTGAAGGATGATTATTAGCTTATGATAAATCAGGGGGAAGGGGCAGAGGTGTGTACACGCGCACACGTTCACGTAATCGAAAAGACCTTTCTTCCCTGGGAGCCTGATCCAAGAAGTCCCTTTGACTTCAGCGGGGGAGTTCTCTGCATCGAGGGTTTGCTAGGTGGGTCTCAGCATCAAGTGGGGTTACCTCTCTGCAGGGATCACGATTATTAAGTCACGAGATGTCGCTGATCATCTCAAGAACTTTACGAGGATGCTATAGCGAGGTGGCTCCTCTCTCGATACATGGCCCAAAAGTGGTGGGACAATGGGACGTGGCTTTGAAAGAAGCCATGATTTCCCCAGGACAATGTCACTCTGAGCAGACTGGGGCTGCAGGCTGCACACTGTGAGACAGCCACCCCATCTGACTTAGTTTGTTTCATCATAAACAGTTTTCTTTGTGGTGGTGTGATCTAGCAGGTCAGGGCACAGGACTGGGGGCCAGGACTTTTGGGTTCTCTTCCTGCAGTGGCCTCAACTGACAGTAGGCAAGCTGCAAACGCTGCCCCCTACGTTCCCCAGGATATGCATTTAATAATGCTACACAAAGAGTTTGGAAGGCTCAGGGAATGTTTGAAAAGTGCTTTGAGACTCTCAGATGAAAGGCTCTTAGCACAAAAGTAATCTATTGTTAGATCAGCAGTGACAGACTGGTCCTTCTGTTGCTAATTGAACAAAACCCAGGAAATTGCTGTAAACAGGAAGTGTGTAGCTTTGCTTCTAAATCAAAACAGTGCGTACAATTCCTTGGAAAGCTATCAGAGCTCCCTCTAGACTCTCCTCCCCAACAGCGGATTAACTGTTCAGAAGGAACAACAGACTCAAAAGCTTGCCAGTCTAGTGCAAGAACCACCCTTGGTAAAGCCGAGTTTCAAGACACCGTTGTGCCCTGTGTTGAACTTGGTATTGAATTTTCACTCCAAGTGGGCGTCATTCATCAGGTGGTAGCATTACCAGGTTTCCCATGACTCTCTCGGATTAAGCAGCAAACACACTTTGAATATTAATCTGTCCCCAGAGACCTTGATGCATACCTGGAGCTCCGTCTTAGCCAAACAGAAAAGCCAGTACGGCAGTGCCACCTGCTGGCCTTGATGGGCTAAATCAAAATCCTGCCTTACCCAGATTCTGTTCCTTTAAAATGAAGGGGTACAATTTCTACCAGAACCTCACTCCAATCCAACCCAGCCTCTGAGGCCCATCCCCACTATAAATTCAAGAAGGCTTCAAATGATAAGCCCCATCACCTGAAGACACCGAAACAGGACCTGAATACAGTGCTATCTAGGCCTCCAACTTTTGTAAGTTTCCAGTACCAGAAATGGGGCAAAGAAACAGAGACACTGATTACCACAAACCTCTTGTCTGACAATTCCACAAGGAACCCTGCGCCTAGGAATTCAAGTTAATGCCAATTCAGCCTAAAACAGCCAGTTTCAAACAAAATCCTCCCAGGGACCGTCAGCAACTAAGCTCTTTCTAAGTATAGTTGCAAAAATCAGACTTCCTCGGTTCCTTCTCCAGCTGACCTGAAAGAACTGTTTCCGAAGTGAGAGTTGTTTAAACAAAAAATGTTATTTAACAGAGGTATTGTGGAATTACATCTCCGTTGCTTTGCACTTTTCATCAGGGGACCTTAAAGCGTGATACATGTCACCACACATCCCTAGTTATTATTCATTAAGCAATGCCTTTATTCTTAATCAGCACACCTAGGAGGTAGCAATTAGACCCATTTTGCAAATAAGTAAATCCAGGCAGAATAAGCGACTAGCCCAAGTGACTTCACCAGCCTTAGAATCCTTCTGGTATTGAAATCTATGGATGAAAAGCTCCCTATAAGAGCAAGGTATTATTATGTTACAAGCAATGGATCGGGAAAGATTAGGATTGGGAAGAGTGGGCAGATCATGGTAGACCAGCGCCCTCCACACTGCAAAACATACCGATCCCAGTCACGTTGTTCCAGGCAATGTTCATGACCAAGTGGGCCATCTTGGGCCCAACTCCCGGCAAGTTCACCAGCTCCCTAACGGTACTGGGGATGTCACTTCCGTATTGCTGCTTCAGGATTGCGGTCGTCTGTTTTATGTACTTCACCTTGTTCTGGGAAACGAAAGCAAACAGCATAGGAGCTAAGTTCCCATCCAAGAAATGGAAAGGAGAAACATGTACCAGACAATAGGACTATTTCCTTAATTTGAGGGAACAGACGTGAGTTTGTAGAGGAAAATACAAAAGATGTCCTTGATTTATCCTAAAAAGCAAGAAGCTGTAACGTGATCAGCTCTAACTTCTAACCATGCTTGGGATGATACCAATGAGTGCGTTCTTGTCCTGGATACAGATTGCTAAAACTGGGATAAAATACAGCTTCCAAATTACAGCAGATTAGTACGGAGTCTCTCGTAAGCAGGGCATGATGCATGATTGCCTGCAGCAAGGGGGAAAGAAAAGGGGGTCTATGGTGAGCTGAAAAAAAAAAAAAAGGAAATACACGTAAAGGGAGAAAAGAGAGGCGTTCTTGCTAGTAGGTGAGTGGAAGAGGCGAGAGTAGCAAAGGAGAGTAAGAGAGGTAGGGAACATGAACGGGACAACAAGGGGCATTGCTTTGGGAGAAGTCAAGAGAAATAAATAGGCAAGGACCGAGGTGGTTCCCAACTGCCATTACAGGTCATATGGATAATTTTTATGGAAGAAGGGGGTGAAGCTTGCAAAAGCCGATCCAACCACCCCGATCCGACTCATAGCTTTGTGCCTCGGATATTCCTGAGACAACGCCAACAGTTTTGGGACCAGGGGCATCATTCGACTTCTGCTTAGACACACGACCATCTACAACCACTATGGTCTGGCTCTCACCTTCCAGAATCCCACCGGGTAAATGAGCTGCCCCAGAGTCACGTCGTCTGTCTGCAGAACGTTGTCCACCGTGAGGCCATGCTCACGCAGGCGCAACATGGCTGCCGAGGTCACCTGATCTTTGGTCTGGCTGGACAGCATCAGCGACAGCAGAACCTGATAGCGCATCACCTAAAGGATGAGATGGGAGATGGAGTGTCAGAGACCCCTTGACTAGACAGGGCTGGGATCCTGAAAGTTCTGGGTCTGGGGTCTGCAAGTCAGTGGAGTACAGCGACACATACACACGTGACATGCGTATCAATATGTGCCATATGGGCCTCTCCTCAGCTCTTACCTTATTATTACTATTTAAATAAAAGAGATTGCAGTCGAAAAGAGTCAGAAATTGTATCTACTTCTGTTTCCCCCGAACCCCTAAAGTTTTCCTCTTAGGTAATCATGGCTTACAGAAAAGCAATGGGGCGATATTAGAATAATTTGCTGGAGTTCATATCCATGGAATCGGCATCTCCGCAGGCTTGACAGCGAAAGATAGAGCTGGGATTTTCAGAAATGCCTACGTGATTTAGGAGCACGTGCCCTTGACTTTCAATGGGATTTGTGCTTCTAAGTCACACCCACCTGACTCCTATTGGATTTCAATGGGATTGGGTGCCTGATTCCCACAGGCCTCTTTGAAAGTCCCAGCCTAAGGGCTTGTCTCCAGGTTAATGCAGGGCCAGCCAGGGCATGAATCTACAGTGCACCAGCTTGCCACGCAGTAACATCCCACATGGGCACTGCAGTGAAAGTCACTGCGCTGTAGCGCCACTCACATGGGACGTTATAGTGCAGCAAACTAGTGCACTGCAGGGGTCCATGCTGACTTGCCGCACAGTAACTCACCATGTAGACAAGCCCTTAGAAATTAAAATCAAATATGTAATGAGACATTGAATTGCTGGACTACTCTGGACAGAGCATTTCACTCAGATGAATGTGTTTCTCCAGACTCAGGCCTCAGAACACTGTCCAGTGTGCGGCACGGTCACCAGAAATACCCTCATTGGCTGAATTCTGATCTCACACCAGCGTCAGTCGGGAGGCACGTCACTGAAATAAGTGAAGTTGCTCTGGTGTAACGGAGCAGGATTTGACCTGGTGTCTATTTCCTGCTTTACTGCTGAGTTAGACTTTCCTTCCCTGTGACTCTGCGCTGCAGACCCCGTCTTCCCAGCCAGGCACCCGGTGCTGGGGGTTAGTGTAGCGACTAAGATGATTGCAGAACATTTGGGCTACAATTCCAGCCTCAGGCTCCTCAACCCCCTAAAAACAGCCCTTGAAAGTTCTGGCCAGCAGCCGGAAAAGCCCGGGGTTATTGTGCTAGGGGTTATTACAATGCCTAGCTTTATCGTGGAAGGAATAAGTCTATTCCCTTAGGGAAAAGAGTTATTTCCCAGTGATGACTTGTGGTTCTCTTTAACCCCAGAGTATCACTTTGTGCTGGTTGCGGTGTCTTTACGGCGTCACACGCTGTCTCAGACTAAAGCAGAAGCTAACCATTTTCATTAGGGACTTCAGACTAGGACACGACCCCAGTCCTGGGGCCAGAGATTACAAGAAGAGCAATATGTCAAATAAATCTACCCAGTTGCATCTTCAATAGCCTCCCTTTGGAGCCCTGTGGGCTGCTCAAGTATACCTTGCTCGAGCTGTTATGCAGAGATCACCAGAGTCAGCCTGCCCTTTAATCTAAATGTTCTCACACAAACAATGCCATTTGATAGAGTCTCCCTGCAGCCTCCCATCGCAATGCTGCACCACGGTTTGTTGTTTGTACCGATGCAAACGTGTGCAGATGTTCCCTTTGGAGGGCGGCGTCATTCTGGGCCTCTGATTCTATGCCAGCGACTTGGGGAAGCACAGCACCATTCCAAGCATGCCTGCGTTTTTAAATAAATGTTTTCTTAATGGTGAACTAAGAGGGAGAAATACTAGATCTGTGTCCTTTTTTGCTCCTTTATAGTGCATAAAAGCAGCCTAGAAAGTTTTCTTCTGCCGCCCCCCCCGCCAAAATTCTGCTTTGTTCTTTGTGTTAAAAGATTTAAGTCTGGTCTGCTCTTTAGATCCTGCAAAACTCTGTGGCTGATGGGAGAACTGGCAGGATTACATCATCAGATAAGCCATCTAAGAAAAAAAAGCACAACTGAGAAGGGATTTGCACACAGACTGTTTAAAACTCTTACTATCTAACTCAAATATCTAGACATGGAATCAAAAGTTCCTTTGGTAGAGGGCCAACACAACACCTGTGCCTCTTCCGTTACAGGCCACGAGCTCTCCCAAACCACATGTCTAGACTCAGCCAAACACAAAGGGCACGGCAAGTCTATTATTGTAAGATCTTGCGTGCTCTAGGTACAAACTCACACTTCTTTAGTTAAACCAGTACCAGACTCCTTTGTGGCTGTGTGTAACTGGGTGGTCTGTCCCTTTATGGGTGATGGGGAAATGGGGCCAGCCAGCCCTGTTCTGAGGCAGAGCCCCTTTAAGAAAAAGGGTTTGGGCTTGGTAAAAGGGATAATCAGATCCAGCTGGAAAAGGGGCCCCCAGTGCTTCCTATAAAGGCTGAAAGAGCTCAGCCGAGGAGAAACTGCAGAAAGACAAGTCCTGCAGCAGGAGGAAGAGACCCAAGGAGAAAGGCCTCTGGGCCCCTGCAGCCAGTTTTGCGCAGGGGAACAGCTTGGTTTTGTGTTACTCTGCAAATTTAGTATTGGCATAATAAACTGTGCCCTGAAGGAAGGGTCTGGACAGACTCTGGGCAAGGCGTTTAATCCTTCCTGGGCTGAGGGGAGAGGGCAACAGCCTATAACCCACTTAGGCCTTGTCCACCTGAGACAGTGGCACCCGTTTAACTTGAAATCAGTTTTTAAACACATTTAAATTGCTGCAAACTCCTGGGTGGGTGCTCTTAAATTGGTTGGAGGGGCTTATTTCAGTTTCTTAAAGCTGTCCCTTATGAACTTCAGCTAACCTCCAATAAGAGCATCCAACCAGCCTTTGCCCTGGTCTAACTGAAGTCACTTTAGAACTTACATTAAACTGGGGCATCAGTGTGTGTAGACCGGCAGGCTGCCTTTATCCAACAGAGAAGAGCAAAAAGGGACACACAACTTCCTTCCCTCCCTGTCCTTGCAAGTCACCTTTACACGAGATGCCTCATTGTAGTTCCCTGCTCGAAACCGGTATAACAATCAGCAATTATGCTGAGAGAATCCCATTAGTAATGCTCACATTGATTTATTTTGGGAAGAGGTGGGTTTCCCGGCTCCTCTCAATGCTGGTTCCCCTTGCTGGAGGCTGTGGAGACCAGTCAGCTAGATATGACTTATCCACGACTCCCAAAGGGATTTCTGGAGCTGCCTTTATGAGCCACCAGCCTACAGCAATTGGCAGGGACCACCAGAATATTTTTCCATGGCTTCCACTCAAAACCAGACATCACCTTGCTCCCTGGCTCACAAACCTTAATCTTCCCCTCAGCAAGTGTCTCCATTTAAGGTGGAATTAAAAAAAAAAATCATGTCACTAATAAAAACTACGTATGTGGCATACGTCACTCTTCATTATGAACATAAGAGCTGCCATGTTGAATCAGACCATGATCCATTTTGCCCAGTGTCCTGTCTCTGAGAGTGGCCTGTACCAGAGCTTCAGGGGGAGTGTACCGAACAGGGCACTTATGCAGTGATCCACTTGTCTTCCACTCTCAGCTTCTGGCAGTCAGAGGTTTAGAGTTGCCCCAAGTGTGGGGTTAAGTCCCTGCCCATCTTGGCCAATATCCATTGATTGATCTATCCTCCATGAAGTTATCTAGTTCTTTTTTGTCCCCAGTTACCCCTGACTGTCCCCCTCCCAGTGTTTGTGGGCTGCAGACTAGAAGTTACTTGCACCAGGGACCGTTTTTTAGCCATCTAAAGCATATAGCATGTTCGTGGTGGCACCTCGGTCTCCTATTCTCTGCCTTTGGCACACAACAGTTCAGTCTCCTGAGGACTTACATGCTTCAGTCTAACCCAAATTAAGGGGTCAGTATGGGGTAACTGGGTGAAATTAATTAGCAGGGCTATGCGGGAGGTCAGGGGAGATGATCTAATGGTCCCTTCTGGCCTTAAACTCTACAAAACCTGGTTCAAGTTTTGAGTGAAAAATGAACCTCCAGATCAGGAGGACTGTTTTGCACAGCTCCACTTCTCTCCCTATGTCGGAGCTGCTGCCTGAGTGGAGAACAGCTGGGGAAATTCACACTGTTGTTCCATAGCATGTCTCCAGAACCTGGGACTGAAGGGAGCTCCTTCACCACACGTTGCACTTGGGGGAAGGCAGCATCCACACAGCTGCCGAGTCCCTTTCCTCTGGTGTGTCTTTTCCCCCCCTAGGGTTCCTAACACTTAACATATTATTAGAGAATGAACAAAGGCAGATGCTCGTAGAGGCAGAATGAACAAGAGGTGAGGACAAGCCTCCCTCCCCCAGTTCCCATCTCCTGACTTGCTAAATACTTAGCTCTGTGTGGTGGGGCTGCCTGCATTGGCCTTTGTTGGATGTGGCTTCTAAGCACATGGTTGTTGGATACAATTATCTCACTGTGTGTCTACGTGCTCTCCTACCACGCAGCAGTAGGGGATACAAAGTTTGTTTGTGTGCAGGACTGCGAGGAGCAAAACGAACAGCATGGATCCCCAGCTGGACTCTGTGTCACTGGCCACCCCCCCACTGAAACAGCGCCCACCCCTTAGCTTACAGTGACCTGCCACTAGCTCTCATTGGGCCTCCAGACCAAAGGATAAAATCTCCGAAGCACAGTCGGAGCACAGCAACCCTTCATCATACTGGTTTCCACCAGGGAGAGTCTCTTTTTTGGTGTAACGCTCACGGTCAAAGCAGAGGCATCAAGATCAGGGCTGATGAAAGGGATGGTCAAGTTCAGGTAATGGGATGAGAGACCACCCCATGGACCAGCCCTTCTTCATCTCAGTTCTTCGTTCTTGATGCCCAGCAAAGAACCGCCAAGGAGAACACATCATTCATCTGGCAAAATAAACCACTCTCTGAGTGACCAGCAGAATTTACGCCATTTCTCATGGCCTATAGCTCTCACACCTTTCGAACACACCCTGGGCAAATCGTGGCACCGCTGTAAAACTAGGGTAGGGTACCCGCCCTCCAGCATGAAGGAGTTTGAGCTCTACAGCTGGAGAAAGTTGCACAATATCGTCTGTGGCTCCGCTAATGCTCTCAGGCTGAACGGGGAGCTACGTGCTTTACCTCTGGAGGTGCGCTGCTGTCAAAACACTTCTCAGCCCCCATCTGATCCACAGGAGCGTCCTTCTTCCGCCTCATTTCCCGGATATTATCCAGCTGCTGCCTCCAGTTCCCTGGCTCCCATTTCAGTCTCTTGGAGTCAGTCTCCTCCTTCTCAGCAACGCCTCCTTCCAAAGAGTCATACAGAATGGTGACTTTCTTCCCCTTCCTGCTGCTCTTTGATGGGACGGTTGCCGTGCTGTGGGCCCGACTTCCTGAAAGAGGTGAAAAAGGGACTTTCAGACCATAGCCTTTGGAAGAGTCAGAGCCAAGCTCCTCCCTACACCAATACAGCAGAGCCATGCAGCCTAAAGTGGGGCTAAGGTTCCACCACTCCCCTGCTTGTCCCCCAAGCCCTCCCATCAGGAACACAACCATGTCCACAACATACACATCAGGCAAGTTTTCCAGTGTAGACTTATGAACTGTCTAAGGACTTATTGGAAAACGGCCCCTTTCACATGTAACAGCGCGCACACACAGCATAACAGCATGAGATGCGATCACATGTCTCTGGCCTCTGCACAGGGCTGGACCACAGGCAAAGGGCTGCCCTCTGAGCCACCGCAGCGCTTATCTCGGGTACCTGCCAGTCCAGGGCAACGCTGGAGCAGGCTTGTCTCCTGGGTCATGCCAGGGGCAGAGGCAGTTTAATGTCCCCTACTGTGGGGTCTACAACTGGGGTGACCAGATGTCCCGATTTTTGGGTCTTTTTCTTATTTAGGCTCCTATTAGCCCCCACCCCATCCCGATTTTTCACACTTGCTGTCTGGTCACCCTATCTAGGACAGCCCTCCTGGCTGGGGATGGCTTGGTGACCCGATGGGGCTGTTCCACCGGTAGCCTCTGTGAGTGGGAGCTCAGAGGTGGATTAGCTGGGCTAATGCTCCCACAACAGTGACGGCACAGGGTCCGGGGATAGGTGGGTGCAGGCAGCAGCTCCAGGAGGGGAGACCCTCCCCCAGAATTCACATCCCCTCACAGCCAGTCACCCCCCCCATGTCGGAGCCTCTTCCAAATCCACATCCCAGCCCCCTCTGTGCACCCCACTTCCATCTCTCACCCCTCCCCCAGCTCTTCCATTCCCTCCCCAAGTCCTCTCCCCTTCCCCCTCCATGCACCTCACATCCATCTCCCAGCCCCCTCCCACCTCTTCCATCCCCTCCCCCTCCACGCACCCCACTTCCATCTCCCAGCCCCTCTTCTATCCCCTCCCTCTCCATGCACCTCACTTCCATCTCCCAGCCCCTCTCCCGCCTCTTCTATCCCCTCCATGCACCCCACTTCCATCTCCCCCTCAGCCCCAGTTCATACTGGGGGAGCCCCACAAAGGCGGGGGAGATCTGGGTTCTGACCCCTCGTACCTATTGCTGCTGCTGCTGCTGCTGCCGCCTCCCCCCCGGCCCTGCTGAGCTGCCTGGTCACCATCCTCCCGCCGCAGCCGCCAGCCCGCAGGGGACGCGGGGCTGCCGCGCACATGGCTCCCCTGGACTACAAGCCCCAGCATGCCGCGCGGCAGTCACGTGCGCCGCCTTACCCGGAAGGGGCGGGGCGGGCCCATCCGGCCGGAGTGGGCGGGGAGCTGTGTGCGGGGTGAGGGGGCTGGGCCTGCTGGCCGGAGGGGTGAGTGTCCCCGGGGCCCCGCTGGCGGGTATTGCCCGGGGAGCGGGGGGGCTGGGTTACGCGGGGGGGGGGCCCTCCCCCTAGAGGGGCTGGGGAGGGCAGTAGGTGGGGGGGTATTGCCTGTGGGGCTGGGGGAGGGTCTCTCCTTGGGGAGATGGGGTTTGGGGGGTATGGGGGGTCACCCCCCCAGAGGGGCTGGGGATTTGGGGGGCTTGATGCACTGGGTGGTTATGAAGAGGGTATCCCCTGGGAAGCTGGGGTACGGGCGTGGGGTTTGTTATGGGAGCATCTCCTCCCCTCCCCCCCTCCCCACCGTGAGCAGCTGGGGTGTGGGTACTTGGGGATCATAACAGGGCCCGCCCATGGAGGCGGTGAGGTTTTTCTGGGGGAAATTGTTCAAGGACCCCCTATAAGTAGCTGGGATCTTAGGGATTGGAGGGGGTTATGCAGTGGTCTTCCCATGAGAGCTGGGCTCTATGGGTACTAGGGAGTGGACATGTAGGGGACAAGTCTGGTGGAGATAGGATGGGGGATTATGTGGGAAGGGATTATGGAAGGGGCCTGTCCCTCTAGGGAGCTGGGATATGTGCGGTGGTGGGGGGAGAGCAGGAACTGTACAGGGAACCCCACCTAGATAAGTGAGATATTGGGGCTGTGAGGGATTTATAAAGGGATCCCGCACAAAATACATATGGTGGATGTTGGGGATTAACTTGTTCCCAGTACTCATGGGACAACAGACCCATTATGGAGTTGGAACCTTCTTTCTCACAAAAAGGAGGCATATGTGATGAAGAGTATATTTATTTAGCACATGCAGTATTTCTGTAGCAGCCACTGAAACTGTATCTGGTCTAATGGGAGTCTGTTTTGTGGTGCTGTGGGAGAAATGGCATCTGAAGGCCTTCACTGTTTTTGGTTGAGATTGACACACCTACTCCTTGTTTCCCTCTAACACCCCATGTAGTTGGTGTGATGTAATATTTAATTAGTTTAACACTTTTGTGATCACTCCTCCTTTTTTCATTTATAGCCACTTTCAAAATTTGCTCTGAGATGAAATTTACTATACAAGGTTTTTAGCCTGGGAGCAAAGCACCTTATGAGTTCCTATAAAATAAAACAGCTCAGCAGTTTTAAAATTGACATGTGTGCTGGTCAGGCATTTGGTGCTGCTTTACTGCACATACAACCCTCTGGGAAAGTGCTGCCCCAGACAAGGAAGTCCCCTAGCCAGCTCCAGGACATGTTCCAACAATGGTTACAGTGGCACAAGTGTCCCACATACCTGACAGCATTGCACCTGCCAGTGTCTCTCTTCCCTGATCTGAAGGGAGTTCAATCCTTAGCCCGTTTGCAAAGACTTGCGACAGTAGAGCTGTGTGTAAATATCCCACTGAAAAGTGAGATGGATTCCAGCGTTTGCTGGTTCATAGGTTCTGTCTACAGCTCTCTATATAGAACTGTTTTGTGCATGCAGGGGCCTCTTGGTGCTTTCTTGTCAACCATGGCGAAGCAGCAAAACAAGGATCCTGGGTTAAAGGAGAAGTTTAAGAGCCTCTTAGGTCTGGGACCATCCCGGGCTAGTTCCAAATCATCAGAGGGCAAGCAAACAGAGTTTATCATCACTGCGGAAATACTCAAGGTAAATTGTCATAAGGTTTGAGGACTGAGTTTAGAGTATAAACTGAGATTAATGGGCGATGAGCACAAAAATGGAGGGGGGGTGACTTGGTGGTTAAAGCTGGAGACAGGGAAACGGGACTCCTGAGTCCTTTTTCCAGCTTTGCCACTGACTCCTTTTGTGACCTAGGGCAATTCATTTATCCTACCTGTTTCTCAGGTCAATCATAGATAAAATGGGGGTTAGGTTACGTACCTCATAGTATTGCCAAGTCTTAATTAGTTAACATGTCTGGGTAGTTTGAGCTGCCTGGCTGAAAGGTGGTGTGTCAGTGTAAAACGCAATTATATTAGGCTAAATTAGAGCACGCTTTCCATTTCCCCCTCATTCTGTCATCATTCTACATGAGTTTTAACCTGCTGATGTTGGTTACAGCTTCATTTGAGTGCATCTCTGTGGGGGTGACTAATGGTTAGGCTCTAAAAAAAATTTTTAGACAATGTGGAGCTAATTTTATAATGGTCCAAGTGGTCATTTTGAGAGATGGAGAGGGATTTTTCTCATGAAGAAAGGCAGAGCCTGGATTATCTTAATTATTTCCATTCTTCTTTTCAGGAATTGAGCGTAGAGTGTGGATTACATAACCGGATACGTGCGATTGGTCAGATCTGTGAAGTAGCAAAAACCAAAAAATTTGAAGAGGTATGTTTGCTGTCAGGTGTAGGGTAAATGTTGGGAGGATTGAGATAAGCTTTAAGCAACAGCCTTGGACTTCTTTTGTCACAAGACGCTTAGGTAATTTGGCCTACCTTAACATTGTTATAATTGTTGTAATCCAGAAAGTTATATCTTGCATTTTTATTGTGCTGTACAAACCTATAAGAAATCAATGATCCCTGTTGCAAAGACCATTGGAACAATTTAATAGGGGTGGTGGAGGACTCTCCATCACTGGCAATTATTAAATCAAAATTAGATCTTATTCTAAAAGACAGGCTGTAGTTCAACCTCGAATTATTTCAAATATCTTCTATGGCCTGTATTATGAAGGAGGTTAGATGAGTTGATTACTATGGTCCCTTCTGGCTTTAGAATCTATGAATTTGTATTAGTCTGATTTGGACACTGGAAACATAAACTGTACAACAAAGAGCTCACACTCTAAAGCAAAGCAGAGAGAGCATCATTGAAAGGCTTTCCAGGACAAGTAGTTTAAGAGGTGCTTAAAAGAAGACACCAAAGTTATAACACCTGTTGTAGGGTGGTGGAACTCTGCTCTTGACCTAACCTTATTAGTAGCTGTTACAGTCCTGCAGGGAAGTGTCCACTAGTTCCTTTTGACCTAGAGTTGCTCTACGAACAAACAGGCACTGAAATAACTTTAAATCCGCTTTAATTCACACTCTTAATTATGTCTGTGCAAGTCTCTGCGTTAGATGCTCTTTATATCAGATTGTCATGTTGGTTAAACTCAAAACAAAAGCGTCCACACAGAGACTTGCATGGAAATGGCTAATGGTATGAATGAAGCCAGTCCAGTCATTTTGTTTGTGTAGGCCAACTTTCGCTGGGCAGATGTGGCTCACAAAGTCCACTCTGGCTATAAGAGAGGTGGGTAGAAGTAGCACTCAGGGAGGAGTCAAGTATCAGGGGGTAGCCGTGTTAGTCTGTATCTACAAAAACAACAAGGAGTCTGGTGGCACCTTAAAGACTAACGGATTTATTTGGGCATAAGCTTTCATGAGTAAAAACCTCACTTCTTCGGATGCATCCGAAGAAGTGAGGTTTTTACTCACAAAAGCTTATGCCCAAATAAATCCACTCAGGGAGGAGGGCATTAGGAAGCTAGGAGGCATGAATCTTGTTAACTCTTCTCAGTGTAACTTGCCCCAATTCAAGAAGTGACTGCATCGTAGGGGGAAGACCCTAGAAGAAGCTTGACCCTGCTAACGATAGCTATCTAATAAATTGTGCTGTTGCTTTCTATGTCCACTTACAGCACGCGGTGGAAGCAATATGGAAAGTGGTAGCTGATATGCTGCAGCCAGAGCTACCAGCAGAAGCCAGACATGCTGTGCTTCACCTGCTGAAGGCCATCATTCAAGGACAGGTAAAGCCTCCCCCTTCCAAATAGGGCTTGCATGGAGCAAGATGAATAGCACTGGCTGGCTGTCTCCTGTCATTTACATTCTTCTCGTTCTTTAGCTTAGTCCAGCACAGGGAACAGGAAAAGTTTCGCGTTCAGTTTGATTAATTCTCTTGACTCTCAGTTTAACCTTTTTTTCTTTTTTGGGAGGAATTTTGTACTCCTGAAAAGGGGGAGTGATTGCAATGGCTGAATTCAAGCACAATGCGGCAGGCACTGTATAATCTAGACAGCTGTGTCAAGCACCTTACTCCTGACCTGCAGCATCCCTGCTCTGGCAGGTATGCCAAGCATCGAGGCAAATTCTGTACATGAGCCCGTTTCTTCAGTCTGATCAAGTCAAGCTCATTATGAATCCTCAAGCTATTACAGCATCCCACTGAGCAGTGCTGTCTGTAGCATTTCCTTTGCAAGTCCTGGAATTAGTGGTCTGGCTGTTGCTACGTGGGCCACTTTCCGCATCTGGGGTTCTGGGCCTGCTGAACGCTGGAAAAGCTGTCTGGGGTCAGTGGGGACAGCTTGATAAACGTCTGTAAGAGGCTAAGGAGAACTGACTGCCTTCCCAGCAGACCATGGGAAGATTTTCAGTAGACACTCGCACAGTTCAAGGGGGAAAAAGTTTGCTTTTAAAGTGTGAAGAACATTCTTATAATTTCCTAATCATGGTCTGTAATAAGTCTAGTTTTCAGTTGCTATTGTGTCTCACACTATAATTCTTTCTCCTTTCAGGGTGAGAGACTAGGGATCCTCAGAGCACATTTCTTTAAGGTTATCAAGGATTATCCTTCTAACGAAGATCTTCATGAACGGCTTGCAGTGTTCAAGGCTCTCACAGATAATGGAAGATCCATAACTCACCTGGAGGAAGAATTGGGTAGGTGTTGCATACAAATGCAGAGGGTTGCTGTTGTTTTCAGATTCTGACATAGGATTGTCCAAAAGTTGCAATGCCGTTGTTTTAAAATCATGCTGAAAAAAGCTTCATTATGCTGGTTTTACCTTTTAAAAATAAAATTCCATGGCTTTTCTATAGGGCATAAAAATTATGTACTATTCTACATTATTGTGTAAAGTCTTAAGTTACAAATTCTCCCATGCTGATGTGATAAAAAGTTTTATAGTAGTGACGAACCAGTGGATGTTCTGCATCTGTGAGTTTGGGGAGTTCTCTTAATTTTAAACTGTTGCCTGTTTATTTTTGGAGGGTTTTCTGTTGTTGCCGTCTTGTGGCAAACTTAATACAATCCATCTGACATTGTTTTACATCTGCAATGTGTTTCGTTCCAGGCAAACTTAGCAAATTCATAAAAATGTGAATTCAATGCATGTGGCAGTTTATAGCAAGATAAGGGATATGAGAGCAAGTCAGTTGTAAGCAACAGCTAAGAAGAGTGTGATAGATCAAATAGCAGCCTTGGTCAATCGACCCTCTCTCTTTATTATTGCCTTCTAGGGAGCAGTTTATGTAGCTGGAAATACATCAAAGGACAGATCTCTTTTTCAGCAAGTAGGGCCAGAAGGGAATTTGCAGCACTTTTGGATTGAAACCATGTTGTAACACCACCACTTCCTTCTCCTTTAGCTGAGTTTGTCCTGCAGTGGATGGATGTCGGGTTGTCTTCAGAATTCCTTCTAGTTCTAGTGAACCTGGTCAAGTTCAACAGCTGTTACCTGGAAGATTACGTTGCTGATATGGTCCAGTAAGGTTAAACTATTAACACTTCTTGTTTCTAAATTGCTGGGCAGTGTTTGTGGATAAATTCAGTGGTCTAAATTTTCAACAGACCTCCAGGTGTATCTATTTGCACATGCAAATCTCTGTTTTGTATACATAGACTGACCAGTTGGGTGACAAATGACCCAGCTAGCCTCTGCAAGTGTGCTTTGGGGGGGGAAAGGTCTGGAAAGGGTATCGGTTGAAATAGAATGAGTGTGGCTGTGGTCAGAAAAGTGATTAAAAATGGCACCAAGGTGCTTTTATTTCAGAACGTACGTGGTTGTCAGAGCTGACTTTTCTGGCAAATGTATCCTTTTGCTATTCTTAGCTGTTTTGGCTCTAAAGAGCTATGGGAAAATGATCCTGTTTCTGGATTTATGTTCCTGTCAGCAGAATAGTTCAATAGATTCCAGTTGCAGGGCCAAATTCTGCCCAGAATTATACCTGTGTAACTGCACTGAAGATGGCGGGGTGCGTGGGTGTACGTGAAGGTAGAACTTGGCTGGCTTAGTCGTCATAGCTCAGTGATGCTTAAACCTGAAAGAACCCATCTCGCTTTCCTAAACCCAGAACTGAAGATGTCGGGGTGACAGTTTAGAAACCTATTTGTGTAAATCAACCAAATTGATATGGAACCGATGAAAAACAAATGTGGAGTCTCTCAATGTCATGTTTCCTCACTTTTCAGAGTAGAACTTTCCTTCACAGGCCAGTTTGTCAAAAGAGCTCCGCTCCCAGCCACTCCCCAAAGCAGATTCTACTTGTTGGCACTGAGCACTTTTGAAGATCTGTCCGTGAGCCCTTCGACAGTATAATGCAATACACCAACTCTTATAATATTCTGATCTATAAACCTGGGTTAAATTACATAGTGCTCAGTCCCCAGTTTGTATAGGAGATGAACTTGACCATATTCTCTTCACTAGATTTACGTACTTGGGACTCTGGTACCCAACCGTATTTAATGACTAGTAATGGTAGTGAGATGAAGCTTCAGTGCAGCTGCAAACTGTTCAGAAAAGGGCTGGTGACACTAAGCATATCCCCCGAAGTATTATCAACTGAGCCACAGTCCGGAAAGCAACAGGGCAAACTTCTGCACTAATCTAATTGTGTTACTTTTGGACAATTTTTTTTGGTCATTGGTTAAATTTGATTAAAATAAACACATTTAACTCCGTTTTCCTCCAACAGTATGATCTGCCTATTGTGCGTTAAGACATCCTCATCGGTTGACATAGAGGTCAGTAATTGGAGCCTCTTCTAAGATCGATTACATTCTGTAGAACTGTATCCATTACAGATCAGGCCGCTTTTGAGTAGCTAGACCAAAACTCTCTAGGGTTCCTAAGGATTTTCTTCCTTCAGGGAAAGCTGCTATAGCAAAGTGTGGAGCTTACTATATTGTTGGACGTTGGGTGGAGAGAGGCATTATGACTTACGTGTCTGAGCATAGAGGTGGGAACCAGGATATTGTGAGTCGCAGTCCTAACTGGAAAGTCACTTATCCCTCTCTTACTCAAGTTTTACCACCTATAAAATGAGGACAGTACAATATTGTGAGGATTAACTAACTCTGTAAAGCACTTTGGGGTTGTGTAAAGCACTGTACAGTTACTAAGTTATTAATTTAGTCATAAAACCTTGGGACAAAGGAACCAGGTTGATCTTGCTAAGGGATTCCCTTCACTGCTTTAACCATCCTTGTCATGGTTTGGTTTACATCCTGAACTGATGAACACCTGATGTGTCCCTATTGACTTCTGAGGAGTTTTGTGGCCGTAAGTCAGGACAGAGTTTAACCTGCTGTATTTCAATGCTAGGTCAAGGGAGAAGTGAGTAACCATTGTGCTTTTTACCCCCACAAAGGTCTCCCTGCAGGTCCTAGATGCTGTGGTTTGCTACAACTGCCTGCCCTCGGAGAGCCTCCCGGTATTTATCATCACCTTGTGCCGCACCATCAACGTTAAGGAGCTTTGTGAGCCATGCTGGAAGGTCAGAATCCTTTCATTTCCCTTGACATGAGTTCATGTACCATGCACAGTTTTCTCATTAAAGCAATATTGTTCTGGATATTAGTATGTTAAAAATCTAGACTCCAGTTACCTTTATTATGATTATAATAGTTCTTTGAGAGATCAGAGCATATACCACACTTCTCTAGTTTATTAAATGCCACACTATCCATTATTAAATTGCAAATGTAACCTCTCTTGACTGACAGGACCCTGAAGCTGTATAATGACCTACTAAAACCTTCTCTGAAAATCCTCTAATACTTGCTTTTTAGCTTATGCGCAATCTCTTGGGAACCCATTTGGGGCACAGTGCTATATACAACATGTGCCGCATCATGGAAGACAGGTATGGAATATCATGCTATTAAATATTTTTTTTTTTTTTAAAAGCTCAGTGTTGCTTTGACTGAAATAAATGACGTACTGATTCTAATGGGAGCAGGAGTAGACCCAAAATTTCATGTGTGGTGTAATGATTAGAAATTATGACTGCTTTGTGATTTTGGACAAGTTAATTAACCTTGATAGCTCAGGGATAAGGAGGGGTAGCTCAGTGTTTTGAGCATTAGCCTGCTAAACCCAGGGTTGTGAGTTCAATCCTTGAGGGGGCCATTTAGGGTTCTGGGGCAAAATCAGTACTTGGTCCTGCTAGTGAAGGCAGGGGTCTGGACTCAATGACCTTTCAGGGTCCCTTCCAGTTCTAGGTGATAGGTATATCTCCATATATTTATTTTATTTTTATATTTATTTATTTACCTATGTTTCCCCACTAGTAAAATGAGAACAGAGCCTAAATGGTTAGTCTTCATGGTTTTAAAGTCCTTTAAGATGCTCTGATTAATTAGAAGTACTAAGTATTGTTCATTCCCTTTGCATGAGTCTTGTACTCTAAAACTAAACCTGCTGCAATAGTGTGATCTAAGAAAATCTTGGCTTACCTTCTGCACCTTGTCTTAGAGCCTACATGAGGGATGCAGCATTACTGAGAGGAACAGTTTTCTTTGTCGGAATGGCTCTGTGGGGTGCACACAGACTGTATTCTCTCAAGAACTCACCTACATCAGTGCTGCCCTCATTTCTCAAGGTAAAGTGGTACTTGTGAGGAACTTTTATCTTGTGATAGTGCCTGGGAGCCTCAGTCGTGGACCAGCACCTCAGTGTGCAAGGGGCTGTGCAAACTCAGAACAACAAGACAGTTTCTGCCCCAAAGAACTTCCAATCTAATTATAAGACCAAAGCCAACAGTTGGATAGAGACAGATGGGGGAACACGTGAAACAAGGAGACAATAGCTATTTCAAGCTTAAACTGATGCTTCGTTTGGAAATATTTTACTGATCCACGTAGCAATTCTTGAATTTTTCATAGTTCTTTAGAGTTTAAGGTCAGAAGGGACCATTAAAACATCAAGCCTGACTTGATTTAACACAGGCCATTAATTTCACCCAGTTACCCCATAACGTGGGTTGAACCTAAAGCATTTCAGTCCTCAGCAGAGTGAACTGTTATGTGCACAGGCAGAGGACTGGACACAGAGGAACCAGAAACAACATTCTAGATGGTTTAGATAGCTAAAAAAAATCCTATCCCTGCTGCAAGTAGATTCCAGTCTACAGCATACAAATGCAGGGAGAGGGGACAAAGTCCGCATCAATGAAAAGTGAAGTGTGACACTTTTTTTTTTTTTTTTTTTTTATTTTTTTTTTTTATTAGTGCCGGGATTTTTTAAATGGAGAGACACCCTGAGGGGAGGATTAAGATTTATGAGCTTGTTGGCAGAAGTGCCTGTTAATGGAAACTGCAGCTATTTGAGAGACGGCCGAAGCATTTGATCGGCTGGGTGTTAGTGCTGGAAGCTGTACTGTGATCACCTCTCTACCAGGGCATTTACTAAACCCTTGGTACGATATTAAATTGGGAGCAGCCTGCCCACCTTTCGTGCCCCCTCTTCCGTACTTTAGGAGATGGCAAGGCTATTTTTGTAATGGATTTTAACCACAACAAAGGGAATGGTGTTAAAGTTCCCTTATTGGCTGGCCACGCTGTATGTTTGATCTGTAGATTATGCTTTAGACCAGAGAGAGAGTCCCTGAAACAATATTAGAAGTTTCCTATAATGGGCTTGGTATGAGTGACCAGATTGAGTTGTCTCATTACAAAATCCTACTGTCTCTTCAGCATTTGGGGACCTTTCAGCCAAACCACGAGAGTTACCATGTTCTAAACTGAACTACGTACTCCAGTGAGGGATGTATGTCGTGTCATGTGCAGCTGGTAGCACTGTCTCCAACCCCCTGTTCATGTGGAACCAGGGATGCATTTTAACATCTGACTTGCACCTGTTGGGAATACATTATTGTGCTTATAAAATGGCCATCTTTGATTGGCTTTTGCAGCTGTAGCCTCAGACTTTGAGCTTGTCTATCCTTGAAACACTACAGTGGCCATGCTGTAGTTGTGTCACTGTAGCATTTCAGCGTAGACACTTACTACAGCAACGGAAGGGTTTCTGTTCCCATTGTTAAACCACCTCCCTAAGAGGCAGTACGTAGGTTGATGGAAGGATTGAGCCCTTCAGCTAAACTTCTTAATATGTAGGATGTTGATCGACTTCAGTTTAAGAAGGTTACAGATCATTAACTGACCTGAGAAACTTGTGTTCCAGGCCATGACTTGTCCCAATGCAGTTGTATCGTATGAAATAGTCCTGTCCATAACCAGATTAATCAAGAAGTATGGGAAGGAGCTGCAGGCTGTCACTTGGGATATTCTTCTGGATATCGTTGAGCGATTACTCCAGCAGCTACAGGTAGGTATTGAGCCAAATCTTGATATAAGTTATAAAAACATCTTGTAGGAAGTATTTTGGTTTATAAAATGTTCTTATTTTTTAATACCGAAAAGCATTGTACGGCTTCTGCTGTTAATGGGGGGTAGCATGTACCCTGCCACAGCCTATAGACTTGATGTCTGACCCTGGGGCTCTCCTGTCAGTGGAGCTGTGCTTGTCATGGAGGTGGAGAGGTATTTGGTGTTGGAAGGGAAGAGGATTGAGTGTGGGTCTGGCCTAACTTCTGACTCTGGTACTTCTCAGCCAACACTCTTATTTCAATTGTGACATGCTTTGTAATTAAAAAGAAACCATTTAGAGCAGCCTTGTCTGTGTTTCAGAGTATAGAGAACCAGGATTTGAAGTCCATTGTACATGCTCTGTTGACTACTATAGAAGAACTCTATGACCAGAACGAATTCCATGGGTCTGAGGAGAGATACTTTGAGCTGGTGGAGAGATGTGCTGATCAGAGACCTGTAAGACCTTCTCTCCCATCTCAAGTCAATGTGGCCTACTGTGGGTTCCCCCCCCCCCCTTTAAACCTCCTAGAAATGTTTCTCTGTACTATAGTAATGTCTAGAGGTCCCACCCAAAATCTGGGGTCCATTTTGGGAGGCATTGCATGAATGCATAGTAAGGAACAGTCCCTGTCCCAAATTGCACAAGACACACACAGGAAACCTTCAATATTCCTATTTTACTGATGGGGAGCTGAGGTACAGGGATAGTAAATGATTTGCCCAAAGTCACATAGGAAGTCTGGCAGAGCCAGGAATTGAACCCAGAACTTCAGAGTCCCAATCTGAGTGCCTACAAGACCATCCTTCCTCTTATTGCCCTCATCAATATTAGATTTTTATCCCATACAACCAAGGGCGGCGGGAGTTATAAAATAGTGCATGTTATAAAGTGACAGTGAAGACTTCACAGCCCCTTGTGTGGGAGGATGGGAGATGCATGTACTGTAGGTAAGCACTGGACCATTCTTACATTTTTTTTTTTTTTTAAAAGGAATCTTCTCTACTAAACTTAATAACGTACAAAGCTCAGTCTATTCACCCTGCCAAGGATGGCTGGATTCATAACCTGAAAATGTTAATGGAGAGGTTCTTCAGGTAGGAAACTGCAGCTCTAAAAAGAAAAGGTTATTTCAATGTGTGTGCAGTCTGTTTAATGAACTGTCTGTGTTTAAAACAATCTTCCTCTCTGGATCTCTTTAATGTTAGTCATGGCCGCTGAAATATGGGGGTGGTTCCAGAATGCAGGATTTGCTTTTTGTCCAATCAACAGAACAAAAATGTCCAACTGAGGCTCCTTTATCATCCTTCTTCTTTTAACAAAGTGGAGGGTGGCCATTGGCTGCTTCACCTCTCTAATTAACTATCCTGTGCTCCATTGCATGGTATCTTCCTTGGTATCAGAACTACAACCCTACCTTCTAAATGTCAGGAATGCTTTTGATTTGACAATATCCTGTAGTGTGGGGTTCTGCAATGGCCGCTCCCTAGAACAGGCTTTCTTGTTTTAGAATGATCCCCTCATATCTCCAGAGCTTTCGGCTCCTTTTAAAAAATTAAGATAAAGACCACTTCACCCCTGTGTATGTGGTTCTAAAGTTGGGGCACAGAGTCCGTCTCCCATTCACACATGCTCTCCCTGGTTGACTCTTAAGTTTTGGAGATGGGTCCGGCTGCCCATCTGCTACCACAGGAACTCTTGTTTTTGTAGACAGCCTCCAGGTTTTTCTTGATGGTAGCACCTTGTCTGCCTGGTGTTGCAACTTCATATGGAGAGAACATTCACTGAAGGTTCACGTGGCCTTTGCTTGTAACGTTTTTAACCCAGAAAAAAGGGAGTTTGTCACAACATACTCTCTGTCCTCCACCTAAACTCTTTTGTCCATTTTGGGTTTGTTTTTTCCCTTTTAGGAACGAGTGTCGTAGTGCAGTTCGGATTAAAGTTCTGGATGTCTTGTCTTTTGTCTTGAGCATTAACAGACAGTTTTATGAGGTTTGTACTTTATTGATATTTAGTTGGGGTGTTGGAATTGGAGATCTGGAATGGGTGGTGGAAATGTTTTTCTGATGCTTAATTGTGTGTGTTCATCAGGCCTAGTTTCTGCCATTCTAAAGAGTTAGTCCAATGGTTCTGAGAATACAGGACACTGTAATTATGTTTCTCTGCAATGTGACTGGAAGGACCTGCCTATTAAATGCGGTCCACAGTTGCGTTTTTTAAGTCTGTTGTTGATATGGTGTATGTATAATGGGAGTTGATATTAGCAGGTCTATTTTGACAATGTGCTTTTTTAATTTTCACCTTGTGCATCTTGTGGATACCTTCTTTCTCTGTCCTAAGGTTTCCCAAAGAGGTTGTCAATTCCATTCATTTTACTAAATATATATATATATATTTAGTGTTGGGGATGGGAGATTTAATCTGGTTTGGGTAAAGATAAAGTTTCGTTTGTACCAAGATGAGGCCAAGATATTATCTGACATGAGTGGATTGACTCGACTCAGTGTTTCTGTTTTAATTGAAATCCAAGATGGCAGGCACTGTGATAGAGCAGAGCCCAGTGAACCCTGCTTGATTTGCTTGTTAACTCAAAGGAATGTCTGCTCGGTGTGTCTGATGCAAGGAAAGTGGGAGAGGCGCTGCTCAGATTCCTCCAAGTTCTATTAAACTTGCTGCTGCCTCTTTGTTTCCTGCCTCTCTGAAAAACAAGGCCTGTGAATCCCATGTGAATGGGTCGGCTGAAGTTGAGCTACAGAGCCTTTGGCAGATTGATAAAGACCTAAGCTGCCGAGTCCAAGTTCAACAATAGTCTAATTGTTCGGAGAGATGACCTAGAAAGAGATTTAAATAGGCTGGAGGAAGAAATCCAGCAGACTAAACAATTAGGTAATGAAGGCTAAAGCTAGTATGACCTTGTGCTTCCTTGATCATGGATATACATTTGTGTTAACTCACTAATAAGAGTGAGCGGGGAGACATTTTGCTGAACAGTCTATCCTATTACAGGAGGAGCTGATTAACGTGGTAGTGATCTCACAGCTGGCACATATTCCAGAGGATAAAGACCACCACGTCCGGAAACTGGCTACTCAGCTCTTGGTGGACCTGGCCGAGGGCTGCAACACGCATCACTTTAACAGCTTGCTTGATATCATAGAAAAGGTGAGGCTTCATTTGCTCGGTAGTGACACTTCCAATAACTTCGTCTCCATCTCTTAGCCAATCGCTTTACTGGAGACCAAGGAAGGCGAACAGTTAATTATCTGTATGATCCAAGGTGTAGGACTCCTGGTTTTTGGAGGAAACCAGAGCTCTAATGGAAAGGAAAAAGGTGCTTTGGAACCAGCTCTGCTAATGCACGTCCAAGCTCATCTACAATATTAGGAGACTTTCAGTGGGACCATTTATTTTGTGCCTTTCTGACCTGTTGGCATGGAATTAAGTCAGCGTCTCATTGTGCCCGATGTGGGTTTTAAAGGGCATTTCTCCTCTTGTTTTTAAAAGGTGGCCGCACGTTCTCTTTGGGCTCCGGTTGATCTGGAGGAGAGAGACTTTCTATCTCATTCTGCTGCTTTAGAGGATGTGAAGACAGCTGTTCTAGGCCTCCTGGTAATTCTCCAGGTAACACTGTGGAGTGTTTAAAAATCCCTCCCTTAAAACAATGTTCTCTAGGGCTTTGTTTACTGGCCAGTCAATTCCCAATAACAAATTCTTTCTCTTCTGTAACTTCATAGACTAATTCACTTGTCCCACTCTTTAAACTAACAGAATAGGGGATATTTTAGCCATGATTGGGTTAGTTCAATTCTTGACTGGGTACCTTGCATATGATGTATTAAATATTAAATCTTTATCTACTAATAGCCAGCATGTCATAAATGTAAATGTTTTGGTGATCTGTTCCTAGGGTCCAGTTAAAAAGGAACCAGAACTGGATTCTCAAATCTGAATCTTTTTGAATCCTAACCCCAAAGAAATTCAGATCTCCAGATCCAAACCCACACCTGTAACTTTTTGGATCTAGATTAGATAAAAAATGAGAAGAGTTCTAATGTGACTGAAATTTCTCAGCAGAAATCTCACTAATTCACTTGCTACCTTGGGCAAAAACTACACAGATCTCTTGTATTGCCAGACACTCACCATTCAAGATGGTGGAAATGTTACAAGAACAACTTAAATGACTTTAGCCTGTCAGGATCCAAACACCACTTTCTGAGGCCGTCTCAAAGCCTGCCCTGCCCTTTGTTTATTGATGTTACTAGCAGCGTCAGTGGAGTATAGCGTTATACCCCCAAGCAACGTCTTTATCGGGTCATTCATAAATTAAAGGTCAAATTTGCCACTCAAACAGTTTTCATAGAAATGTCGGTGTCCATAATGCGCACGCGCTGCACTCTCTTAAAAGCGGGAAGATGGATCTGTTTGGGGATTTTGTGTGTGTGAGATCCCCAGGATTCATCTGTTCGTGTTGGCCTCAGGAACAGCTCACATTGCCTTTCTTTGATGCCGATTGACCAAAGATGGGCTATTCTGTTAACAAGTAAACCTTCAGTGCATCTATTGACTGTTGTTCTGTGCCTCTGTAGACGAAGCTGTACAGCTTGCCTGCCAGCCATGCCACTCGGGTGTATGATATGCTTATTAATCACATCGAGCTCCACTATAAGAACGTGTACCGCCTCCCGATTGCTAGCAGCATCCGATTGCAGGTATGGATAGGCTCCCTCCTAACACTATGATAGAAGGAGGGGCTGAGCTAATGCTTTAGTTGGGTAGAAGATGGGGCGTTGGTAGGAATTTATTACTGTGTACTCTGCGGCATACCTCTGTAGCTGTAGAACAACCAGTGCTGGAGTAAAATGTTCGTTAGCTGTGTTAATAAATTCCATAGCCGTTGAGCTCAGGGAGTGGAAGCCCCTACAGAATCAGCCCCAGTGCAGAGCAAATCTTCTTGCTGGCCAGGAACGACAGCAGATTGAGTGGTGAGAAGTGGGGGGGGGGAATAGTCCATCAGCAGAGGTTTTGAGTCATTCCAGAATGCAGTGAGAAATCTTCTCTCTTGCAGGCATTTGACTTTCTGCTGATGCTTCGAGCGGACTCCCTCCACCGCCTTGGCCTGACCAACAAGGATGGAGCAGTGAGATTTAGCCCCTACTGCCTCTGTGACTTGGTGTATGTTTCTCATTGCATTGTAGTATCTTTGAAATCTTGACATTCTCACGTGTGTATTTAATAGTCTGTCACAGTCTCTATACAACTCTTCTCATCTCCCAAATTCTGATCAGCAGTTATCAGACCACATTCATAGTTATGGCTGGGGGGGCATGGGGGGGTGCAGTTCCCTCTAGTAAATAACTTCGGAACCAGTCCTGCAAATCCTTGGCATGCAGAGCTCTCAGGAGTGTACTGGAGCCTTGCGATTTACGTAGCTACTCTGCAAAAGATTACAAATCCCTTGTTTGCAATTTCCTGCCAGGAGACTGAGAAATCTGGTTTTACACTAAGATGCGGTACAGTGATCTGTAGAAATGCTGCTACTTCAAGTTGCACAGCCTAGTCTGGTAGTAACTGACTCTTTAACTTAACCCTCTTAACAGCGAGATCTCTGCAAAGGAACTTAGAGAAGCAGCCTTTGTGGTAGATAATAAAGCGATGCGTGCGTCTGACTAGTTGGCTTGGTCACTTCCCTGAAATCTGTTGCTTTGCATATGCATTTCTCATCTTGCTTTCGTGTCTGGTTGTGGCTACTGAAACGCTGGCCTGGTTTGTATTTCCATGTCGTAGAGAACCAGAGAAGAGGGTGTCTGAGAAAAAACCTGCTGGGACCCTCTCCCCTCCATCAGGAAGCCCCAGCGTTTCCTCCCAGAATGCCACTCTTCGGATGGGCTACCTGCCCTACTCGTTGCTCTTCCGAGTCCTTCTGCAGTGTTTGAAGCAAGTACGTTGATGAACTCCATCTACAGTGGAGTTCTGTGCACACATTTGGAGCTCTAAGTACTGATAAGAAGGACATCAGAAACATGTCTAAAACTCAAGCGTTTGGAATGTTGATGCTGAAATGTTCCAAAATGTCACCTTTTTATCCCCTTTATGCCCAAAAAAACTCCCATTGAATCTTTTTAAAATGGATATTTCTTGTGGAAGATCATGACACTCGTTACACTAAGAAGCAGGAATAGAGCTTTTAACTCGTCCACTTGTGGTGGCTGATTAAACGGCATATATGTAGTGCTGAGCCTAATTTGTTATTCAAAGAGGGCTTTAAAAATTGTCTGATGGGATGCTTTTTTGAATCTTTTCTCAACAGTATAATCTTTGAGACTTACCCACCATTTCACAGTGTAGCCAATTCATACACTGTTGTGCTTTATTTTTCTTAAAAGAACATCATCAATTATATTTAAACCTAAAACGTGACCGGCCTGTGTTTTAAAATGATCTAGCAATCAATGTTATCCAGGATGCCCAACACCAGCCGAGGGTATCTAAATAGCTTCTAGAAATCCAGAACTTTCATCCGAAAATTGTTTGTGTGTGATTCTACAACTCTTCAGCCACCAGGAGGGCCACAAGTAAAACTCTTCCTAATCCAAGCAGACCAACACTGGATTCTGCTTCACAGGAAATAAGGGTGAATTTTTTTTTTCCATTTAACAGAGGCCAAAAGCCAGTAGGAAAAATGTCACCCTGCTTCTCAAGGAGGATTTAAAACTAATAATAACCCCCCACCCCAAAATTAGAAGTTCAACTTAAGTTGACAAACTGTTGACCATTAGATATTTGAGCATGGAAAGGAAATAATGAGGTGCAATAATGTTGGTTCTGGACAGTATCTTTTTCGTTTTTTGGGACCAGGAGTTGTCTTGAATGCTAGAATCACGTTTTTGCTTTGGCGGATGGAGGAAGCATATGTAGAAAAGGCCTGGGTTGGACTCTTTCTGCTTGTTTTCACCACCTATTTGGAGATCAGTCCATTTTATGGCATCAAAATGTCCATGCTACATCTGAGCTAGAGGATGCAGTTGGGTGGAACCCTGGAAGCAACCCATGCATCAAATAAGAGCAGGATCTTTGTTAACTAACAAGGCTGGAGAAACAAGGGATCACAGAAATAAACAACAAATCATTGTTTGACACTTGATGGGCTTTATTTTCAAATTTAACATATAAATCATGCAAAGTTATTTTCTTCCTTACTAAACCCTCTTCCCTTCTTTCCAGGAGACAGACTGGAAGGTGTTGAAACTGGTTCTCAACAAGTTACCGGAGTCTCTCCGCTACAAAGTGCTATTTTTAACCTCCCCTTGCAACCTGGACCAACTGTGCTCTGCACTCTGCTCCATGGTAATGACCAGTGTGTCCTCCTGGGGTCTGGACACCACAACTTCACTTCTAATAGAAATGTGTTTGCTTTAAGGCTTCCTTATTTTATACCCTATATTTTTGGGATTAATCTGTCCCTCCTCCCCCTCACCAACAACTTGACCCCTTTCCTTTAGCTTAAAACTTTGGGTTAGGGATAATTAAATTCCTTTAGATATTTAACTGTCCATATGTTTCAATTGCTAAAGAATATAGTTGTAAAAGTGTATCCATAAATTGAGTGAGTTTTGAGGACACTTGAGCCTAAACCTAAATAAACTGACCTGCATGTAAGGCTTTGGGGTTCTAGGGTGTATATTATGGTCTCCTGAAAATCCATTCCCCCACACTAAGGGTACATCCAGACTACCCGCCGGATCGGCGGGTAGCGATCTATCGGGGATCGATAGATCGCGTCTAGTCTAGATGCGATATATCGATCCCCGAACGCGCTCCCGTTGACTCCGGAGCTCCACCAGGGCGAGCAGCGGTAGCGGAGTCGACAGGAGAGCCGTGGCTGTCGATCCCGTGCCGTGAGGACGGGAGGTAAGTCAAAATAAGGTACGTCGACTTCAGCTACGGTATTCCCGTAGCTGAAGTTGTGTATCTTACATCAGACCTCCCCCCCCCGCCCCCCACAGTGTAGACCAGCCCTAAAACTCTGTGCAAAGTTAGCTAAGGGATTTATTTCATAGTTTTACTATGAAGATTATGCTCCAAATACAGCATCCAGATCCTAGTACATATATGATTGAGCTCTGGGACCTGGAAGCTAGTATTGTTTCATAAGGAACCCTGTATTGCTCTTGTACTATGAAAATATGCCCCAAAAGACCTGAATTGAAAAGGCACGTGAAACACAATGTACTCAAGCCCTGTGTGTAACTGATTAGCTTACAGACAAAAAGACAGCTGAGAGGTTGCGTGGCGCTCCAGATGGGTTCTCCCGCAATGACTTGCACCTGGCTGTGGTTCCAGTGTTGACTGCATTGATATCTTACCATAATTACCTGGACAAAGCTAAACAGGTACTATCAATGGGATGGGCTGTGGGAGGTGAAATCTGAGTCTGTCTCCAGTGCACTTTCTAATGCCAGCCTGTCTCAGACTTGGAGACTAAACGTACAGTTGCTCTGTAAGCATTTGCACTGGACATATAAAGGGGCAGTTCTGCCAGAAAACAATGTACCCACTGTAAATAAAAGTAACGTAGGATGACTGTAACTGAGAGAAGTTAGTAAAACTCTATTCACATTCTGAGCTTTGTGTATTTAATAGCACTTTGTATAGTCAGTTTTGTTGTTGCCATCCCCTGCATAGTCATTCGGTTCTTTCTCCCTGTCTGAAAGACCCTGATAACCATCAGAAGGGAACAGAAAAGCCTTAAACATTTTGTCCCTTTTTATTCTGTCAGAAACTGTAATCTTAAAATTGATTATTTCAAAGAGTTCAGGATGACAAATGTCTCATCTAAGATTTAGAGCCAAGATGTGTCCAGCAGTGCAGAAATACCTGTGTGTTTTTTTTCTCTCTTGAGATTGTAGTCTCAAATTGCTAGTGCATTTTTGGTAAAAATTCTTTTAGCTGCTGGCCCTAGCAATGCAATTACCAACACACAGCTAGCATTTTAGTATGTAGAAATGCTAGAGATTTGTTGTAGGCTAGTGGCAGATGGATCCTGGTCTTATTTTATTATACCGAGCATATTCTGTTCTATTCTTCTAGCGTGAAATGGTTTATTGCCTGGAACATGGCTTAATTTATCGCTGTGCAAACCAGTGCGTTGTGGCTTTATCAGTATGCAGCGTTGAGATGCCTGACATCATCATAAAGGCACTGCCAGTCTTGATAGTCAAGTTAACCCACATTTCTGCTACAGCAAACATGGCAATACCTCTCTTAGAATTTCTTTCAAGTAAGTTGCAGTGGAAATTGTGTTTTACCTGTGTTCTTCAGTGGGGCTGTGAAAAGGCTAACTGTGTTATTTAGCATGAGTATCATCATCTTGGTTTAGTTTAAGGTCAAATACCAGAAATACAGTGAACCCTAGAACAGGTTGTAACAGTGCTGCAACTGCCATAAAATCTTAACAGATAGTCTACGCTTGCTCACGTAACCCAGCTGCTCAACCTAATGCACATGCAGACTGAGAAAAAAGAGACATGCTTTACATATTAAAACATTAGAGAACTGGAAAATCGGAGGTTATCTTTCCCTCCTTATAGCTTACACCTTGCAAAATACTATTTACAGAACGTAATGTAACGTTAGCTTTCCTGTTGGTACCAATGGTTTAGAAACCGCTGGATGCTTCAGCTAAATACTGAGTCAGTAACAAAGTGCTCTCATCCAGACTTCGCAAATGATTTTCGTATTGAACTGTTTCAGCTCTAGCCAGGCTACCTCACCTCTATAGGAACTTTGCAGCTGAGCAGTATGCGAGCGTGTTTGCCATCTCTCTGCCCTATACAAATCCCTCCAAGTAAGTTCACCAGTCTTTTTTGTTGTTGTTGTTCTCTCCTTTTCCCCATCTGTAAATTGGGGGAAATGACTGACTTACCTTTGTAAAGTGTTTTAAGATCTACAGAGGAAAAATATAGTTGTTTGTGATACCTTTATATATGGGTCTTCTTGCTGAGGGAGGGCCAGATTTAGCTTCAAGACAAATAGTGTGTGTTGCTAATTGCACTCCAGGTTCCTTTTCCCCTTGAACGTACAGTAGTATTCTCTCCCACACCTCTGTAATATTAAAATTGAACTGCATCTCTTCTGAAAATGTGTTCAGATTGCCCCACTAAACTCCTGAAATCTTCCCCTGTTCAGGTTTAACCAGTACATCGTGTGCCTGGCACACCATGTGATCGCTATGTGGTTCATCCGCTGTCGCCTGCCCTTCCGGAAAGACTTTGTTCCCTACATTACAAAGGTAACAGCTATGGCTGGATCTTGCAATACAAAGAGTGCTCTGAGAACTGCAATCTGTGGGCATTATTGCTGTCAATTTACAGAGATTCTATTTGACATCAAAATAACTCACCTGTACTTATTACATTAGAATTTCAAAATCAAATGTAGCTCTTGAGGATTGGCTCATGGCAAGTGGGCTGCAAATACCAACGGTTTGAACCGTTTTCTGTGTGTCCAAATTGGCAGGGCTTGCGGTCAAACGTCCTCCTTTCATTTGATGACACCCCTGAGAAGGACAGTTTCAGGGCTCGCAGTACAAGTCTGAACGAGAGGCCGAAAAGGTAAATTGTATTCCATTCCAGTTGGGGCTATGGGTAGCTCTTCATTAGGAGCTGTTTAAATGCCAAATGCTTTCCTGTGCTTTGTGAAGAGAACTGTCTGTGTCCTTAAAGGTGCTGTGTAATCTTTCTGATCACCAGAATGTTCTGTATTAAGACACGGTCTGAGTTGTTGTTGTTAAACCTGAGGTCAGAACGAGCTGGTGGTTAATGGTATGTATTCGTACTAAGACATCACTGGGTGCCCCCATCCACTTCTGCAGAATGTAAGCTTACATTCTAAAAATAATTCTGTCAGCTGAATGTGAATCAACATAGTGCTGGCTGAAAAAAATAGCGAGAGGGGTGCATGCTCTGTTCATCTCAGTGGTTTGTTAATTCTGCATCTTAATGATAGTTTAACAATGGATGCTTCAATTCTTTCATTGTGGATCATTTTAATAGCAATGTGGACAAACTGGAGTCGTTGGGTGGATTATGGGAGCCACCACTTTATTTTTGCCCAGTCTAAACTCTGGTAGATCCAGAATCTGACCTATTGCTGCCCTATTATTCTGTGAAGAAGAGAGTGCTGGATCTCTGATCCCTTCTGAGAGGGAAAAAAAACTAGAATGACAAACCAGTCTGCCGTGGAAAGTTTCTATATGGCAGTAGAGTCTAGATTTCAGTTTCATAAGAGGAGAGGCGGTAGTGTCCACTTTTTAAAAACAGGCAACTCACTGTGAAGTATCTTAACCAATTGATCCCACAAGGAAGGAGTGTTTTGAAATCAGTACATCAATACAGGTAGAACCCTGAAGTCCATTCAAGTATTCATGTTATTCGAAGCAGCCACTGATATTTTGAAGTAGCATCTGCAGAGAGGGAAGGGAAGATGTAGTTTGGAAGTCACTCAGTGTTTTGCAAAGGTGGCTTATCCACTGGACTCCTCTTTGAGTTGGTTCACTGACCTTGCGTCAGCGTTTCTCTGCAGTGAGGCCATAGTAACATTTAAATGCTCTGGGGAGAGTGCCTCTCCTTTAATTGCAAAGTATAATAAGGATCTTGTAACAAAGAAACACCATCCTCTCCTTAATGCCATAGCTGTAAACTCTGTCTTGTGTTTGCAAGTTAATATTCTCTAAACCTTCATCTCCTTGTTTCATTTTTAAAATTTGGAATAGACACCTTTGCCAATCATCTCTCATTTTGCAGTTTGTTAATCTGTCTTTTTCCCAAAACCTACTTAATTTCATTGGGTTGGAATACTACTAATTCTGGAAGGTGTTGCCCTTGTTAACATAATCGGATCAGCGTGGCTAGTTTTAGGGGAAGCAAACTATAATTGGATAGTAACGTGGACTCCTCTGCAAACCCTTGTTTATGGAAGAAGTCCCAGTCAGTGATGCTGTTTCTGTGAGTAAGGGTTTTCAGGATCAGGTCCATGGGTCTGACTTCATTGAGGACAAATTAGAAAGCTTGGTTCGTGTCCAATGTCCCAAAGCCTTTTGGGAAAAGAACCTCATTCCTCATGCTTGTAATTACACATAAGCAAGGCAGGAGATCACTTGAAATGAGTGTCTGCATTTCTCTCAATTGAGAGAAACTATTTCTGGTTAGTCAAGGCACCTGGGTTCTGTTTCCAGCTTAATCACTGGCTCACTTCAGACATTGGGCAAGACTCTTAACCTCTCTGCCTCAGTTTCCAGACAGGTAGAACAAAGATACTTGCCTGTCTCAAATGGATATTTTGAGACTTAGTGTATGAAAAGCACTATGATAAAGTCTCTATACAAGCCTTATTTAACGGTAATCATATTGCAGGAGAGCCCCTGGTTAGAGTAACACAATGGGAAGTTGAAACAAGCCCAGCTCTTCAGGCTGGAGAAACCTTGATACCAAATCTGAGTGCAAACCTATTTTCTCTTCCTCAGTGCAGTGTAGTATTCCAACTATCATGGACATCAGTTTTTGTTTGTACTAATTTCATTTGTTTGTAGTGTTTGTTAAAATCTTGTTTTCAAAAGTGATTTTTATGCTTTCAACTCTGCCTGATTTTATGTTTTAATTTTTCCTTTTTGACATTTTTTTGTTTTGTTTTACATCACCCTCTGGGATTCCCCAATATTGACCCTGTGACCTGTGACCTTTCAACCTCCATCCCTACAATGATTTCTTCCCTTCCTGTGACCTGTGCAATTACACCTCTTTCGGGGCTTGGTGCTTCTTCACCTAGTAGTTTAAGAATAGCCAAAAATGCAAGGCAAGGCTTGAATAACTCTCCTCCAGTGAAAGAGCTGAAAGAACCCTCTGCAGTTGATGCCTTCCGATCCCGCAGCATCAGTGTGTCAGAACATGTGGTCCGCAGGTAGTGGCACTTTAAAGGGGGAGAATCCAAGAGCAAATCTGCACTTGGAAACTTTGCTGCAAGGGTGGGTGGGGGCAGGGTGGGCTTGCATGCGGGATGCTTGCATGACCTCTTCAGAAAATAAAAATTGGGTCCTGTCCACAAAATGTGCTTTGGAAAAGCTTCATGGAGGTCCTGTGGTTTACCAATGCTGGTTGTGGTGGTGTTACATTGCCCTGTGCTTTGATTCAGTGGTGTTCTATTCACGAAAGCTGCTTTTATTGCGGAGTAAAAATCAAGGATAAAAAGGTTGCATTCTGTGCAAGTTTGAGTCTTTGTTAAATGGCTTTTAAATTACAGCCTTCCAAAGGCAGCTTGAAGCATGAATGTCGCAGTTTTCTGCTAGGATTGTGTGCAAACCTTCCCTGCAAGGCAGAGAGAATGGTTCATTTGATTATTGCTGGGAAGAAGGCACAGAGAAGTCTGTTGATATAAAGTGACTCACCATCAACGCATCTCCAGGATATTGTATCTAAGGGACAAAGCCGTGAAGGGCAGGCCTTACAAAATGGTTAATTTTTTCATGACCGAAGAAAATAGTTTGGTCATTGACTCTTGATTTGGCCATGTCACATCTTTAAAAATTGTAAATCCTTTTCTCCTGTTTCTGAATTTGTCCCTTGAATATTAAATTGCTGGCTAGGAATATGATGGCTAGAAGTTTCTTTACCTGAAAATGAATGTTGTTAGGCTACAGGAAATAAGCATCAGACTGTCACTGGAATTGCATTGCAAATATTTTCCCTGTTTGTGATAACATGTTAGGGGTGGGGGGAGAGGCGTAGAAGTGACTATTGTGAAAATGCATTTGACACTTCAAAATCTAATGTCCCTATTAGTCTACTACAGTATTACATGGTTCTCTTCTATTTATATTTAAATTATAGGTAACAAAACATTTAAATAATTACTATCTAATGATGCCAAAGAAGTTGCTGCGTAATATAAACCCAGCTGAGGTGCAGCCAAGTCTTTTTGCAGACGACTGGGTTCGAGGCATTCCTTCTAACAAGTTCTGTAACGCAGCCTGCTATTGCAATTGTTTCAGAATTGCATTGCTTAAAATACAATTACCTGAAGACAGAATTGCTTTATATCAATGTACTAATTGTGTGCAGAGTGCAATTTTTTTTGCCACTGGGTTAGCTCGATTTTACAGAACTCTGAATTTTATTTCTGCAATTTAAAATCAATATATGTAACGCTGCTGTTTGCCTTGCTATTCTGCACCACGTCCTTCCTAAAGCTGACCCTGCTCAAATTGCACAAACGTCAACCATGCTTCCGTTTCTTTCTCAAGATGAGCTGTCAGTTCTGGGGTGACATAGCTGTCATCTTCAGTGACTGTATAATATCGGTGATTTGAGAATGATTCTGATGTGCCCTGGGTTTGATGCATATGGACGTAGTCAAACCTATTGTGGCATGTGCATGTATTGCGGATTGCTCCGTGGCTTAGTGTTGATCCGATGACAGTACTGTATCTGTTTTGCAGTGTAACTTGACACACTCTAAACTCCCTCTCTCAGTAGGATACAGACATCCATCACTAGTTCAAGCCTGGGCTCTGCAGATGAGAATTCGATGGCTCAGGCTGATGACAACTTAAAAAACCTCCACTTGGAACTCACAGAGACCTGTCTGGATATGATGGCCCGATATGTCTTTTCAAATTTCACTGCGGTGCCCAAGAGGTGGGAGTCAGTTACTTGTTCTGGTGTTAGCTATTCTTTGGCCTAAAGGTACGTCTCGCCTCGTCAGCAGGAAATTGCTGGATCCAATGTCAGGTTCTTATGAGCACAGCAAGTCTCATAGGCTTAACCCATCCCCTCTGGCTAAAACCTTCATTGACTTAGCATGAAGTCTGGCGACACAAAACTCCCCTAGCACTGTGGATCAAATCCTGTCAGGACCTCCTCAGCATTGAGCCTTTCCAGAGTAGATATGCTGAAAACCATGTAGTCTTTTTGCATGAAACCTTCAAAAACCACACAGAGCAGAAAGGTTGTTAGAGACACCCAAAGCGCTTTCCCTATGAGCAGAGGTTTGCCTCCAGTACGTGGGCCAAATTTCACCCTCCTCATCTCCCACAATGTAATGCAGTTTGCCAGATGACTACTTTCCTTCCCATCAGAGACTGTGTGTCTGTGTGTGTTGTGTTTGGGGATCCTTCAGGATGAAAGGTGCCGCATGAATTGGAAACACTGAAGTTTTAGTCTAACTTGGTATCCTGGAAGGAGTCGTGTAGCAGGGATAAGGCCTGCTGCATCGAGGCCAGGAATACATTTGCAATGCTGTCTAGAAGCCAGAGAAGTAATTGACATAGGAAGCAGTGCGTCCTTCATCCTGATGGAGAATTTTTATGCTTTACCAGTTTTACCTTGGTGCAGTTTGCAAGAAATGTCGTCATTTAAATGCGGAAAGAGCAGGAATTTTTTCAACCCCAATGCAGAAAATAACTTCCCGGCTGAATCTCAGGTGTTGGGCAACGTATGTGAGTTGTATTCACTCCAGCCTGTATTTCTAGGTCTCCTGTGGGAGAGTTCCTCTTGGCTGGAGGAAGGACAAAGACGTGGCTGGTTGGTAACAAGCTAGTGACCATCACGACGAGTGTTGGAACAGGGACCCGGTCACTGTTGGGCCTGGACTCTGGAGAGCTCCAGACCAGCACAGAGTCAAGGTAAACGTCACTCTTATTTTAACATTCTTTTCCCTAATGAAGCCAGTTAAAAACCATTGTGTTAGAACTGATTTGAAGGAACTGTTTTGTAAATACAAGGAATGATCAGATCTATTTCAGTCTGGTATGAATTATAACCCACCACGTTACTAGTTCTCCTCCTTTCTCCCTGTTCCCCCTCCCCCCCCCCCCCCCCCCAGTCCAGACCCTGTTTTGCAAGTGAGACAAACTAAAGAAGCTCCAGCAAAACTGGAATCTCAAGCCAGCCAGCAGGTGTGCAGAGGCACTCGCGACAGAGTCCGGTCGATGTCCGGTAAGCAGTCTCAGCGCATCTCTGTCCTGGGAGCCTTGCAACCATTAGTGGGCATGTTTGATCGGCGTGTCCAGTCTCAGACCTAAACTCTGGCCATGTAAAAAGGCCAGAGTGGTCTGATCACAGGAGCCAGTACTTAGTAATGAAGACCTAGAATGAGTAGCAGCAATGAATGCTGGCTTCCTGAATGGCTGATTTCTGCCTGCTGGCCTTAGCCATTGTTTGTATGGTGAAACCTGCAGTAAAGCCATCTCTAGTAGCCAATTCCCCTGGCTTAAGAGACCAATGGATACCTCTGCCAGGTTTCCAGCACAATGTACAGTTCATTCATGTGAGATATAGGGATCAAAGATGCTATCAAAGTGCAGAGAACTATTTATTACGTGTTTTCTTGGCACTGAGTCCAGTTATGGGTCTCTAAACTGAGCTCCTGGGTTCCTCCTTTCTTACCCTCCATGTCTTTTGTTTTGCCAGGTGGTCATGCCTTACGTGTTGGTGCTTTAGACAGCTCAGCCCCCCAGGGGTTACGGAGTCCTGCTGCTTCTGCACCTCGAACAGAGAAGGCCACTCCTGGTGTCCACGCTCCTCTGCAGAAAGAAAAAACAAACCTGGCAGCATATGTCCCACTGCTGACACAGGGCTGGGCAGAAATATTAGTCCGGAGGCCCACAGGTACACCTTAACCAACTGCACAAAGGGGCTTCTGAGCTGTGGCTTGCTAAGAAATTGGGATTACATAGAAAAAATATCCGTGTCATTAAATGTAAATGGAATTCTTCCATGCTGCTTAACCTCTCCGTTCTTCATGTTTTATTTGTCAGCCAGGTCTTTGGAAATCGCACCTTTTAATGATGCGAAGTTGTAAGACTCTCCTATGAGAAGAGTAAAATCCTTATGTAAACTAAATCCTGCTGCACTGGTGGGTGTGGGCATTGTGTTGGCACTCAGTTATCTGTTCATTATGGTACTGCCATTTCTGAGCGCCGCTGGTTCCTTCTTCTAAATCTAATTTCCAAAGTGCGAACAAGGCCCATTACTGGAGTAATAAATAAGTGCACGACTGCTGTTGGTGAAAGAGTAGCAATGGTGTCGAAGGCATGAAGGTTAAAAAACCAGGGCAATCCCAAAATTCCTGGACACCAATACATTCCAAAAGCCACATGGAAGCAAGACTTGCATATTTCAGCTCGAAGTTGTCTTGAGAGAATCATTTAAAATTGCTCTATCATTAATTAAAATACTCCAGCAGTGGAAAACCTTTAGGGAGCCGGCTTTGAGCTAAAACGTCAGGGCTAAAGAGTTTTGGGGAGGAGAGAAGCATGCGGCACTGGGGACTGATTCTCATTTAAAATGTGAAATTAACCAAGTCAGCTGCTAACTGTCAAGAAAACCCTAGAACTACTCAGCCTAATTTTTTTACCAGCAAGTCCCAGGGCCGTTGATGCTGCTGAGTTCGGCTATTTGAACTTTCTGTCTCCGAAAGGAGAGAATATCTAACTTTCCTGACTGTTCCCCTCCGTTCCAGGTAACACAAGCTGGTTAATGAGCCTGGAGAACCCGCTCAGCCCCTTCTCGTCAGATATAAACAACATGCCGCTGCAAGAGCTATCCAACGCGCTCATGGCTGCAGAGCGCTTTAAGGAGCACAGAGAGACGGCTTTGTACAAGTCCCTCTCAGTCCCTTCCTCCAGCTTGGCCACCGGGACGTCCAAACCATCCCTTCTGCAGCGCTCCAATACAGGTGAGAGATTAACGTAGCGTGTCCCAGAGAGCCGGCACTCGCTAGTATAAAGCGTGGTGAGACTACAGCAGTCTTCTATCATGAGTTACTGCAGAGGCTGCAAAGCACAAGATGGGGGGACGGCTCAGCTCTCCTCATGAGCTTAGTATTCAGTGAAATAAGCCGTTCCTGATCTCCCATGGCACGTTAGAAGTGAGGTAATCCCTTTCCTTAAGCACCCCTTAGCTATTTCCTAGTGGTCTCAAGCTAAACGTGTCCTGAGTGAAACTGACCAGAGCCTATTTTTTGGTCTACTGCTTGTTTTAAGGTTGAGCCAAAGCTTGTCTATGTGTCTGGATGGATCTGCTTCTCCAGCATTCGTGTTTTTAATTACCTCTTGCATAGATTTCTCTGTTGGGCAGTGGTTACTAAGATAATGGCCTACTACAAACCCTCCCGCCCAGGAGTCATTGTTGCTCTCTTTCGCAAGAGTCTTCAGGATGATGTGGCAGAGCGCACATCATGTTAACAGCGGGGGTGTTTGCCTCTGCACTGACTTCGGTCTCGAGTCCTGAGTGTTTTATTCATTTGACTTTCTAGTGGTGGGCTTTTTAAACATCCACTTCTCTGCACCAAGGAGGCCTTGGGCATGCTTTACGCTGCCGCTAGCACTGGTACAGCTCCACTGGTGTTAGTAATGTTGGGAGTCCTAATGTCGACTGACCGCTGGCATTTCAAACCTTGTGAGCTAACCCTGTTCAGAGCAAATCTAATGGCCTTGCTGCTTCCAACTTTGAGACTGAACCATGTAAGCAGTGGACAAGACGGTCTGGTGGTGTCAGCCGTAGTGCAGGTTGTCTGGGAGCCCAGTAAAAATGTCAATTTCCAGGTTCAGCTTCGCTATTAAGCCTTGCATATGCAGGATCTGATTTTAGTCTTTCACAACGTGTGCATGCAAAAACCCAGGCAGTTAAAACTGGAGGGCAAAATTGAATGGTGAATTTTTAAATTTTTTTTTTTCCCCTCTAACACTCATCTGCTCCAGCAGGCTCTTTGATTTTTTTGAACTCCTGCAGATTCTGGTGTCTAGACAAATGCTGCCTGATCAGTTTGGAAAAGCTAAAAGCAGCCAACTTGAGACCCGCGTGTTGACTGCCACTCACACCGAGTTTTGAATCTGCAGTGAATTGTTTCAGCCATATTCATGTTCAGCTGATGTCTTACTACAAACTTACCATAATCAATTGGCACAAAGACTTCTATTTAAGAAGTGTTGAGATTGTAATGCCAATGTATATATTCTTTTTAAAGAGGTTAACTCTCTCTCTGTGTGAACCTTTATCCATATCCTGCTGTTTAAATTCTCCTACATACTTAAATGACCCCTGCAAAATTTGTGTACTGCAGAAACTGGCTGGCTGGGCTCATTTCTTGCTTGTGCTGGGACTCTAGTAAAGTTGACCCGTCTTGTCGATTTAAAACAAACAAATCAGAAACTCCTTTTCTCCCAGAGAACAATTTCTGAGTCTGATTGTTTGACTGTGTTTATGCCTCTTTATTTGTGTCAACGAGACCCTCAACCCTTAAGTTTTCCCTTTTTACATCTAGTGAGACTTTCCCAGCTTGTTCTTTGCTTTTATTTTATTTTTTAAATAGGCTCCTGGTTACATTAAACTCTGTGCTTTTTAATTTTTTCATATAGTCTCTCCTTCCTTTTGATGTAGCTGCTCACTTGATTTCCCTTTGCAGTGGCTTCTTTCTCTTCCATGTACCAGTCCAGTTGTCAAGGAAAGTTGCACAGGAGCATATCCTGGGCAGGTATATATATATCTTTAAGGAAAAAAAAATATTGCCATAGAAGAACACCTCTGATTCATAGAAACTGTCTCCCTCATACCTCATCACCCTGCCATGTTTCCTGTTTGTCCCTGCTGGTCTCATAACCTTCGACGAATGGGATCTTGACTAGCATGAAGAAGTCCAAGCCAGATACGACATTTGCAAGCACAAATAACTTTAATGGAACCCTTTTTTGGGTGGAGTGAGATCATAGCTCACGAGACTTAGACTATAGAGTATCAGAGGGGTAGCCGTGTTAGTCTGAATCTGTAAAAAGCAACAGAGGGTCCTGTGGCACCTTTAAGACTAACAGAAGTATTGGGAGCATAAGCTTTCGTGGGTAAGAACCTCACTTCTTCAGTGCACTTGTCTTGCATCTGAAGAAGTCAGACTATAGAGTGATGTCATAAAAGATCTGTGTTTCCTAACTTTTCAGTTAGATCTTGTAATTGGGTTTGTGTTCTGTTTATTAATTCAGAAGGTTCCCCCTTCTAGGAATAGCTCCTGCAATGCTGCATATACAACTCCACACAAATGAAATCCAGTGCTTCTCATTGCACTGAGCATTCAACCAAAACTGGCCGTGGGAAAAGAATCGGAAAGGAGAAGCTGGTTAGAAAGTCTAAGTTTGAAACTACAGTATAATTGTTGGTTACAAGTTTTTTTTTTAAACAAAAACCAAAATCTGCTTCAAGGAGAAATATATAACAAATTGTAGCTTTCTGTAAATTCAGTAGCTGTGTAAAATCTTCCTCTTGCTTTGGGACTAACATTTAGGAAATAGATTAATCAGACCTGTAGATGGTAATCAAAATGGATACCTCTAAGCACAGCAGTTGCATTGCATTTGGCCTGCAATGCTTAATTAGATGAATTAAATCCCACCTTCCTTCAATGGAAAATCCTATGTGGAATAGCTGGGTTAGTCATAACTGGATTGCTGTATTGGCACAATGCTATTAAAGTGACACACAGAAGCTGCAATCCATTACTCTTCTTTGCTCATATTATCCTACTTCCCCCTCCAGTGCAATTACTGAACATTCAAATTAATTAAAAACACCAGCGAAATTGGCAGTAATATTAGAACTAGGGAAGTGAAAACCACAGAGTATGTGCAGGTGTGTTCTGGCTTGGACAGCTAACCAGATCAGCACGTTTTTTAGAAGGTATGTGTGTGCAATGCTAACTCTTAATTGCTTCTTGAAATAACTGGTCCTGCGAGCTGAAATCAATCCAGGAAAAGCTGCTTTCGTGCCTTTTTTTTTTTTTTTTTGCTGATCTTTTTTGTGTGTGTGTGCGCGCTAAAGTTTTTTTTTTTTTTAATTTTACTTTGGAAAACAAATCTTAGCCTTTCAGATTGGTCTTCCAATTCTGTGTGTACGTAATGGGAAGCCTCCTGTACTTCAGCCTTTTCCTCAGGACAAAAAAACCCAGGCAAACAGAAGTCATCAGTCAAATGCATTCCTGTGTTCAGGGTTACTGTGTATAGTAGACACTTGGTTACCCCTTCCACTAACCTCTCCGCCATACACAGCGCTTACACGGAGCTTTCTTTCAGTCTGGTCTATATAATTAGCTATTTGTCTGATTGGAAACCACATGCAGACTTTTCCAATATTGCTGCAATACATGCATTAATGATGTCGTCCTGTCCTTTAATAAGGCATAGGCTAAACTGTTTAGCTTCTACTGAAGCATACTGAGAAAACGGTCAAAATGCAAGTAAATGGCTTCTAGTAAATTTTCTTGTCTCCCCCTCCGTATAAGGCACGAGAGCATTTGTTATATACAAGAATGAATACAAGGCTTATTCTTTTCCACAATTGCATAGAACTTATGTTTTCGTTGCCTGTTTAATAACAAACTTTAATGCTAGTCTTGCACTTCCTTACATTTCTCTAGTTACTGTCTGTCCTGATACTTGAGTATTAATATGCGCAAGGATCCATTTTTTCCATTATCTTTCCATTACTTGTCCATTAGTAACAGTTTGGCATTACTGCGTTTAGTGTGACAAAGCAGTTCTACAACCCTTTGGTCTGAGGGTAAGTCGACCAATTATTGAGGGGAGACCTCTAGCAAGTCTGGTGTGCCATTAAAGTCCTCACTCTGTGATCAAAGATATATGATGTATCACACATTGAATATGACCTTCCACTAAAATCCTAGTAGGGAAAAGGCTGGTACTTTAGAGGAAAGGATGGGGTCCCATCGTGCCACTCCTCTCTACATGCCTCAGTTACTCTGTTTGTGTCTTGGTAGAATCGGCAGTAGTTCTGGAAGAGGGGAGCCAGTTGGAAGTGGATTTAAAAGAAACCGATTCCCTGGTGTCTCAAGAGTTTGAAGACTTTAAGGCTGTGTGCTCTGAGCAAGCCATGGCTGAGGAGAAATTCAGCAAACCGCACAAGGCTTACAGCAGGGTAAGGCTGTCACGCAGCTGGCTGAATACCAGTCTAATAACTTTTCTGTCCCAAGCCAGAGAAGGGGCTTTAATATACACTGCAGATTTGTATGTGTTCTCCATTTGCACTTTTTATTGTTTTAACTATAGCAAAAGACTTTGAACTTGGGTAGATTGCACGTGCAGTGATTGTGTGCTCAGATGGTCAATCTAAGGCCTTGCTGGCCATTTGCACACACAGGAGAAGTGGTAACTGCATGCGTATGGGCTCAGGGCTTAGACTTCTGTCCTTCTGGTCGTTAGGCCATCTCTGCCTATATTGAAGCGGCAATAGTTTAGTCTCGTGTATTTAGTGGTGGCGATCTTCTCCCTGTCCACTGGTGCCTTTTCCGTGCATGTTCTCTTGTGGGTTTTGTCAAGGTGCTACTCAGAAAAACAGCTTTTCTTTGACTTTTTCTTTAAGTCCTCTTCAACATCTAGTCAAGAAGAGAAATCTCTGAAATCCGACGAACTGGTGGCCGGCGGAATTCCTATCGGCAGGGTTGTCCCTTCAGAGGATGGCAGGACTCTGGAAGAACTCTCCTTCCAGCCTTCCCAGCCACTCAGCAAATCCAGCTCTTCCCCTGAGCTTCAGACGCTGCAGGAAGTCCTCAAAGACACAAACACTAAAGAAGCAACTGGAAGGCTGAGCACAGAACTGAAATCGAAATCTCAGTCTGGGAACCTTGAAGGAGAAGGGGCCAGTAGCTGGCTGAGCCGAGGGGATGACGCTGGAATAACTGGCACAGCCAGACTGGATTGTAGCGTCCCTTCTTCCTCTCCCCGCTCACCCAACGGCCACCGTCCTAGAGGGTACACCATCTCGGATTCAGCCCCTTCGAGGAGAGGCAAAAGGATAGAGAGAGATGCCTTCAAGAGCAGGACAGCAGCCTCCAATGCCGAGAAAGTACCTGGAATAAACCCAAGGTGGGTAGGTAGTTACGGGAGGTTCCTAAAAAGGGCTTATGGTGTTTCCAGATGTAAACTTCATTTTAACTCATGTCTCAAAACTAAGATTTTTAGAGGTTTAGCTAAACTTGTTTAAATCCAACACACAAAAGGTTTTCTGGATCTTACAAAACCTAAAACTGAACAGCCAGGAGGTGTAACTTTCTATAATTGAATCCGTGTTTTAGTACCTGTAACCTGAATTTTGGGCAAAAAGAAATGTGGCAAACATCTCAACTTCTAAACTTTTTGTTGTTGTTGCTAAAAACAATTAATTTGGATTAACATTCCTCCCCATTTGGAATCAAAACACACCCGTGCAATTTGAATGCAAGAGAGCTAGAAAGCAAATTAACTATAAACCAGTGAACCAGAGCAGTCTCTCTGGCCGAGATGAATGAAATGCAAAATGGTAAGCAGCATGAACAGTGGGGGGAAACGTAAATTAGATTGGTGGTTTGAGCCTAGTAGTATCCCAGAGCACTAATTTGAAGATTTTTACCTTGCTGGTGGTATATTAATTTGTGAATTATTCAGAGGAGTCGAGAGCCTAAGAGAATTCATTAATCTTCTACGTCTGAAATAAAACAATGGCCCTGAGACAGGATTTGATTTCCACTCCTTTGTCTTTCATAAAGATCCAGTGCACTTCCTGGTGTAGGGAAGCCATGCTGCTGCCTCTGTTGAGGTATTTGATTTTATGGTACAGTGTGTGCATATACAGAAACTGTAGCTGGAGCAAATACCTGCCGTGCCGTCAATGGAGGGATTCTGCACTGTGAGCAGCTAATCTCAGAGCTCTCCTAAAGCGCGGTTGTATGCCACTGATTGATGTGGGCTTTATTGTAGGGTAACAGGATTTAATTTCTCTTCTTAGCTTTGTGTTTTTACAGTTATACCACTCCCCGTTCTTTGGAGATGAATCCAACAAGCCCCTTTTGTTGCCAAATGAGGTAGGCAATGATTTTAAGCATGCACACTTGGAATGACTGCTTTAATCACACTTGCTTTTAAAAAGCTACATAGATACTAATTAACAAATCAAGAGGCTGGATGGTGGCAGTTACGGGTTGTTCCTTAATGGCCCGGCTGCTGGAGATGTAAAATCTTGGCTATCCCCGATGAACTGATGACCCTTGTTTGTAATTATGGATTGTCATTTCCCTCCCCTCTCCGTTTCTCACAATGCTGATGTATTGCTATAATGAGATGGCTCAGTTCCCACTCCTAGAGCTAACAGCGACCAATTAGCTTGCCAAGCAGCATATTTGCTCTCCAAGGGCAGGGTTTTTGCCCCCATAGTACTAGCTTCCAAACAAGTAGGCGTGTTGTTTCTTTGGTGGTAATTGCACTGGGTGAAATTGGGCAGTGTGTGTTGGAGAAGGTGGCTAAAACATTGGTGGGGACCAATATGACAGACTGGGAGTGGCCAAGGGGAGTTATCCATCACAGAAATAGACCAGAATAAAACCAGTGTTCGGTGGGGAAGTACAGCGCTGTAGAGATGGCACAAAGCGTAGAGAACCTACTAGTAAAATACGAGTTTGGGTTGTCATTTCCTTGGTCCAAGTAGCAAACCAGCTGGGAGATGCACAAATAATGTGTGAGCTAAAGTACTGTTCTGTGTGACAGTACCCAAGAAAGGTGTTTTCTAGAACTGACCCTGCAGTGAGTTCTTTGTGCTTAGAGGTAAGAAGTTGTGATGGCTGGTGCTTCAAATACATTCAGTTGTCAGGAGATTAAATTACTATGAAACAGAAAAAACAGAAAAAGGAATAATACACCCTATTAAACGCTTCTTTATTTGTATCAGTAGGAAGCTAATATTATATGTGCCTTTCTGTGCTGAATACCTTAATGAAGTTTATCAAGGAATAATTGTGTGACGATTAGGAATCTCTTACTACATATTGCCCTCAAGGTCTATGGTGGGGCTGCTTATCAGTGCCATTCAAAGAAATGTTTTAATTCAAAGTGGACATGTTTTAATTGTAGACATTTGAAAGCTCGGTGCAGCTCCTAGATCAAATTCCTTCCTATGACACCCACAAGATTGCCGTGCTCTATGTAGGAGAAGGACAGGTGAGTTCTGACACATACAAAAGTATAACTTTCACTAGAGGCCAAGTAGCTTCACTTGAACTGCAGTCATTTCTACCCATTTTAAAGTAGCTTCTTTTTGGGTTGTGGCTTCCCAGTTTATACAGAGAGTGCCCAAGCGATTGCAAAATGCCTTGAGGCCTGAGGTTTCACCTTAGTACTTGTTCATAGTGCTGTTCAAGCCCCGACTGTGCAACTTTACAGCAACTGGGCTTATATTTCACTTAGTCCACTGTATTTTTTGCTACTCTCATTTCCGAGTGACTCTTCGTGACATTGGCTTTTCTTCCACGTGGCCAGCTCTAGAAGCTTTTCAGGCTTTTAAGCAAATATTCTGCTAGCCCAGCCCAGACTCGGTGAACACTTTTGTCACCCACCTGTTCTGCCTGTACGGAGTCTGCCCTTGTGCTCCGCTTGCCAGTCGCGGAGTCGGTTCACAGAACTTGTAAGGAAGTGAATACGTTTTAACAGTCAAAAGGTGCGAGGAGGTACTTGAACCTCCTATATGAGACACTCCATTTTTTTTCCTAGAGCAACAATGAGATCGCTATTCTGTCGAATGAACATGGCTCCTATAGATATACGGAGTTTCTGACCGGCTTAGGGAAGCTCATTGAACTCAAAGATTGTCAGCCTGATAAAATTTACCTTGGTGGTCTGGACGTGTCTGGGGAGGATGGTCAGTTTACCTACTGCTGGCACGATGACATTATGCAAGGTAGGGCATCCCAAGTAAAGGGTTACACTTCTTGGGGGACAGGAATGATGCCTTAATGCACAAGTCAGCGGGTCTGTCCACCGTTAAACTTTACCCTGTGGTGCCAGATTGCTTCTGTGTTCGGGGTGTGGTAAAGAGAGGGATTTCCTACCCGCTTCCTGAGGCAGCCTGGGCTCCCTTTCCGTGTTGTTTAATATGTTTAATCTTCTGCACTGATGATTGGGGAGAGGTTGACACACACATTTATATTAGGCAAAAAAATCTCATGTTTTACTCTGAACATACAGACCGTATGAGACATGGTTTTATGTCTGTCCTTGCGGCAAATCAGTCTTGTTTCATGGGCCACTGGGTTACCAGAAACCAGATGAGGTATTCTAGCAGCTGCACACATCGAAACTGTGCCAATGTTTCTTTAGAGAACGATATTTAAAGCTGGGTGCTGTTGTCAATGTTAATCTCGTAACTGGGTGTTAACGCAGCAGCATCACACAATCGGCAGTGACAAGAAATACATTTAAACGTCTAAGGTACTTAATTCTTTCTGTATAAGGCAGATTCTCCTCATCTATGCTGCTGTGGCCCTACAGAAATTGCTGTAAGGGACTTTTTCCTTAAATCTCTCGTGTATATTGGGATAAGTGTGCTAATAAATGTAGGGGTAACAGGGAATGCATCTGAGACGGCTAACTCTTGCGGGCCAGATCGGCCGTTTTGGCTCTGAGCAGACTAAGGGCTGCTCCCAAGTTACACCAGTTTCAGAAGTCCCATAGGGTCTTCTCCACGGCCTGAGAATTGGCTGCAGCATTGTGCACTCTGACATGTCCCCAATGCAGTGCAAAGCATAGGATGGGGTCTGAGGAGCTGGCCGACAGGGTTCAGCTCTTACAAAGCGGCACAGATTTGTCAAAGCAGCACAGCATGAAAGTTCAGCTGTCAGTTTGACTTTCAGACAAATGCCATGTACAGAACATTATCACAATAGGATCCTAAGTATCCTATCAATCTGTCTATTCCAGCATCACCTGCAGTAAAGTTATTAGTTGCATCTCCTATTTTCTGTCCCAGCTTGGTTTTGTTTGCTTGATTTCCCCTCCCCCCCCCAGCCATTTTTCACATTGCGACTTTGATGCCCACGAAGGATTTGGATAAATATCGCTGCGACAAGAAGAGGCACCTTGGGAATGACTTTGTTTCCATAGTTTATAACGATTCTGGTGAAGACTTTAAATTGGGAACGATAAAGGTACAAGAGTTTATACTTGGGTCTGCGTATAAATAGGGCCCTACCAAATTCACGGTCCATTTTGGTCAATTTCACGGTCATAGGATTTTTAAAGTCATACTTTGCATGATTTCAGCTAGTTAAATCCGCTCTGAAGGCAGTGCAGAAGTAAGGGTGGCAATACCGTGACCCCCCTAAAATAACTTTGCGACCCCCCTGCAACTCCCTTTTGGGTCAGGACCCCCAATTTGAGAAATGCTGGTCTCCCCTGTGAAATCTGGATAGTATCGGGGTAAAAGCACACCAAAGACCAGCTTTCATGGTCTGTGACGCGGTTTTCATGGCCGTGAATTCGGTAGGGCTGCCCTACTTATTAAACATCTGTTGGACTGATGCAGCTCACTGGAAAGCGTCCAAAGATGAGCAGGACTTTCCACTTGCGTGGCAGCAATGGGTTCTTTGTAAAATTGTTAATCTCTGGATGTGTCGTCTAAAGCTGTGACGCCAATTCAGATATTTCTTTGGGTGGGGGCAAATTCCAGTCCTGGTCTCTCCCCCCCATCCCCTCCTCCCGCAGGGACCCTGATTCTCCTTCAGCCAGGGAGTCTCTCCTCTCTGTTACCCACACAGTGCACGAGCCAGTGTCGCCAGGAGCCCAGTTCTGGGCAGACTCCCCTGCGCTCTGCCGTACAGGAACAGACAACCCAGGCACCAGGTTGCAACCCCACTCACTGAAATTTGGCTCTGCCTGCATGGAGGGGCATCCAGGTCATAGTTCAGTGGCATTGCAACCACGCAGCCAAGCGACACTCCAGACCACTCTGCCAACAGCTGTACTGATTAGTACAGGACCTCTGCTTAAAAGTGGTCGGACCCTGCCCTGCACGGCTCCATGGCCTGTGGAACTTTAGCGAGTGCAAATACCTGGGGTGGGGGGAATGCTTCCCCTCCCCCAGCCTCCTAACTGGCACCACTGGTCTAAAGACTATTTGGTTATGAATTGGGACTTTTTACCTTGCTGTATTCAGACTGCATCAGTGGATTGCATCTGTAGATGTCATAATGGTTGCCAGTAAAATATGCCTGTAAGTGTGTGTTATGCTTCTGTGTTACAATATTTTGTTTCCTCCCTAGGGCCAATTCAACTTTGTGCATGTTATAATCACACCGCTTGACTATGACTGCAACCTGGTGACGTTACAGTGTCGGAAAGGTAGGGTTAGTTCTCGAACAATGTTTCTACCGGTTCGCATGACAACTTCCTTAACTTCATTGGAATGTTTGTACAAGTCTCCAGGTGGTAAAACTTTAGAATCGTAGAAATGTAGGACTGGAAGAGACCTCAATATAGGTCATCTAGTCCAGTCCCCCGCCCTGAGGCAGGACTAAGTATTCAGAGCCAATCCCCTCCTGTAACCGCACATCCCATATTGCCATTTTACCTGGCTTAGGTAGACCCTTCCTGAACAGTAATTTGTACTCCCAATAAAAGCTTTCCAGCTCCCTTTAGAGGAGCCCATTAAGAGAAATGCTCCAAAATTGTGTCACCACCTAGTATTTGGGGATGCAGCCAATCAGTAATTCTTCCCCACTGGACCATAAGACAGCTATCTTCTAGTTAGGGGGATGCATGGAGTCCCAGCCGGTGACCAGAACGCCCCCATTTTGGCTTCTGCTTTGCACACCGATATAGTGACACATTTTTTTGGCAGGTTGGAGGAAGAAATCCTGGTGGCTAGTCTCCCTTCCCCGCAGTGCAGTGAGTGGCCCTTGAGAGCTGGACATGGCTCCTCCTGGCTCTTTTGAACATCAGTTGGAGGGGGGGGTCGCAACTGTTTCAGGGCGTACTCCCTCGTTTAGGGCTGTGTGTGGGACTTTTGCAGCCTTACCAGATCCCACATTGATCCCCAGCATGTATAACCAAGAGGCCAACCATACACCCCACGCCCCACCCACAATGCATGTCTCTAATGAAACCCCCTTCCAGTCTGAGAAACATAGCTATGAATATTCTGCCCCTGCCTCTGTGTTTTGGGGGAATCATGGATTGTGACTAGGGTTCCTGGGAAAGGCCTTCTCTGTGGAGCAGTCAGCGCTCGGGAGTCCCCAGAGTATTGCACCCTTGTGCCCTGAGCAGTGTTCCAATAGACGCTATAATACTTTATGGAGACCTTTTTTTCGAGGCAGTCGATTGGAGAGTAAAATGTACTCTGATTTCTCACTACCTTGACTCTCATAGTGGAAATCCTCATGAAGCTGAATTTATCACATCCCAGTACATATAACTACTGGCTAATTCTGGCTTTTCACCTTTTAAAGTGACAATCTTTAAATCTTTTCCGTTTGAACATACAGACATGGAAGGGCTGGTGGACACAAGTGTTGCTAAGATTGTCTCGGATAAGAACCTGCCGTTTGTAGCCCGCCAGATGGCCCTGCATGCTAATGTGAGTACTGTCTGGGTTCTCTTCAAGGACTGTTACCTTTCTGCTAGGATCACGCTCTGCCACCCCAGGGAAATGAATGCAACTTGGCCAAGAAATTAAACTCTCAGAGCTCTATCCGTTGAATAACCAGTCGAGTCAGAAGCATCTGAACTTCACAGACTGCGTTGAACTTCAACGACTAAACTAATTATGTTGTGTAACAGTTTATTACTCTTGTTTTCATGGGAGCTGTGTTTAAAACTTCTTTTCCCTTGAATCAGATGGCTTCCCAGGTTCACCATAGCAGATCGAATCCTACAGATACTTACCCATCCAAATGGATAGCGAGGCTTCGTCATATCAAGAGGTTTAGGCACCGGGTAATTCAAGTTTGTTTTTCCTTCCCTGACATATTGCACATCTGGAACGCTTAGCACAAGCAAGCACAATTCTAAATATCTGGAGAAAATAAGAATGAACTGTCAAAGGCCTGTGAATAAGTTAAAGGGATGTCTGCCTTGAAAGCTTCGGGCCTTGTCTACCCTACAGGGAAAAGTCGATCTAAGCTACGCAATTTGAGTTGCATGAATAGCGTAACTCAAGTCGACAGAGCTTAGATCTACTTACTGCTGGGTCCACACTACGCGATGTCGACGGGAGACGCTCTCCCATCGACTCCCCTTACTCTTCTCGATCCGGTGGAGTTCAGGAGTCGACGGAAGAGCAATCTGCAGTCGATGTAGCAGGTCTTCACTAGATTCGTTAAATTGACCACCGATGCATCGATTGCCACGCGTAAGTGTAGACAAGCCCTCAGGCTAACCAAACTCTAGTGAGAATGACATGTGGGGAGATAGGGTTTGAAGCTACAGGCAGCTAAAGAGCCCTCCATTTCCATTGGCTACAGTGGGAGTTGAGGACACCAGGTCCTGCAGGGTTGTGCGTGTGATGCAGTGTTCAGATCCAAGTGGCAATAGGGGGAGCTGTACCTACTAACATGCCGAGGGGGAATTGTGGGGATATCTTGCTGACCTGTTCCTCTGTGACGCTCTTTCAGATCCGAGAGGAAACCCAGTACCAGACACCTGGCTTCCCCCTGATGCAAATGCACCCTTCTGCTCTTACTAAACCCCCTCCCCAGGTTCCACAGGACCCAGCATCAACCTATGAAACTGGGCAGAGAAAGAGGCTGATCTCCTCGGTGGATGACTTCACAGAATTTGTGTAAATCCCCATGTGATCAGCGTCTGCCCTCGGGCATGCGGCGGAGGGGGGAAGAGGGGAGTGAACGCTCTTGACCCTGCACACTAATTCAGCACTGGGACTTGGCAAACTCGGTGTGGCTATGTTACCTTCGTGTGAACTAGTTACTGGACCGCCGTGTGACTCTGATAGACATCGTCGTCTTGACTTTGAGTCGCCCACCATCAGGAAAGGAGGATTTTCAACCCTAGCTGGAGAATCCCAGAGTGGACCAAGCCTATAAATTTGGTCTTTATTTGGCTAGAGACATGCAGTGAAGTTTAAAGGGATCCATCTCTGCTAGCAGCTTTCTTGCAAAATTTAAGCATTTCTCTAAGCAGGAGGAGGCAAAGCAGCAAGCCAGGAGACGGTTCCCCACTCACCACTTGGTGGGACGATGCAGAAGCAAATGGTGTTTTAACCCAACCAAATGAAAGCTTCCATCACAGTCTCTGGACACTTGAGATCTCCATTTCCTCTACATGGGTGGAAAAGCTCCATTAGCATTCATGAGAGCTGCATGCACTTTCCAACTAGTTCTTAACACCAGCTCTAATTATAGGAATGTCCACTAGCTTCACAAGTTACCTGTAAAAACTGCAGCTGCCTTTATTTCCCAGGAGATCTCCTCGCTTGAGGACATCTCCACGAGTCTCCCACTCCAGTGAAATTGTTCTCTCAGACCTTAATGATATAAGTAGGGAGATGTCTGCAGGTCAGTGGAGAGAGGCAGAATGGGAATCAAAGCTGGTATGGAAATCGCTGACCGTGAATAAACTGTCTTGTAATGAACACTCCGTTAAACCCAGGATTCCAAAGACAATTTGGGCCCAGTTTTGGAAATTATGAGCAAAGGATTTAGCTAGAGGCCCAGCCTTGCTTCTAGTGCAGTCAGTGGCAAAGCTTCCATTGACTCCAAGGGCAGCAAGATGGTCCCCAAGAATGTGGCCAGGATGCTAGGAAGTAACTTGACCTGTTTGTGCGTATTCACACACGCTTCAGAGAGGTGAGTGGTAGCCCAGTGTGTGACCAGACTGCACTTGACTGGTCTTTAACCTGGTCTATAATGTGGCCTTGCCAGAAATCTTTCCTCAAATGCAAAATTTCCTCTTCCCTTTTAAATGACCCTTGGCTCTGGTTGGTTGGCAGCATCGCCATATTGGACTTGTCATATGGTGACGGTCCCACCTTTGGAAGCCAGCAGTTTGGATTGTATGTAAAGGGTCCTTTTAATGCAGATGTGCACCAGGCCTTTCAGAAGTAGCATGTTTTGTGGTGAAAGATAATGGGACACTACACTACCATAATGGGAGAAGCTATGTAAGCTGGAACGTACTGTGACTACTTTACTGTGTGCTTTTGTCACTCCTCAGTGACTGCTGTCCTCATCAAACGAGTGACCAGCTCTTAATTCGCTAAACTCAGTGACTGGATAACAGCAGTTTTTAGTGACTGGGTAACTTCTGAGTAATTTGAATGGAATCGCAGGCAAAGCAATCAAAAGCTAGAATTCTTTTTGGAGGGAGGGAAAGGGGAGCTACTGACCAATGTGGGACTGTCCATTAACTCATGTGTACGTCCTGTTTTGAGTGTTTATAAATTGTAAATGAAATAAAAGTATTTGTATGGTTACTGGGTTCTTACTGGGATGGGCAACCTCTTGTGTTGCATGTTGGAACCACTCCAGATGAATCTGCTCCATCATTTGACAATAAGACCGTTTCCATCTGACCTGTGAAAGGTGTCTGGTACCATACGCATTCCAAAGAACAGGTACAGGATGGGCGACGGCAGCAGGACAAACTCCCGCACTACCTTGCCAGTTTGCCTCAGCCTTGATTGGGAGGGATCGCTAGGCATAAGCATAGATTAGTTCTCATGGCCTGTTCAGTCCTTGGCCTCTCAAGACTGTCTTTAAGGAGGCCAGTGGTGAAGTGTAGACTCGTGTCTGAGCAGCACTGGACTGAAAACCTGTGGACTCCGTTCCCAGACACACCACTTGGTAAAGTTTTTGGGTGCTGCTACCTGGGGCTGGATTTGAAACAGTGACACAGAAGTAAGATGCTGACTCCCCTTCTATGAATTTTTCAGATGTTAAAATACATAATGGTACGTAACAACTTGCTGAAGTTGCAGGAATGCTGGTGTTTCCCAGTGACATACATGGAGCCACATGTGACCTATGTTGAGTCCATGCACCAGATACATGTTCAGCCACAAGCAAGCAGCTGTGAGTGTCTCTTACACAGAGCAAATTCTGAATTTGTTTTGAAGCAGAACATCTATCAAAGATCTCAAAGCTCCTTAATGAAGTAACATGGATTAATTACCCCGCTACCAATTTGTTACCAATAAACAAAACCAGGTATTTTTCACGGGTTTGAATTTACTCAGTATTTGAAGTTGCCGAGTTGGACTAGCTCTGAAGCGAACGGCTTTCAGACCTGTCTGTCGTACTGCAGCACAGTCTCTCCTAGATGCACACTTCAGACAGTGGTGCATCTGGATTGCTAAGAGGCAAAGAGGATGTCGTGGCAGCTTTCAAGAAACGCATAGCAGACATTTACTTAGCAGTCCATGGTCTTTATTTGACATTGTCATTTTGAAGAAACATTCCCACAGTTACAAAATAGGCTATTTTTGCAAATGTAACGTCGACCAGAAGGCACTATTTCCTTCCATCCTTCCTTTCCTGATCATCCATTGCTACAAAAAGCATGATATAGATTTCCCACCCCCAGCCCCCACCCCTTAACTAGCTGATAGGGTTCTGTATTAAGCAGCTTGATACTATTGCATCATTGTGAGACTTAAGGCAATAAATAAGAAACCATCTCTTGGTGACTATAAACACGAAATATACATTCAAGAGTATTTATGAGTTAGGGATGCAAGTCAAACGTACTGCTGTTGACAAGGAGTATAATCTCATGACTAATAGTTCTGGCTGCAGCTAAGCTCAGATTTCGTATACTTGCTACCTTAACTGTGACACTTCAAGGAACCCCATACCTGTGGCTAAAGGCTCTGTACAAACAAGTTCTCCTATGAGAACTATGATCGCTTTAAAGCTGTCTGACTGAAGTGTCCGGCTTTTCTGAAACACCTGCGTGGGCTCTAGAGCTGCTCCACCTACTGGGATCCAAGGAAAGTAGTAGGGCAGTTGTCCTAACCCATCTTTGCTCTTCTGCAGTTAGAAGAAGCACTTGGTAAGACTCATTCACACCACCATACACACGCGCACACAGCTAGCTGGATAAGAAACTCATTCACGTTAAGGCCTAACTTAAGAAAAACCTGGCTCTTCACATTGGGAGCATCCTAACGTTAACCTTTGCTGCCACCTACGAGCTTACTAAAGGCCGTGCCAACCGTTTTGTTGGCACTGTTGTCCTTAGTGACTGTAGTACCTGCAGCTAAGGGATGGGTGCCCATAACATCCACCTGCCATTTTCCAACTCGTATCCTCCCACTCCAGATGCCGCTTCCAAAATTCCAAACACTTAACTTTTGCCACCGCCCTGCCCTAACCACAGCTGTTCCATCACCTATGGTTCCTGCTTCCATTTCCTTCCGTCTATGCTCTACTTACCCCTGGCTTGCTGTTCTTTCATCCCCTTCCTATCACCACCAAACCACCTTGCCGTTGTAAAGAGAACGTTCTTTATACATTCCGCTAATCCCTCCCCCACGCCCTCTGCAACTGCTCGCCTAGTTCCGTCCTCTGCGCAACTAACTCAACAAGTACAAAACGACAAGAGTAACTTCCATGGCTGTAAACCCCAGGCCTGCTGCTCAAGTCTCCACAGAGAGGGAAGCAGGTGGGGAGAGCAGCACAAGGAAAGTCAACCTGGATCCAGTCTGTGGATTGTTGGAATACAACGCTGTGTGCAAACAATCTCACACGCACAGCAGGAGAGAGGCATCAGGAGCCGGGGGGCGAGAATAAGCAGCAAAAGGTAAGAAGAACTAACTCCAATGGAAGTGTCTTTAGGGAAACCCTGTCTCTAGCCTTTGTAAAGTTACTTAGCTGGAAAGGTGCACAGACTTCCCGGCTTAGGGCTCTCTCCTCCCCTGGATTAGGTAGTTGCAATGCTGGGAAAGGGGAGCTCTGTTACAAGCGAAGTGTCTTCTAAGAGCGGCAGCAATGGAGGCTAGATGGAGTCTAACGAGATGCTAACCATGAACAATGGCCCCTGCTAATATTGGCCTTTGGTTTTGAAGAGCTCCCTAGCGTAACATTACCTTTCAAAAGCTTTGAGCAAGATGTGGTGGGAACAACACCTAGTACATCGCGAGAGATCCCACTGCCACTCTCAGCTCCACCGTAGTGCCAGCCCGGCCCGCACCTCATCTGGCACGAGAGCATGCACACCACATGCACTCTGACACCTAATACTTTATATACAACGAACATTCCCAGAAAGAAGCACTTAATACATCCTTTAAATAACTCTGACAACAGTGTTCTGTCTCCTATCTACATGTGTCAAACATGGTACCGATGCTATGAAAATATAGCAAATATATACATTTCAAAACCCCGTATAAATTACTTACAATATACATAACACGGAATGACAAGGGTGAGGTGAACACGGGCTGGCCAGGGGGTTTCCATGGGCACTAGCTGCCAGGGAGATTTGGCTGATGGTTGCACCACTTAGCATAGCTGGAAATAATTTACATAGGCTGTGGCTGCCCAGAATAGGTGCATTTGATTGTTACCCACGCCAATTTTCTAAAAGGTAGTGCTGGACAAGTACCTCCATGGCATATCAAGCGTAGCACAGCTGTAGCTCGATATACTGTGGATTACAGCAAAGTGGGGAGTGGAAGCAGGTTGGAGTAGGAGCGGATACATCTTCCTGTCCCAGACAGAAGCAAACCAAGAACCATCCGCCCCTATCTCTCACCACCTGCCTCTGCCGGCAGGTGGCTTATTCCCTGCATCACCTGGTGCATTTATTTTTTGAATGCGTTTGTTGTTCCTCTTTGGAAGCGCCTAAGAGTGCTGGGGAGTAGGTTTGAGTCTTGTGAGCTGGCACCCAGCCCCTGAGGCGGGGCTGCAGCTGGGGATGGTTCACTGGGAAACTGCGTTCACATTACCGTTTGCTCATTTCCGTTTATGATTTTTTTTTAACAAAAAAATACTGCTTTCATGATATATTATTCCATTCTCGTTAAAAAGGTCGCATGTGTCATTGTTAGCCAAGGAAAGCATTGTTAAAGTGCTCGGCAGTACATACAAAAAAGTAAACCAAAAAAAAAATACATATGTCAATACATTCCTTCAACTATAAAAACCAAGCAACCGACGAACCATACTTACCCATTCAATCCACTGGCTGGGGGAAGATCAGTAGCTAAAGGGGAGCTGGGCCGGAATGGAGCCAGCATGCCGGCAGCCCCCTCTTTTAAGTGACCAATTAGAAGAACCCCCCCTAGGTCTCCAGTACCTTTTTGGTTGAGCTGTCACTAATTGCCATGTCCTAAGACTGGCAGATTATTGGAAGCGGTGGCTTAATGTGGATTTCATGGTCATTCATATTCTTTAAATATTGAATTTCTTTAAATACAAATAACAGTACCAAATGCTGGAGGATAACACTAGCCAATACTGAAAACTAACTGATCTGGGTGTAGATACGGTCTCTCTCTCTTCATGCCAGTACAACGATTGAATTAAATAGCCCCCTGAAACCTGTCATTTTCCTCCACCCACAGCGTGTCTGCTCTGTGAATCCAAAAGTCCGTTAAACCCTAATGCCTCGCAATTTCAGCTCCTCTCTTCCCGTTTTGGCACAGCCAGCTGAGCACGGGAAATCCTGCTTGAGTTGCTCCTCGCACCATTCACGTTACTTCGCAGCAGTTCTCGATAAAGCAACTGAACAATAACAGGCCTCTGCTTTTGGAATCTGTTCATGTTGTTTGAAGCTAGGGTCACTTAAAAAGAGAGACGCTTTTTAATATGGCCCTGATTAATGTTGCTTTTCCTCTTGCTGCCAACGCTAAATATGATTAGGTGAGACCCCTGCGGCTTCTCTCATCTGGCCGCCTTGGTGAAGCAGGGTCTCTTAGGTTGTCCTGGACTGAAGGGCCAAACAGTCTCCAACGAAACCAAAAAGCTGTGAAACCGTCGCTAAAGTAAACAGGAAATGGAGGCACCTAGGTAACAGAAGCTGCCAGTATGTACAACACACAGTGGCTCTGTCCATCTCCATTAGGCACTTGGGAGGCTCAGGGCAACGCCTGTATTCTTAGCCGCGTATCCCGAGGCGGCAGTGATGCTGCTAGCATCTAAGCTGGCCAAGAACCCAGGAAGGCACAGTGGCTCCCCAGTCCTTGGTGTGGCATGAGTGCTTCAGCTTTCCACGCCGGTTCCCTGCGACTTCCGTTTCTGACCCGGAGCTGTGGTGGAACCTTCTCGGGCCATGTTACGAGGATCTCTCCGCCTTCCCAGGGGTGGCGCAGTGAGGTATTTTCCTAGAGACACTGCACGTGGTCTCCAGTTACTTGATGCTGGGGTGGACCTTGTTCTTTGCCCGCAGTGGCTTTTTCTTCCTGACCACTGGCGTCGTGGTGGCATACGTCTTGTGCGGGGAGAGTAGAGAATTCACACTGAGGCCCCTACTGGCTCGGACTATCCGGCTGGGCACACAGCCTGTGCTGCTCTGCAGGGCACCGAGGGCGCTGGCGGGATGGGAGGGCAACAGAGGGTCTCGGGGAGGGTGCAGGTCGGTGTTGGAAAAGTTCTCAGGGTAAAGTCCCTGTGGCCCCTGATCTGTGCAACCCAGGCGGTACCGACTCAGCAGGTCCTCAGTCATCTGGATGTACTTCGTCCTGGTCCTCCTGCTCTGTGAGTCCTCCAGCTGCTGCTCCATGCGGTAGACGTCCTCTGTCACCTGGTTCACTCGGTCAAACTGGGCCAGCAACATCTCGAAGAGGGAGAGGAGCCGCTGGACATCAGCATCCACCTCTGAGCTCTCTCTGGTGCTCAGCGCCAGGCTGAGCCCATCCAGCTGGCTTGAAGAGGTGGAGGCCCTGGAGCTGTCGGAGGCTGCGCTGGGGGTGGGACCCCGGAAGGACTTGTCGCTGGAGGATCGGGATGGCAATGGCTCCATCCCTTCGAACCTCACCTTGTGCCGAAACTGGAAGGAAAGTGAAAGCAAAAGAGGGTTAGTGCAGAAAACAGGCACTCGTGAACCCTTGCCGGTCGCCCTGTAGGCGACCGCTCCACCCCAGCAGGAGGGATGGGAGTGAGCTCTTCATGTCAGCCTTGAATGACTATCTCCAACTGCAGAGTGCTCCCTACTTGGCCTGGCCGGATGGTGGGGTGGTCCAAATGCGGAGGGGGTGGGGAGGTTTATATACCCACCAGCCTGATTAGAAACCAAACTGAACAGTGGGGGTGGCACAAGATGGACATGCCGGGGACGATGCTGGAGGCAGTCTCTGCTCCTGCCAGCCAGGGCATGCGCACGGTCACCATTCCTCTACCTGGGACACCAGTTATTGCTGCCAATCCTTCCGGCTCCTGCCAGTGGTGGCCCGTGACCCATACTGCTGTGGGCAGTGGCCTGTGACAGCTTGCCCCCACCCCGCTGCCAATTGCAGTGGGGGAAACAATCAGTGTGTTTGTATCACCAGCCCCCATGGTCCTGTGAATGCAAAGGCCGGCCAAAACACTGCAAAACCATGCATCCCAGGCTGCCCCCAGGAGACCTGCACCTCCGGCCATGATCCACCAGCCAGGAGCCCGGGCGTCCCGCCGGCTAGCACACTGCACAGAGGTGGGACTGTGCACCTACTTCCTTGACCTTGCTGAAGCCCATCCACAACTTCAGCCTGCGGACGAAGAGCTCCACCATCTCGTAGTCCTGGGGCTCGAAGGCCGGGCGGTACAGCTCGAAATTCATCTCCCGGTAGCTGTGGACAAGCACGGCGGCGAACAGCCTCAGCACGATCCACATCTCCAGGACGATGTAGCTGGCGCAGAACAGGTAATACAGCCCCGAGGGCTCGGGCAGACCGAGCCGGAGGTTCACACTGCCGCGGACCGCAGCCAAGAGGAGCAGGAGGCTGCTGCTGAAGCTGTGGAAGGATTCTGAGCAGGAGGAGAAAAGCTGCAAAGGAAACACAGGGGTTTCAACGGAAGGCTGTTGTCTCAATGGCAGAGTGGCGAGACTGCCTGTCGGTCCCACCTCCGAGCACCTTGCAAAGGCGGGCAAGCGGCAGCATCCCAAACTGCACTTGCTCCATCGATCAGCTACAACATTGATGGGCTGCCCCTGTGCCCCCAGCCAATGGCGCCTCAAGGAGTTCTTGGAGTTTCATCCCCATGGTCCCCTCAGTCACTGATGCCTCTGCTGCAGGCCAGAAAGGGGCCACCTGCAGTGTGGCCAGATGAGCTGAGACTCACTCACCAGAATGCTCTGGCTTGGATCGGAGCGGAGGTCTCTCTAATTAACCCTTCCCTTTGTAGCTACTCACGTAGCTCTCCCCCAGCAACGCACAGTGTAGGTGAGTCTTGACTGTATCATACAAATAAATATTTACCAGGAAGCCAAGCTGGGTATAAGCAAGGACGAGCAGCGCGAAGGCCAGCCCTGCAGCAGCCAGCTCCTTCGTGGACTTCTGTAGGGTTTTGCCGAACACGGACCATTGCCGGACAAAGCGCAGCTGTTGGGCAGCCTGAGACCAAAGAAGAGAAGCCAGGTTTATACCCGTGTGGATCAAGGAATCTGCTGCATGTGTTTCGGGGGTAGCTTTCCACCCCGGGGCACTGTTGCAAAGAAACAGACACTGCGCGCCCGGTGTTCAGGGTCCACTTACACAGCTGGCATGTGGTTGATGAAGGTCCACGTACCCTCAGTCTGTTTTCAACCCCAGCCACTAAAACATCTGCTTTGGCTTAAGCAGCCCTCGGTTGAGGGGTTCAAACTCATTTAAATAAACACAGCAAACTTCAGAACAAGAGTCCCCAGCGTGTGCTGTTCCTGCCGGCCGCCTGGGCAACCATTACGCTCCGCCAGTCTGTTGCCACGTTGGTCCCCTCCCCAAACTGTGGGTGAAGTTTTGATCAGTGATGAGAGCCTAAAGTGGTCTGCATGGCCCTGTGCTTCAGACTATAGAGACGTGACCTGCAGTGCTGCGCTCTCTTCCCCCTGCGTGAATGCTGGGGGTGTGAACTAAAAGGTATCTAGTTCATGTTAATGCTTTGTAATGTGTCTATTAGCCTCATACATCCAGGCTCTGGTTAAGGGGCGGGAGGGGAGGACGTTTCCGCATCGAGGGCCCCTTGCAGAGAATGTCCTGCCAGCAGCCCTGCCTCTTTATAACAAGGGAGCTCTAATTCAAGGGCTACTTCCTCAACTGTAACAGCCTGGTCTAGGGCAGGGGGAGGCTTCAAAGGATAAAACCAACCCCTTGTGTGGCTCTCTGCTGGAGCACAGACCAGTATAATGGCTAGGCAGCTGGTGTGTAGAAATGATTGGCCTCGTATGCTGGCCAGCATTGTCGCATTGTGTGGGTGTGTTCCCCTGTCTGTCTCTTGTCTGACCCTGTACGGTCTCAGGGGCAGGGAGTATCTTTGTTCTATTTGTACAGCGCCTAGCGCACATGTCTGGGGGTTTGCTGAGCATCACCAGCCCTTTTCTGAACAGCTGGTTTGCAGCTGCACTGAAGCTACATCTCACTACCATTACTAGTCATTAAATACGGTTGGGTACCAGAGTCCCAAGTACGTAAATCTAGTGAAGAGAATATGGTCAAGTTCATCTCCTATACAAACTGGGGACTGAGCACTATGTAATTTAACCCAGGTTTATAGATCAGAATATTATAAGAGCTGGTGTATTGCATTATACTGTCGAAGTTCTCATGGACAGATCTTCAAAAGAGTTCAGTACCAACAAGTAGAATCAGATTTGGGGAGTGGCTGGGAGCTGAGCTCTTTTGACAAACTGGCCTGTGAAGCAGAGTTCTCCTTTGAGAAGTGAGCGAACATGACTCCATGTTTGTGTTTCACTGGTTCCATATCTGTTTGGTTGGTTTACACAAATGGGCATCTGATGGTCACCCCTTCATCTTTAAGGCTGGGTTTTGGAAAGTGAGATGGCTGGGGTTCCTCGGCTCTACCGCAGTATCATAGAGTTATAGGACTGGAAGGGACCTCGTGAGGTCATCTAGTCCAGTCCCCTGCACTCATAGCAGGACTAAATATTATCTAGACCATCCCAGACACGTGTTTGTCTAACTTGTCTGTACTACTCTTAATAAAGGAGAGACAAGGATCTAATTACTACTCGTGCTCTGGAACGAACACTGCACAGGAAAGGAGACCTGGGACAGGCGTGGCTGACTCAAGTGTTACCCCACCTGCATGAAGTGCTTTCAAGACCTAGCCCTACCTCACAGGAGGCCTACTGCCATACCTTTACAGTCAGCAGGAAGAGAAGGGAGGCGGCCAGGCTGTTGAAGACTGAGTTGAGGAAGGCCACCTGGTAAAAGCTGGTGAAGCCCTTGCGGTTCTTCAGATACTTTGCCCACTGCTGGTCAGCGATGGTGGCTTGGCTCAAGTGCACCACCACGGTGCAGGTGGTCAGAAGGGTGAGCAGCCATTGGCTGTAGCTCCCAAACAAGGCGAAGTAGGCCCTGCCTTCCTTCTTGATGAAGAGGGACTCGGAGACCACAAAATAGACCACAAACACCATGAGGAAGACCTGTAATGTAGGGGAGGAGGAAGAGTTCATCCAGAAAGAGGTGGGTTGCAATTACAGAACCGCAGTGCTGTCAGTCCTTCCTCACAGCACTGCCTACTGGCCCCTTGGAGCAGTGGCGGGGCCATCGTCCCGTGATGGCACAATGGGGCCCATATTACTGGCCTTCAACTCGCATTATGTTGTTATGGCTGCAACCCTGCCGCTGGAATATGGGGCCAAATCTGTCCCTGGTGTAACTCCCTTGACTTGCTGGTGATAGGTGAGCACTGGAGTGTGAGACAGGGCTCTCCCTTTCTCTGGCTCCTGAGGGGCCAAGTGTACTGTCACCTCAGCGCTCCCAGCCCAGAGAGCTAACTTAGGACCAGGCCTCGCCTTCGAGCAGCAGTTCCAGTTAGACCCTCAGGGCCTGCCCAGCCTTGGTTAGATCAAAGCACAAGGCTTCATGACTCTCCCCCAATCCCCCAGGGCAAACCGTGCCCACCTGGAGGCTCCTGGGAAGTTGGGGTTTTGTCTGTCAGAGGGCCCTGCCCATGCCACAGCCCCAAAGTGTCCCTCATCGGTACATAGGCCTCATCTGTTAGCAGTCGCCCATGAGAGGAGAGGGTGAAACGTGTTTGGATTCTGCCTGAGGGGGGATTTTTCCCTCTCCCACCCAAAGAACACTCCTCCAAAAGGGAGGTATTCAGTGACTGTATCCCTTGTACTAGAAGTGGTGACGGGGGCGTGCGGGCTTTGGGCCCAGCAATGGGGGTGGGAAACCATCAGTCAGGTGACTCTGAGCCATGGGAGAAAGGCAACTATTCTCCTGAGCCAACAGCACAACCTGAAAAGGGGGTCCCCGACAGCCCTTCCACAGCACAGCTGTCGAGCGAGTCTGGGAAACAGGGTCATAGCAGCAAGCAGAACAGGGCTGAGTAACTCTCCGACAGCCAGATCCCAGTGATGTCCATCTAAGGCTGCAACTGAGAGCAGGGCTGTCAAGGAGGGATAATGGGACCAGGACCCTGAGCGCAGGGCCCCCGCAAAAGCCTGTAACTGGGGAGAAATGGGGGTGGGCCTAACGAAAGTGATGGGAGCCCCAATTTTCTCTCCACAGGCCTGACTGAGAGGAGCAAGGCTGCTGAACTGACCATCATGACAAGCTGCAGCGTGACTCCCCCACTGAGACGCAGCAGGGGGAAGGGCCCCACTGCGATAGCGGCCACTGCTCGCCCCGCCATGGGGAACTCCAGTCGCAGGGTGACGGCGGCGTGCAGGTCCACGCTGGGGTTGTACTGCGTCAGCTCCACAAAGACCGCTCTGCTCCTGTGGGGACAGAGACGCGGGCGATGGTGTCCGTCATGTCAGGTGGCACCATTTTATAGGGGCAAGGGCTGCCAGAGCAGCTCAGGGCCTGTCTGGGGCAGGAGAGGCCGGGTGTGCACCGTGAGTGGATCTGAAGCCCACCAAGGAACCGCAGAGGGGAACACATTTTGCCTGCCTTGGTTGGATGGACACAGCCTGACCGCGCAATGAGGGAAGATAAAGGGAGGTCTTCTGGCTGAATAACCCCCCCCCTCCCCCCCGCAAAACACTTCTAGGCTTGGCAGGCAGCACCTCAACTACCTGCACTGAAAAATACAGATTAGGGCTTGGTACCGTTCCCAGGTTACAGCCAAACTCCGGGCTCCCCCCTCTGCTGCCTTGCCAGCTGCTTACATGTTGTTGATCCAGTTGTTTTGCTGAAGATAGTCCACTTGCGCTCTGCTCTCCTCCAGCGTGGGTCCCAGCTCCTGGATGTAACCTCCACTGTCATACATAGAGACGTAGCCCCAGTACCAGACTCTGCAAAAGAAGAGGAGCCGCTGGTTGCATTTTGGGGGTGGGGAGTTGCTGACCTGGCGTCATAACTCAGGCAAAGCCAGGAGGAGTTGCATTGTTTTACTTTCGTGGCAAACGGAGGATTTGAACTGACAGTAAGTGTCTTATTTAATGCATCTAGGGCATGTGAGAAATTACAAACGAAAACCGTAACAACTTAAACGGCCCAGAACAGGCCCTAGCCCAGCCCTGTCCAAACCCCTCTTAACACACCTCCCAGAAATGAGCCAGAACCAACCGAATGCTAGAACCGAAGCTAAAGGAGCAGCTTTTATACCTGTCTCCTGAGCCCCTCTAACCGGCAGTAACAGGAAGCTACCGCCAATATGCAAAACTTTCCTTGCTGAGGTTTTAAATTGCTCTGTAACTCTTAAACAGCCGTTTTGAAATATCGGTACCCCCAGCACGTGCCTCCTCTGCATTGGCAAAGTACCTCATGGTGGCACTCGCTTATCCACACAGCGCTCCACTCTATCTTCCATGCAGTGCGCGCGCCAGAAAATTACAAATGGGGCTGCATGATTCATGCCCATCAAACGGCTAAGGAACAAAACCAGCTGGCAGGTGGTCAGAACAGCACTAGGCCTTCCGTATTGTTCATTCGGTTGGCGCTCGGGGGCAGCAGTTGGCTGAATTGACATGACCGCTGGAAACGGAGTGGCCGTAAGAACCCAATACTGTGACTGGATTTTGCAGCCAGAACAGGAAATGTACATGTGGAAAGCGCAGCTTCGTACCCTGCTAGGTCAGGCGGTGAGTAGGACCACGGCTGTGTCAAATTTACAGATACCCTCTTCCAGCCAACAGCATAATCGTCAGTATTAAAGCCGTTAGACTCGTACGTGCATTTCTTCGCAGCAGCAGATGCATCCGTCCCGCTAAGGAAATCATGAATGGTATCCAGGCATTCTGCTGAAAAGAGGCCAGCATCATGTTATCTTGGCAGTGACGAGACATGAGACGGCCTGTGCTGGGGTGTTTCCACCTATCTGAAGGGGTTCGGGTACCTTGGAAGGGGTAATTAGCCTAGTGGACTGCATCTGGGGGAGGACTAGGCTGGATAGACAAGCGCTAATGGAAGGTGAAGCTCAGCTGTACCCTGGGTCGGTACAAAGCTAGGAAGCTGAGACCGGAAGGGGTTTCTGCGGAAGGAGGCTGCAGCCACTCCCCGGCAGTTGGGAGCTTGAGTCGGACCCCAGGGGCAGGCCAGAACACCGAGAAAGAGAAGGGAAGTAAGAAGGAGCAGAGGGCAATAGCAATGGGGTTTGGAAATAAGCAGACCGTCGTTGCTGGATAGCGGGTCCCTGTGCTGGACCCCAGAGTACCGGGCAGGCCCGGGCTCCCCTACCAGCCACTGGGGAAGTGGCACAGACCGGGAATTACAGAAGACTGCCGGGTGGATTGTCCAGTGGGACTTAGCAACCCCGGAAGGGGAAAACTACCTAGTGACTTGGCTGGAGGGCTGAGTCACGAAGAGAGAGCACCCTCCGTTCTGGAGAGCGAGGCAGGCCACGGGGTGAGCGAGTGATGGAGTGGGCACTGTTCCAGATGGGAGCTGTTCCCCAGACCCAGCCACCAGTGAGTAGGGAAACCCGTTACATGGCCATATGAACATCCCCGTTCAGAAAGCTATTCCTCTACAGCTTCTACCTCCTCTTGCTTCAGTTAAACCCTCCCCTCCAGTTCCCCCTTCCCCGGCCAGACCTAGAGAAGGAGCAAGTCCACATCATTTATTTATAAATGCAAAATCCATAACTGAGCTACTGGGCTGAGCACCGGAGAACGTGAGTCACGTGGCACAGACTTTGCTCCCTCTCAGCTTGCCCCATCCTGATGGCTGACCTCCCAGGCTTGTTGCGTCCTGTCTGAAATCGGGCAGGGCCCGGGTCTTTGGCTTTTGTACCGTACCTGGCATGTGTTCTTGGGCGTAAGGATAACCAGGAACAAACCTGCAGCCTCGTTGGCCAAACGTCTGCAGAGAACAGCGCTGTGCAAGCTGGCTACTGTGGGGCTAGAAAACTAGAGCCGGCTCTCAGCGTTGTCCCTCCCTGTCTAATTGATCTGAATCTCTTCGGGGAGGCACCACTGCTCCCAAACACACAACGGTGTCACCAGGGACGCCGGCAGTCACACACCTTCCTGCAGGCGGAGCTGACGCAGCCGTGGCACTCCCAGCATGGTGCTGCAGCTCTCTCGCCCTGACTGGTTATTGTAGAGAGAGGGCAACAAGACCTGCGACATCCACGCCCAAAACTCATCGGATCTGTGCATGCAGGGAGGAGAAGAGAGGAAAGTTCATCCGGTCAATGCAGAACAAAGCGTCTCCACTCAGCCCAGCCCCACCCCCAGCTCTGGTTCTGAGGAGTTCTCTGTCCGAAAGCTTGCATCCTGCCACTGGGGGGAGACGGAGCTTTGGAAAGGTGACCTCCACTGCTTTTCAGTGGCCCAGCCAGAGGCAGGCTTTATCCTCCAGACTGCTATCCTATCCCCTGAGCGATCACACAGTGTAGTCATTTGGGATGCAAAAACCCTTCAAGGTAAAACTAGTCCCCTGCTTCAGTATATTCTTACAGAAGATTGGGCTGAGAGACCTATCAGAACATCTGATCTAGTTCCAGGCCAATGCACAATTGATCTCCAGTGTTATACTGGAGTGATTTTATCCAGCCTCGCTTCGAATGAGCGAAGAAATGAGGCTTCGACCACTTCCTTTGGGAAACTAACCCACAGACAAAGTGAATCTGGCCATTAGATCTCATTTTTCCTTTTGTTCAGTTTTATCCCATTACACTTTCCCCGTGTCGCTCTAACCTCACAAAATTAGTGTCCCGCAGAAATCTTTTGAGCCTGATTCTCATTTACATTAAAGCCACTTCACAGCATTCTTGTGGTGTAAGGAGGCCTTCAGTGGGGTGTAGCCAGACATCGGCTCCCATGGCAAGGCCCCTTTCCACTGCCAGTGCAGTATAAATGAACCAGGTCTCCCTGTAACTAGGAGCCGAGTCGGCTCTCGTTTGACACCACTTGTAAACCAGTGTAATTGTACTGACGTCAGTGGGATCTATCTTTGTGAATCAGATGTAACATGGATTCTGGCTCTAACTTCGCTAAGTCTCATTTGTCTGTGGAACAATCACGACGGCTGACACAAGGACAGAACTAATTCTAAGAAAGCCGCTCTGGTGCCCTTCTGGACAACGGGGATGATAACATCCTGAAAACCCCACCAGGAAATCGTCCTCTTGCTACGAGCACCAAGGAATGATAGGGTTTAATATTTATAGAATAGATGATTATTTTTGGTTTTCATGAGCCTCTTTATTGCTAAATCTTCTTTAAAGCTGTGGTTTTTAAAGGTCGTCTCAGTCTGTCCTGATGCTGCAACTCTGAATTCATTGCTCAGATACCAGAAAGAGAAGTATCAACTGATTTCCCCCCCCCCTTTGTATAGCTCCTTCCAACAGTGGAGCTCAATCCTTTAGAAACATTAATGAATTAAAGCTCTCAGAATCCCTATCCCCATTTTACAGATAGGGAAATGGAGGCACCAAGCAATGAAAGGACGTGCCCCCCAGGGAAGGTGTGATGGAGGCAGAACTAGAATACAGATCTCCTCCTGAATTCCTGCGCTGGGTGTCAGTCATAAAACTATCCTTGACCTCCCAAGGTGAATTTCTAAAATTAACATCTGGCAACTCAGACATGTACATTATCACCTCAGCACTGAGGATTTTGTGCATCCCTGGGTGCCTAATGATGGGAGAAGGAACCCGAGCAATACAGTTAGTGAAGGGACAGTCTCTCCTGTCTAACACCATGAGCCTGGACGCACCGGTGACTGTCCCGTTCGAATGGGAGCAGCGACCACAGATGATTCGGCATTTGCATGTGTGTAATTTGTGACAGGTATAGAAACGCGTCTGCTCACTGACTTCCAGCGCGAACCCCCCAGTGCACAGCCTGAGGCTGCCTGGCCCGGAGGATGGAACAACCCACGGGGCTTTGCAATTACCTCTTGATGCGGAGGAATTCCTCGCCGCCGAGCTGCTGCTTGAGGGAGCTTTGCAAGAGGAAGGCCCTGCCGTTGCGGGAGGCGTCGCCGTAGTTGGTGAGCAAGGTCACCAGCAAGAACAACATATAGATGAGGAAACTCTGGCAAGCAGAAAACAGAGGCAGGCAGTAAGGGGGCTGCTCTCAGCCTAGGGCACGGTGCCTACCTCAGTAGAAGCAGGGCTGCAGAGCACACGAAGCTGTCCTGCGCCCCATGGGCTGGACCCTGCTCGCCTTGGATGTCAATGACAAGACCCCCATTGGGAGCAGGAGCAGGCCCCAACATCCTGGTATGTTTTTTTTTTTTTTTTTTCCATATGGGAGCTGCCGTTAAATGAAATCCAGACCCAGACCATGGCCTCGTAACAATTTTTTTCCTCAAACCGGCCATGTTCAAGTCAATACAGATTGCACAACATCCTGGCGCGCTCCATGCTGGCAGCGCTGCTTATGTAACGGCTTCCCATTTAGCGGGGTTTCCGTTCTTGAAAGGGATAGCGCCCAGTTCAACACAGCACAGCTTTTAAACCCCGGCTGTGTTGCTAGCACCAGCTGGGAGTATTAACAGGGAAAGATCTTCAAAGCGATGGAAGCTCCTTTTCACAGCTGGTTGGCTGTTTGCATTTCACTGGGCCTGTTCCATTTTCTTGTGCCCAAGGCCGGAGCTGGTGTGTCTCCAGCCCTGCAAGGGAATGCTTTGACTCCAAACCAACTGATTTCACGGGGAGGATATAGTTCCGTTCTTCTTGGGCCTGGTCTACACTGGGGGGATTGATCTAAGTTATGCAACTTCAGCTATGTGAATAACGTAGCTGAAGTTGACGTACTTAGATCTACTCACCACAGTGTTTTCACTGCGGTAGGTCGACGGCTGACGCTCCCCCATCGACTCCGCCCACGCTTCTCGCTCCGGTGGGGTACCGGAGTCGACGGGAGAGCGCTCAGCAGTCGATTTATCATGTCTTCACTAGACGCAATAAATCGACCCCCGCTGGATTGATCGCTCCGGAGGTAAGTGTAGACATGCCCTTAGATTTGGAACCACACCATGTAGCTCAGACGTAACGCTTTTCATTCACAGATCTCAAAGTGCTCTAGAACGGTGGTCAGGATCATCACTCCATTGTGCAAATGGGGAAACTGAGGCACGGAACTGGGAAGGGACTTGCCCAAGGTCACCCAGCAACCCAGTGGCAGAGTCGGGAAGAGAACCCACGTCTCCCGAGTCCCAGTCCCGTGCTCTAGCCATTCCTCCCACTTTTAAACAAAACCTGTGCGGTGGGCCCCAAAGTCTGGAAAGACTCACCCAGCCCTTCATATAAGCCGCGCAGGCAGGCACAGTTAGTTTCCTTGCTTTGTTCTCCTAACCTGATATAAGGTTCGTAGCAGGAGTGTCCTTTAGGTCAGTGGTTCCTAACCCTTTCAGGGCAGTGCCATTGCTTGCCATTCAGTGGTGCTCACTTGCTAGGCTGGGCGGCTTGCAGTCAAAGATGGTGTTTGGAGCAGCCCATGTTCCATGGCCCGTTACTGCAGGTGGACTCTGATGCAAGGAGGGGCCAGGCTGCACCCTGGGCCCCAGCTCAGAGTCTCAGTAAGGTAGAAAGCAGGGAGGAGTCTCCAGGGTACTTATGGATTCCAAAGTCAGGAAGGACCATTGCGATTGGCTAGTCTGACTTCCTCAATACCACAGGTCTGAGAACTGCCCCCCTGCAATCATTCCTAGAGCAGATCTTTTAGAAAAACATCCAATCTTGATTTCAAAATTGTCACTGATGGAGAATCCACCACGACCCTTGGTACATTGTTCCAATGGTTAATTTCCCCTCACTTGTTCAAACTTGATACCTTATTTCCTGTCTTTGTCTAGCTTCAACTTCCAGCCATTGGATTGTGCTAGACCTTTCTCGGCTAGATGGAAAAGCCCAGTCTTAAATATTTGTTTCCCATCTAGGTACTTAGACTATAATCAAGTCACCCCTTAAACATCTCTTTGTTAGACTCAAGGAGCGCAATCTATTTAATTTAGCACAATAAGGCAGGTTTTCTAATCTTGTTTAATCACTCTCATGGCCCTTCTCTGACCCCGCTCCAATTTATCAACATCCTTCTTGAACTGTGGATACCAGAACTGGACACAGGATGCCAGTAGTGATTGCACTCAGTCCAAATACAGAGGTAAAATGACCTCTCTATTTCTACTTGATATTCCCCTGTTTATGCATCCCACGATTGCATTAGGCCTTTTGGACACCTTCAGCTGATTATCCACCATCACCCCCCAATCTTTTTTAGAGTCTGCACTTCCCAGGATAGAATTCCCCACCCTGTAAGTATATTCTTTGTTCTGAGATAGTTACATTTAGTCTATTAAAATGCATATTGTTTGCATGCACCCTGTTTACCAAGCGATCCAGATTGCTCTGTATCAGTGACCTGTCTTCTTCATTATTTACCACTCCTCCAATTTTTGTGTCACTTGCAAACTTTATCAGGGCTGATTTTACGTTTTCTTCCAGGTCACTGATAAAAATGTTAAATAGCGTAGAGCCAAGAACCGATCCCTGCAGGAGCCCACTAGAAACACACCTGCATGGTGATGGTTCCCCATTTACAGTTGCATGTTGAGACGTATCAGTGAGTCAGTTTTTAATTCAGTTAATACATGCCACGGTCATTTTATATCGTTCTAGTTGTTTAATCAAAGTCTTGTGTGGTACCAAGTCCAATGCCCTACAGAAATCAAAGTCTATTACGTCAACACTATTACCTTTATCAACCAAACTTGTCATCTCATCAAAAAAAGATATCCAGGTAGTTTGCCAGGCACTTTACCTTCAGCATCTTGTGAAGCAGTTTGACCTTCCTGGCCTCCTCCTTGGCCTGGAAAAGGGCAAATCCCTGAGGAGGTCGGACTTTGTTGATCTTCTCTGAAACATGCTCGACAAATGGATACTCCACCAGTGTGTCGTCTTCCTCCGGGTGCAGGCGCTTTGCAACCAGTGCGAAATAAAGGGCTTCCAGCAGAACCTGTGACCCAGGAAATCAACGTGCTTTAAGGCACCGGTATAGCAACCCCACCAGCACAAGGCCATGGAGGGAACATCTTCGCTGTTCCCAACATGGATTCAAGCTTGAATAGAGGAGCCGGCCTCGACTTGGATCCATGCATCTCCATGGCAGCCGACCATGGGTCTGTGCTAACCGATTTCTCCTCGCTGAGGTAAAGCCTGTCTGGCTGTTGCCATCTGAGATTTAGTCTCCGTTTGCCCCACCGAATTGTGCTGGGGGTGGGGAAGAACATCCGTTCTCCCAACGCCGGATGCTGTACGGCCTGATACACAACAGTGATAGAGGGTCTAGCTTTACACCTCTATAATTTCCACAGATGCGTCCCTGCCACAGGCAGAGAGATGGAACCATTTCACGGCTTGCCGAGGGCTTCTCGGTGCCAGTTCAATCAGGGCTGATCCCCTTTCAAAATCTGCAGTAACTTAGACAGGGGAATGAGAGAGAGAGAGAGAAGCAGGACCCTGTGCAGCCTAGACTGGTGGATACTGAAGATCATGAGACATTAAGCAGTTTCAGCTACCTGGAAAAGAAATTACACACTCTCTCTCTCTCTCCACACCCCTCCTTACCTTCAGAGGTTCCCAGACCAAGAAGGATGCCAGGAAGCTGAATATCCCTGAGATGAGCCACATGAGGGCAACGCTGGAGGTGAAGCCCACTCCGATCCACACGGAGACCCCAATGGAGGTGGCAAAGAGGAGGAGGCTGACGGCGTGAGCTAGGTACGAGCACCAATGCGGCAGCAGGCGCTTCCTGAACGCGTGGTCTGCAACTGCAGGGAGCAAAGCAAGGGGCTGAAATCCCACAAAGGTGCGGCCGGCAACCGCCAGCCCCACCGGAGACCCGAGCCGTTGTGGGGAGCCCTCAGAAACCTGGGTGCTCTTTAGACGGATCGTCCGGATTTCTGCAGCCCCTCTCCCCCACCATGCTGGACAGACCACATCCATAGCTCGCTGCTGGAATGCATCCCTCCCTGAAGCGAAGGGCAGTAGCCACCCATCTGCAAACTGCACCGTGTGGACATGGGGCAGGGCAGCCATTCTGACCCAGACACTGGCCCTCACTCACCAAATCTTACCAAAGGCCCAGGGGATCTTTAATGCCCAGCCAGAGCCTTGGCTTAAGGTGTCACCCGAAAGACCCAATCCAAGGAGCTCGTTCCGTTTACCTGGGAAGGACAAGGGTGACCCTGCGAGGCTTTGAACCCGCATGTCACCGGGAGTCTTGACTCCTCCTAACTGGCTGCTTATGCCTCTAAGCCACCCCATCCAGGAGGGGTTGCTTAGACAGAGAGACGCTTTTATCCAGCCGTGTGACTATGCTGTACAAATCAGATACTACAGTAGTTCAGGTAAAACCAATGGATGGATTTTCATAGGCCCAAGAACCCCGGCTCCATGTTCAGTTTTCTGCACTGAGAAGAGAGGCTGTAGTGCAAGAAATTTCTGGGGGGTGTCTCTGAAAGCAGGACAGCTCGTGCTAAGAAAGCCACTGCTCTTAGCGCCTTACCAGGACCCTTAAGTGGAGAAGCCAAGAACCTATCACCACCCATAACCCGTCTCCCATCTGTTCAGCTCTCCGCCTCCTGGCCATGGGAGAGGCTGGCCTGTAGGGAGACGGTGTGGACTGTTTGTTTGCCCATGTTATACGTCACAGCACGAAGTCTCCTTTCCTTCTCCCTCGCTCTTGTTTAACTGGTTTGAGTTTTCATTTGAGTTCTAACTCCCTTTCCCCTGCGCTGACATCAGGACCCTTCTCTACCTTCAGGTCTAATTAGTCCACCGCGCGGTAACCTGCTTCTGCAATCAACCCCCCTGTGGGAGTGGGGAGTGGTGGCTTTGTTGTTGAGCACAGCATGCCGAGTTAGGGCTTTTCCAGAAGGGGTTTTTATGATGATTTTAACGAGAGCCCAGGGAACAAAGGGAAATGGACTAGAGACATGGTAAGGACTAGCGAGCTGGAGAATTGTATGCAAGTAGCATGCCCCCTTCTGAACCTGGCTCATAAAGGGGTGCACCTCACGGCAGCCTGTCGGTCTGTGTCTATCTGTTTATCCACCCCTTATAGCCATAACATCTGAGCTCCTTTCTTTGCCTAGCTTGTTTCAGGGAGCATGTCCTTTGCACTGGGCACTGACATTAGAGAAGGCCCTGCCCGCCCAGTACCTGTCCATGTAGACTTGGCAGATCTGCTCACTTCCCTGGGAGGGGCTGCTATGTTCTGTCCTTTCTCATTCAGCCGCTGCAGCATGATGGTCTCTGTCTTCTCCCCAAACACGCTGGATCTGCCAGGGCAAATCAACGTTATTAGCATGGGGCTTAAACCCGGGTTTGCTTTGCAAGAGACACTCCATCAGACACGCGGTCTCTGCGGTAAGCAAACCGGCGGCAGCCTGGTTCGGAGGGCCCTAGAGAGAGGATTCTGAGCCCAAGCAATGTGACATTTAATCTAGCACCAGCCTCAGGCAACTCTGTGGCTGATTAGAAGCTTTTCTTCTTTTTAAAGGTGTGTGCTTCGTGAGAGAGCCAGTCCTCCCTGCTACCAGCCCGCTCAATGGGAATCACTACCGTTATGCCCTGCAGTCACGGGCAAGATACAAGTTACGGCAGCATCAGTCAGTGGGATCTGCCTACATCCCACTGGGCCACCTGGTTTGAGTCACCGCCTGCAGAGAAGGGACAGCAGGAGCGCAAGGCTGCTCAGGTTTCTGCTGCTGACTTTTGGAAATTGCTCTTCCAGCAGCCTGCCCACGGTGCCCCCAATGCAGACCCTGACTCTGTTTTATATCTTACAGGGGCATGGCGAGGCAGAGAGTCCCTGCTACTTTGCTGGCACTGTTTAAACTGGGCTATAGACCCAGACACTGGGAGATCGCAGTCAGCCAAGCACAGAGCAGTATCCGGGCTAGGATGGGCTCTGGACAGAGGGGCTTTGATCAAAGCCATGGGGAGGTTCACATCCTCTCTCCCCAGCGTCGTTGTTGTGGAGCTGCTCTCGGGCAGAGCTGACCTGCACCAGCGGCACTCGTGGAGCAGCTCAAAGGAAACCGCTACAGAGATGCTTCTGTTGCCACTGGAGGCTCCTTCACCAAGGTGCAGCCCCCCGTGGCTTTTACCAGGGACCGGCTGCAGCTCTTTGCCCTCTGGGGCCCCTGCATGCCAGAAGCTGGAGCCAGGTCGGGGTAGGAGCCACATGGGGGGCGGCGGGCCCAGGAAGCGGGGACATGGGCCAGGGGCTGCTCTCGGGCCCCTCCCACAGTGGGCAGGTAGAGGGGCCCGGGCTCCCCAGCCCGGCTCCGTCTTGACTTGGGTAGGGGATTCGGGGGGAGGAGGAGGGGCAGGGGTGGGGCCAAGGAGGGGGCAGAGCCTCGTGGCCCCACCCTCTTTTAGGCAGAATCCGTCGCCCCTGTCCCCCACATTCCCGGCGGGAAGCGCTCACTCGCCACACCTTGTTTAAGCACTCTTTTCTCCCTGTGTACTTACAGGCCTGAGATCAAGTCTGTTTCAGCTCTGGCGTACTGCCCCGTATCCTGGGAGATGCCGCTAGCTCCGTCGGCTAGGATCTGCCGTATCAGATCTTCATCTGAGAGGGACAGACAACAGCAGGGTGGGAAAGTTAGCCCCCCACGCGTTAACCAACTCCCTCTCCCTGTTAACGGGGCTGCTCGATCTGTTCCCAGCACCTCTCGGTGGAATGGGGGAGGGCTTCAGGCCAGTTTCCACACAGGTGAAGCTATAGGGGTCCCCTCCTGCACAGCCACCTTGAACCTCCTCCTATGGCTCCCCACCTGCCCCCCAGTATCACTCCTGCGCCTAGTGTGAACCTACTTCGCCACCCGGATGGATGCACAAATTGGGGAGCACAATCTTTTAGGGTCACTTCAGGGGCTCACAGATGAGGATGCGCAGGTCCCTGGGGAATTCAGACACCCTGGGTATGAGAGTCTCCCCTTGGTCCCAGGGTTTGACAGCAGGGTAATGCCGTGGGTTCAGTGGACTCGCCCCCTGGACGTAAGAGCAGCCCCTGGGCCCGGAGTCCGACTGTGTCCGACTGCCTGTCCACGCTGCAATAGCCCTGACGATGGGCCAGGCGGTGACAGCAAACAGGTCTGCAGCTCCGCTGCCCCGGGCCAGCGCAGGATTGCTCTCTGCCGCCCATCTCCTAGGGCGTTAGCGCCTCTGCTTTTAAAGGCCCCGTATTAAAGAGCTCCGAGGCAAATGCAAACCCGGACCTGGGGGATTTTTTTTCAGTTAAAGTGCAGCGTGGCCTCCTCTGCTGGGATGAAACCTGGCTGGTGGCCCAGGACAGGTGGGGGTGGGGGGTGCAAGCCAGGCTAGGAACAGGCCATGCTCAGACACGGGAGCAGTGTGATGTCGGAGGGCCAGAGTGCCTCCTTTCTATGCCCTGAGGGCTGGGGCCGCCTGCTCTGAGCAGGATTTGCAGCCAGTGACTTGCTGCAGGCCCGAGTCCTTGACCTGTTCTGATCACTTTTGGATTCGGACTCCCAATATAAGGAGAAAGGTCTAATGGGTCCATTCAACACTTGGGCCGAACCAAATGACCTTTTGCTCCTTCAGCCAGACCTGAGGAGTCATCGCAGGGTGCCCTGGCCAAAGGAGGCAGCGATAACCCTGTGGCTATGAGGGTCGCCATCGGTGATAGATGGGCCGAATCCAGACGCCCTCGCTCAGCCCAATTGCCTGTAGGAGTCAAGGGATCGGGCCCAGGACTTTTATCTTAGCACCGTCCCCTTTCACAGTGGTCAAGGGCAGGGGGTGTGAAGGCTGGCGCATTGGACGCAGGGAACTGGAGGAGTCACTGACTTTAGGACCAGAAATAAAGCGGGGTTCCGATGCACAAAACTCCCCCTACTCAGTCTGTGTCCAGGCATAACTGACCACGGTAGCGAGTGCTAGACAGCAGGGAATCACTAAGGCCAAATGCCCCTCCCTACCAGCACTACCGGAGCAAAGCACGCCCCGCTCAGCCCCACCTGAGGCAGAGAAGTATTTGGTCTGCCCTTGGTGCAAGCCAAGCGACAAGCTGTCCTCCTCGGCCGGCAGAGGCACCTCGAGCCCCAGATGGCGGCTGGCCCGTCCCCGCTTCAGCTTCTGGATGGTGTTGCCCATGATGGAGGGGTCGCTGAGGAGATCTGGCCAGTTGAGCAGGGCCTCGTTGGAGTGCCACCGAATCAGACTGCGGGACAGAAGGCAGAGCAGGATGTTCCCAGGTTGGCAGTGGGAGACAGAGCGCTGTGTATTAATAGCCGGGATAATGTTCTCCAGGGGGATTTGTATCAGAAGCCAGTGTCCTGCCTTCCAGATGCATTGATTTATTGCGTTTGCTAATCAATACACACAAGCAGGGCAGAACCCCTGCCCCTGGGAGAAATCAAAATGCAGCCTGGTGGCAATAAAGCTGGCAGATGCGCCTCACCTCTTAGCCACAAAAAATGACCAACCACAATAAAATGGAGCCTTTTGCCCACTGACATTAATCAGGGCTTGATGTCTCAGACTCCCCCACCCACAACTGACTGTCTTCCATGAAAGGAGGTGTCTGCACATGCACCCATAGCCCGTACAAATGCAGAATCCCTGCTGGCTTTCATCCCCGGCAGCTTGCTCACCTTTTGGAATCGTCCAGGAACAAGTCGGTTTTGGTTTGCTCGGAAAAGGCCTGTGGGGAAGGAGCGGAATGAGTCTGTCACCAAACGCTGGATGGATTTTGGTTAAAATCAGAGCTGATCAACACTGCAGGGCCAGGGGCTCTCCAGGGGGGTCAGGCAGGGGAAATGGCAGCAGGGAGGGGCCAGCCTCGCGGTCTGGGCACAGGACTGGAAGCCAGGCACTCAGTCACTCACTGGCCCCGATGCTGACTCGCTCTATGTCTTTCGGCAATTCACAGCCCCTCTCTGCCTCCATTTCCCACTGTAGAAGGCGAGGGGGCGCCGGGCCGATCGGGGCATTAACGTGTATCGGACAGATAACGCTGGATGGATGCTGAGTATCATTAAGTGCCTTGGGTAGGTGGGGGCCTGAGAGCATGCTGCTCTCACTCTGCATGGCTTCCACCCCTCCCTTACGCATCAGGGACTCAGCCAGGGGTCGTACCATGTGCCAGCTCCCACTCTTCCCTGTACCCGCCGCATTAACTCATGATACCGCTCCGCAGCCACACGCAGGGACAGAAGGAGGCTGAATGATGCCCGGAGGGGCTGGGGGAAGCACTCGGAACTGCCTGTTTTGTGCCTCCGTTAGGCAAGAGAGTTGTCCCATCGCCTGCTTACCTCAGCCCGGATCCCGGGGAAGGTGAGGAAGGAGCTCTCCAGGAAGGAGGAATCCAGGTAGTTATCGATCTCTAAGGACTGCTGGTCCGAGTGGGTCAGGGTGTGGCTGATGGACGCCTGCACAAGAGGTGGGGAGGAGAGGGTGAGGCCATTGTTCTGGCTAAGAAATAGGTCTCGCTTGTATAATTAATGTATGGCCCCACCCCCTCCCCTTCAGGTCTGGCACCACCTACACTGGCGCTCCAGGCCGCAGCCCCTCCTTCGGCTGCCCCATCCATTAGATCAGCGAGCAGACGCTCTTGACCTGCCCTACGTGTTACACCAGCAAATAAATGGCTGGGTAACACAACCGTGCGCGTGACCCCATCAGCACCCTGAAACGGGCAACCCTGGTCTGCCTGGCAACAGAGAGAGCAAAACCAGGGGAGCGCCCCAAACCCATGTGGGTTTTTCAACTACCTCCCAGGGGCAGCTCTCACCGGCCAATGCTTACAAGTCAAATGACACCAGGTGCCTGCATGGTGCCCCTAAGTCTGACGTCTCCCCCCGCCAAGGGCATACCAGCACAGGGACAGCTCGCAATCACCTGCCGAGCACCTTTCCCAAAGAAATGTGTTAGTCTCTAAGGTGCCACAAGTTCTCCTGTTCTGATTCCGGTTGGGTCCATCCCCTCCCCCACCCCCCACGACTTTCTGAGAGTCTCTCCTATGGTGCTTGCCTCCCATCGTTCTTCATTGCAATTGGCATATTCCCACTTGGGGTTTTGTTCTGGTCTCCCCTGTCTGATGTGTCTGTGGGACTGGATCTCCTATCATTTATACCCCGGCAGCCTACTAGACACAGAGGAGCAACACCTGATATAGGAGGGTGTGAGTGAAAGGAGAATCAACGCTGCTATTTGTATGGGCACGGAACGCTTCTGTAGCATCGCTATGGGCCAGATTCTGTGCCTCTTACTTCTGTCCATGCTGTTACTCCTGAAGTAAGATACTACACAATGGGAGTAAGGATGACAGATGCTGGCCCGCTATAAGCAAATCTGTTGTCATAAAACACCCCTTGAAAGTCAGTGATTTTTCTTCCCTGTTACCTTGCTACGAGCCATCCTGAAGAGGAATAAAATGACCAGGTACAATGGATAGACCACAACGCTGGACACCAAACCAACAGCCACCGTGTCAACGCTGAGTGGGATCAGGTTGGAAACAGCCACGTGACTGGAGAAGGTCAGGAAAAGGAGAGAGATGTCAGAACCAACATCACCTGTGTCACCACCTGAACTAGGGAGCCAGCGTTTGGAAGGGAAAAGCCATTTTCAAAGGGACACTGTCGAGAAGACATTGCTGGGAGTTTTGGGTGTGCAAGGAGCGCAGAATAGAGCCCTGGCTTAGGCTCAGATCCTCACAGGTATTTAGGTCCTAAATCAACAGGATTTGATTTGAAATGGATGGTACCTCAAACGTATCAAAGGTACCTGCCTAACTTGGAGGATCTGGAGCAGAAAGCCTTTCGCATGGCGTTATTAGTACCAAAGTGAAGGGCTGTTGTGGTCTGGTGAAATTCTGATTATGCAGCAAACGACTGCAGCTGCTGTTGACCTGCTCTGTCCCTCTCTCTCTCGGGCTCATTTTTAGATGCTTTGTTACTTTGCTTTTTCCCAGGATATAAAAAGCCTCCCAAGTCCCGAACCACAGAACAAATCAGGGTTGGGCTATTGGAAAAATTCCACCCAGGAGCTGTGTCTCTCTGCTGCTTTCTGCCAGGAGTCCCCACACCTGGCACTTGTGTCCAGAGCAAGCGGGACACCTTCACAGCTGCTTCTTAGCCCCATCACAAGTGTCAGGAGGGAGAATATTGGCAAGGTCTGAAATATTTCTCTACAGGCAAAAATAAGAGGAGGGGGGTGGAGCCAAAGAGAGAGAGGGAGCAGCAAGATCTCTCCATCCAGGCTCTTCTATGATGCCCATCCTAGTGGTATCTGAGCATGGGAACAATTCACAGATTCTTGTGATAGGGAGGCCGGGGAGCTCCTTTTCCTTTACACTGGTGGAAATGGAGGATCGTAGGAAGGTGAGATCAAGGGTCTGGGGCGTCACAGAATCATGGTCTGCGTGCCACACAGCCAGGTGACAGCGCAGGCCATTACCAGGCAGGACATGGGATGGGTGGTGCTAGACCAGGGCAGAGGCTTGGTAAGGTGATCCCGAGAGACCAGGAGCAGCGTGGTAGGCTGTGCGGCCCACCTGAGATTGACGTCTCCCACCACGCCGTACCACACGGCGTTGGCGCAGAGGAAGAGGAAGATGAGGGCGGAGCAGCAGGTGGCTCTCTGCACCCGAGTGAAGCGGCTGCGTGGGGGCCGGTCCCACATGGAGAGCCAAACGTGCTTCTCGAAGAAACCCCGCTGCAGCTCCGCCACGAAGATCCGAGGGAAGCTCCTCAATTCCGTCTCACCTGAATGCCGGGAAAAGAGAGCCAGGGTCAGGCTGAGATGAGCAGGTGACAGCCACGCTCTGCAGAGGAGGCCATTCTGTGCCCTAGATCCACCAGCCCTCACAGCTGGAGCTCATGGGGGCCTGTGTGGTGAGACCGGGACCCATCCCTCAGAGCTGGGGTTCACGGGGACCTGTGTGGTGAGACCAAGACCCATCCTGCAGAGCTGGGGTTCACGGGGACCTGTGTGGTGAGGCCGGGGCCCATCCCTCAGTCCTGGGGTTCACGGGGGCCTGTGTGGTGAGGCCGAGACCCATCCGTCAGAGCTGGGGTTCACGGGGGCCTGTGTGGTGAGACCAGGACCCATCCGTCAGAGCTGGGGTTCACGGGGGTCTGTGGGGTGAGGCCAGGACCCATCCCTCAGAGCTGGGGTTTCATTGTGGCCGCCTTCTTTGCCATGTATGCTCTGGTAGTGGAGAAGACAGAGCCAGAGCAGGTAAAAGGCAGAAAGAAGCCAGCATGGCACCTCCAATCTCGAGTCAGCATGAGGGCATTGACTGGGAGCCCATGATGTCGTCCATACCGTCACTCTTTTGACATTCCCTACAAAATAACAAGCCCCAAAATCCCAGGAACTGCCCTGCCCTGCCCTCCTCCTTGTATCCCATGAACACTGAATGTTCCAGGCCGCGTGTCCCAGCAGCCAAGCACTCACTGGCGGCATAGACCTCCTTCTCCACCATGCCGTCATTCTCCTCGCTCTCCACGGACAGCCAGTCATTCACCAGGAAGAAGTAGCTCTTGCTGGTCTGCAGGTCTCGGACTATGACGTGCTGCAGGTACCAAGAAGGGCTGAGTCCTAAGAGCAGGGAAACAGAGTGACGTGGCTCATGGCAGACAATCCCTCTGCAGGGGCACAGGGTTGCCATGCAGTATGAATAGCTGCACAGCCCCGGGGACGAGCTCAGGAGAGTAATAACAGTCAGTAATGCTCATCAATCACACTCCTCATCCCTACGGGATGGGGTGGCCCACAGGCACTATGGGATGGGCCACTCTGGAAGGGCCTAAGACAGACACTTCCATCTCAAAGCACTTTACAAATGTAGGTAACTAGAATATAGCCCCAATCTGCGGTAGCTGAGGCACCAAGGACATCTGTGAAAATCATTTTGGGGCTTGCACATAGATTTACACACCTAATTCCAGGCAATCCCGTTGGAAAACGTCAGCCTACGTGTCTATGGTTGGGCATTCAAAATTAGAATCCTTTGGCAAATGTGGCCTGAAGAGACTTTCCCAAGGAAACGCAGTGACAGAGCTGGGGAAAGCGCTCAAGTCCCCTGGCTGCCAGCCCCATGCCGTGGCCAATGGACAATAAAGTCTCTCCACAGTGCGGTGTGTCCTAAGGCAGTGAATGTTCTTAGTTACCCATCAGAGTTCATCAGCTTCCCAGCACAATCCCCCGTGCAAGAATGGCTGCTCGTGCAGGATTTCTGGGGGTAGCCAAGAGTGGCACAGGCAGAAACCTTGCAAGAATATCGAATACCATAGGTCTGATTCAGATCTTACACCAGTGTAAATCACCAACCCAATGGTGATCCTCCCAGCTGTCCAAACCTGGCACACCTGCCCAGGCCTCACCTTTATTGTCATGCCAGATGCGGATTTTCCAGACGCTGCCCAGGCTCTGTTCCGTCGCAATCTGAAAAACATCGAGGCTGTTGCGGTGGAAAGCGTTCTCCCCATCCAGATGCCTGTGACCACTTTTATTATCCACGCCGTACAGGGTGATCCCCACGTGGGCGGTGGTACCTGGCAGGAGTTAACAGGAGGGTTCAGTGTGGCAGATCCCATCCAGTGCAGAGTTCTCTTCCCCCAACCCTGTGACCAAATGAAATGGCCCTTTTGAGAGGCCACCCAGAGACCCATAAGAAATTAACATGTTTGTATCCATGGTTGCTGCTTGGCCTCCCCACACCCAGAGATAGGGTTACACACAGCTTGGAAGAGTCAGCTGGTGAGATCGGATTGATACATGGGCTTTAGTATGTTTCCTTCTGAGATGGGATGTGAGCTAATGTACTTTAACTTGCTGACATCCTGGTGGGAGGAGATGTTTGTTCTGGATGTTCTTTCCACGGAGTGGCTGAAAAGCTTGTTTTCTTTGACTACTCCCCGGGACCAGCTGCCAGACACTCCTTGTTTCACCTGGGCCACCTAAATGTCCCCTGCTCGCCTATAAGGACCCAGACATGGTGACAGGGCATGAACCTGCTCCCAGGGAAGCCATTGGCGCCAATGAGAGCAGCTATCCGACAGTGACACCAGGGCATTCTGTACAGACGCTCAATCAACGCTCCCAGATTATATCCGCTCGCGTTTCAAAGTCCAAAGATGATGTTTCTAGCGGTTGTGGCTGCTATCCCAGCCCAAGCTTTCTGCCTCCTTCCTCCTCGCTGCTAAGAGAGACTCAGGGACCAGAGTGAAGCGATTAATTGTGCTGGCAACGCACAGAAAGCAGGAGAGAATCCAACTCACTGTCTTATAGCAGTGCTGGCCCCAAAGGGCCAGCTGGAGTAAAATTCAACGCTCTCCCTGAAACGATCGGGAACCACGAGCAACATCTCCACAAAATGAGAGGAGGAGAAATTGTGCCTAATCCCGGGAGAAAGGAGCAAGAGGGCATCGTGCTGCGGAGTCATCGCCCCCAATCAGGAACAGGCAGGGCTGGTAAATGGACACGGGATCAAGCCCCAAGCCCAGTACGAAGACCCATCCTCTGTGGATCATACTTATATTTGACACTTACCTGAGGGCTGTTTCCTTTTGAAGTCGCATTGAATTGGCCTGAACTGAAAACGTCTCAAAGACATACAAGGGCGCTTTCAGCAGAATTGCAAGAAGGAGCCGGACCATGGCAGAATAACTCAACCCCTTTCAGAGCCGGAAACACCTTCCAGATCCTCAGGGGCAACCCTCCCTCGCTGCTCTGGAGAACCCTGGGAAAGTTCTGTGCCATGCAGGGCGATTCGCTGTGATGCGGTGCCTAGAAGTCTCAAAGGACTAATATGGAGCTACCCCACGGTCAGCCGTTCCAGAGAGTGACGCTGTTACTGACCTGATCCTCGGCCCCAGCCGGTTTTCACCAGGATCTCATATTTATACATCCCGTTCTTCCCGCAGAACGGAATCACCCCCACTCGGTTAATGTCGATCAGGTCCAGTTTGTGCACAATCAGTATGGCCACAGAGTATGTCACAAAGCAGACGGCACATGTCAGTAAAACGATGTAGTTGAGACCTGGGCCAGGAGGCTAAGCAAAATGAAAGATATTGAAAGATGCTTTTCCCTCCCCAAGCTCCTCTCTTCACAGCCTCACATTCACTCCTCACTGAATGCAATAACAATAAGTAACACATATCTTCATCTTACATAGTGACGTCCATCCTGCAGGCTCCCTAACTGGAGTACAGACTATGCGTATGCACATCAATCACCCTGCCCACTGCTGAAATGCATCCACCTCTGGAGTGGAATTCAGCCGCTCTCCAGGGCTTCATGCAGGAAAGTGCTGAACGCCTGTAGCTCCCCTTGACGTCACTTACAGAGCTACAGAGAAGCCTGAACTCCATCAGAAGGCACAGAGCACCTGGTAGGAGCAGCCTCTAAAACTGTAAAACAAAACTATGCAACAGCTTTGGGCAGGAAGGGAAGAACTCTGTGGCAAAAATGAGAAGGTAAGCAAAATGCAACCAGAATTTGGCCAGGACCCTGGGGCTTAACCACCCTACGCTCAGTAAAAGTGCTATGGGATTTTTAATGACTACAATTGGTCAGGACCGATGTGTACATCTCTCTGAAACAGGGCACCTCCAGCAGCAAAGTTCCCAAGGGGGCTATGCTGGGGCCTTGGTCTTGCTGGTTGGTCTCCCATCCAAGCATAGATCAGGCATGACTCTACTTAGCTTGTGAGATGTGTTGAGAGCAGCAGTTGTTTTTTCAAGCGGGCACATTCAAAAGCCAGCAAGCTGCTAATTTATCCAGTGTGCAGGAAAGCGCCAGTGTCTGGTTTTTGTTTTTACTCACAGGAAATATGAATTGGACGGAGTTTGGGGGAACAAACAGGCTGGCTCCGAAGGCTGTCAGGTGTTGGGTTAAGCACACAGCCTGATCCGGGCTGGTGTCCTCCAATGGGATGATGCCTTCCGTCTTCCACCTCATCTCCTGCTCACTGAAGTACTGGCACAAGGAGGTGTACAAACTCAGGGTCACCTCCACCGGCGACCAACTGAAATGGTTTGTGATGTTGAAGTAATAGTCCTTGGTGGTGTCATCAGTACTAAAAAGAGAAGAGCAAGCACGGGGCTGCTTATCCGCCAGCCCCTGGATGAGCCGCGAATCCCTATCCTGAGCCGATCTATGGCACACAAGTGACTTTCCATGCAAACAGCCCTGCTGCGTGGCGAGCAATTGACTCAGTACCAACTTCTGTGCAAAGCGACATAGGAAAACGGATCCTACTAATAGTGAGTAAGTTACAGAGTCCTTTTGCTGTGGGGGAACTCATGGGCTCCCCAAGGCTTTATTACTTATTATTGTTTGTATGTCTGTTAGTCATGGACTAGGAGCCCGGTGTGGTAGATGCACTAATTATAGTGCACATTCTCCTCTTTTGCAAAAGCGAATCGGTGGCTAGACTTGCACAGCTACCCCACCACCCCTTAACTGCGTTACCCTGACTCGGGTGACACTTCCATAGTGGGCCTGGGAAAGGCTTTGTTCATTAAGACTATGAATCCCTCTTTGAGAATCTTGTTACCAAAAGCCCTGGAAGCCGTGCTAAATTACACAGCAGTGGCTCTACCCTGGCCCCACCTATTCCCAGTCCACCAACTTTCTTCTTGGGTAACACCTAGGAGTGGTTCATAAATAACGGGAGGCGTAAACATTTATTGCTGTGGGAAAAAAAAAGAAATATTTCAACTACTGAAGTTGTACCAATGATTAACGCAATAAACAAGAAAGGTTGGATCCCAAAATCTAACAGTACAATAATAATACTAAATGTTTATATAGAACTTTACGTGTTCAAAGTGCCAAGTGATCTACGTGGGCAGGTAGGTGGGTGAATATCAATAGCCCCATTTTACAGATGGGGTAAATGAGGAACCGAGGCCAAAGGTGGTTTGCGGAAGGCCACACAGTAAGTCAAGAGTCAGGATTAGAACTCAGGACCACCCAGTGCCTAGCTCACTCCTCCACACCCAAAGTTTTTGGCACTGTACAGCAGGGGATCTGTGCATCTGTTCCCTTTAAGGGCAGTTCCACGGCACAGGCATTCTGGGATGTGTAGTTCTCTGGATCACATGACCAAACTGGGAGCAAGCTTTGCTAGGAAAGGGGCAGGTGACAGTCAAGTGACTGAAGTATATAAGGCTGCCCCATAATAGCTGTCCAGGGACGGGCAGACCTGGAGCAACAGCCAGGATGGGCTAAGGGCAAGGAGCCTGGCTGGGGCCTCGGAGCAGAATCCAGACGGGGCCAGGGGGTGACTGGAGCATGAGAAGGAAGAGGCCTGGGCAGCACGTTCGCAGTGTGGGGTTGAGGTCTAGGTTGGCACCGGTGCTCACGTAGGTGTTCCCTGAAAGGGAGGGTGGAAGGAAGCCCCTTACTCAGCTTGCATCATCGGGGTGAAGGAGCCACTGAGTTCTGGGGAATGAGTCCCCTGCAGTGGTGACCCCCAGAGAGGGAGGTGGTGCAGACCCCTGCCTCAGTAGTGTGAATAAATTTGAGCTTGGGGAAGGGGTGCTGAAGGCTTGCTTGGAGCCAGGGGAGGGAGGGGGGGTTGAAGGGAAAGGAGCTGCAGCGCTGAGAGGCTGTTCCCTTGGAGTGAGGAGAAGTTGGGCAGGTGCTCAAGGGAGGCTGGGCCCTAGTAAAGAAGCTGAGCGGGCGGGTCATAGTAATTACACTGGGACTCTGTCTGGGATGCTGCTTTCCCGGGAAGGAGACACCTCCTCAGTTTGGCCAGACGGGGAAAAGCACCGAACTGCCCTACCAGCAGAGGGACACGTATGCCAGCAGGAACGAGACTTGGAGCGAGGGGCGACCGGGGCAGCAGATGTGCCTGACGCCAGAATGGGTAAGCTGCCCCCAAAAGCTTATGGTCTAAAGCCACGAGCGAGAGCCAGGGCTAGGGGTTACACGGGAGGGGGGGGGTTGTTTTCTCTTACATTGGGGAAATGAAGAAAGTGTAGCGCTTGTGGTCCCGTCTCTCCACGGCCTCCAGCCCGATCTTCTTGGCCGCGCTGCAGTTGTGCTCGTTGGGCGCAGGCAAGGGAGAGAGGTAGGCTGCGATGAACGGCTCCAGCTCGCTCGAGATGTAACGATCTGGGCAGCAAGGGGAAGAGAGGGAATGGAAAGCCCTTTACAAACCCCCAGCGTGGGCCCCAATCCTGCTGACTTCAGCAGGTGTCTTGTTTGAGTGAGGGCTGCTAGATTGGACCTGTGATATTTACAGAAGTGAATGTTAAGTGCCACTGCTCCTGGTACCACGCTCACGTGTCAGCAGCCCATACAGGACTGGTTGGAAGGATCCATCCTGACAGGTGCTGAGCACCTGCCGCTAAGGGTTTACATGCCTTCCGCTCCCATTGCCCTCAGCAGGGAGGGAGGTGGCTCTGCACAGCGCGGGACTGGGCCTTTGGTGCTCAGGAACAAATGCTCAGTCCCGCTGTATCTTAGCATGTCACTAACGCCAGAGGTAACCCACGGACCATTCTCACCACGCAGCTCAATTCGATTTGTGTTCCAAGGGGGAAATGCTTGACTGGGGTTTGACCCTGGGTCAGCGAAGTCAGCGGGAACAGGCCCAGACCCGCCTGACATTCCTCCTGCAAGAGGAGAGTGGCACCAGGTGTGCAGGGCGAGAGGAGCCAGACAACGGTAGCGTATCTTGCAGTGTCTGACATGCCCTAGTAAAACCTGGGGCTAGGTTCTGCCAGGCTCTTGCAGGGACGCAGGGGTAAGAGTAAGGAACTTCCTCCACCGCTTGTGCAGCTCGCGGAAGGGCCGGGTGGAACGGCAGCTCCTGGGCTCAGAGGAGTGCGACCGGCTCCCTAATTAGGTATCACCCCTCCTCACTGCAGCAGGGAATGAGAATCCTAAGCATGATCCTCTCGCCCTCTAGTGGCTGGAAGTCCACAGAGACTATGCTATACCAGTCCTAGCGCAGCTAGACTCCAAGCATTTGGAAAGCATCTACCCTGCCCAATGTCACTGGAACACACGGACGAAGCTCTGAGGCTGCTATATGCCAACAGGATTCTCCTTTGGCTCCAGTGGTTAAGGCCAGTGGTTTTGGAGAGCAAAGGATTTGAGCTCTAGTCCCACTGGGGACAGTGACTCCCATATGGCCGTGACTTGCAGTGCAGCTCTCAATCCTGATCCCTTGCTCGTGTGTTGTGCTTGACTGGTCCCTGCCCTGTAGCAGATCCCGTTTAGCATGCAGGCCCCGGGCCCTGTGCTCTCTCTGGCCTTCAGATGAAAAGTATATTGAACAGCAGAAAAAGTGCGGTACCTACCATTTAAGACTCTGTAGGTGAGCTGGAAATGCAATCCTGCTTCTCTGTTGTTGTTTTCTGTCGTAACAACTAGGTTCACCGAAGTCTTTCCCTGAATGATTGCGGAGCCAGCGGAGATGTTCGTCATAGCATTGTTCAGTACCATCACAGTGATGGCCTTCTCTGCGTCCAGACTCCCGATGGGAATCTGGGTCCCGTTGTTGGTTTGAAACTCCATGGCGGCCACCTCTGTGGACACAGTGTAGTTGCTGATGTAGCCAAAGGGGAAGGGGTTGGAGTCCACCCGGAACATGACTTGGACCACGTCGGTCAGGTCGGAGAAGGTGGTGTTGAAGGCCTGGGGGATGGAGAACTGGCAGTCCAACGTGTTCTCATAGCAGAGCAAGTTGAGGGGATCAGACCGTTTGCCTTTGGCCACGATTTCTCCTCCCACCAATTCAAGGGGCTCCTCATTCAGCACCCGGGACTTCATGAGGATGCGCATCAGGCTGGAGGACAGGCTGTAGGCTTTGGAAGCTACCAGCACACGGTGGGGATCGTTGCACAATTCCTGGAGTTTTGACTCCTGTGGAACTGTGTTGACGAGTTGTATTAAGTCCCCTGTAAGGAGAGAGGTAAAATAGCAAATGGAATAGCAGTGAGGACCACAATCTAGGCAACACTCAACTCCTTCCCACAACCATCAGGAAATCTCCTTCCTTACTGGCTTTCTATTGGACTACAGCATTGTGACACAGGACCTTCCCCAATGAAAGCTCTCCATCGTCCATAGCTAAACATACAGCGCTCTTCTGCATCGCTGTGTTTTTTCTAACCTATGGTGTGGTTAAGATCTAAAGTTACAAGATCCTAATGTGGGCTTCCTCTTCCTTCTGTGAAAGGGCTGCGAGAAAAGTGGATGGAGGGAAATAGACACATAGAACCAATATAACAAACCCCTGGAACTATAAAGAGTAATGCCATTACAAACACAGCCCATTGCAAGCATGCCAATAACGGGCCTTTCTTTAAAGGTAACCTGAAGGTGATGTCAGAGGCCAATGAAGTTTCCATAAGCACATCTGTCAAGGATGAAGCCCAACTTGATGCTGTGCATGACAGCCCACACATCTGGAAGCTGCCTCTGTTATCCTCAAGCTTCCTAAAAACGGGCTGTTCCCTAGAGTACCAACGACTTCATTAATTCAGGGGCTGTCAGTTTCAAATGCCCCAGCAGGGAACAGGCACCAGCAGGATGACAGTGGGAAAATCGGAGAGATGATAAATTACAGGTGGACCCAACCTACAGATTCAGATTTTCCCCCAATGCCTGGAGGGGGGGATGCTATTCAAATGGAGGGCTTGGCACTGGCCCACGTCTGTGATAAACACTAGCTGTAGGCAGCCTTTGCTCAGGACATCTCCCAGCCGGGAGAAGGCCTAAGAAACCTTTCCCAGCTTTTCTAGCCTGGTCCTTCCCTGATCATCTTTTTAAAATCTACCCCCCGCCCATGCAGTGACGTCCATGCCCTGAACACCGCCTAGAGAACGTCTCCGTTGCTTGGGGGCCCCCAGAACTGACCCGTTATGTTGAGGATGTTGTCCGCGATGGCTGTCGGTGTCATGATGCCCTGAGTGGTTTCGCCCTGGAGGATGGCCATCATGCTTTCCAGCTTGCTCAAGGTCCCGGTCAGACATGATCTGCAAAGAAGCTCCTTGCTCGCCACCTGCCGTTAGAAATGCAGGCTAATCCAGCGAAATCAACTCTGTATAAACGGCAGTAGCAGCTGTGCATGGTACTTACTGGGTTCAGTCCTACCAAATGCTGAGCGCTCTGGCTCTGAGACTACCTGCATGCCTCTAGTTCAACCTGTGCTTGGGAGCGCCGCTGGATCGGGACCGTGCACCCTGTGTGCCATATCTCTAATAGTTCTCTTCAGATTGTACTTTATCCACAACCAAGTCCATTTTTTCCCCCAATCATCTACTTACCCTTCTCACTGGATATCATAATCTACCTACCTACTGGCCGTCTAGCGTTCCCTTCACTGTAGTACCTAGACAACTCGCACTGCAATAATAGCCTGTCTAGAGGTACCAATGCAAGGCAGGGCACCCAAGTCCCTGGGGTTCTGACACCAGGAGTGAATGTGTCTCTTGTTGCTTCTTTCAAGTTGTTACCTCAGGGCTGAATTTTACTCCTGTTGAAGACAACCAGAGGCGGTTGGGTTTTTTCCATTGTCTTCAACGGGAGCAGGATTTGGCTCTAAGTGGATCCATCTCCAACATTCAAACATGTCCTAGAGCTGTGGGAGGGATTTCACCACCCAGTTTTGATGACCGTCCCTCCCATCCACTCCCAGATGTGTCTAAGAAACAGAATGTTCTACGTTTAAAGCATGGGCTCGATGGGAATAAGCTACGAAACACATGGAAGCAGTTACCACCACCCATCTCCTAGCTCCTCTTCTTTTTGTCATCAGAGGATTCACCACAGATGTCAGAACGACTTGCAGCACAAAGGGGTGTGAAAGCCCCCATGGGCTTGTATTTGTACATTAATATACAGCACTATTTACAGAGATATAAGAGGACCTCTCTCTACCCTGAGGATCTTACTATGTAAAGAAGAGACAGCAGCAGCATGTAAGATGAAAACGAGTTACACAGAGCAGAGGAAGGAAGGGAGAGAACAGCAAAAAGGAGTCATGGAAGAACTGCCCCAGGGAGACTGTTACCCAAGGAGCAGAGCTGACGTGAAATACTTTCCAGGCAGAAAATGTGGTTTTTGTCAAAATAGAAACTCTCTGTGGGGAAAAATGTTAAAATTAACATTTTCTCTCCCCAATAGGGAGAATAGAAACAAGCAGTTTAATTTTGAGCCAACATTTCTAAAACCAAACAAAAAAGTTACTTTAAAATGATGCCTTTTTTTCTATTTTTCCAATGTCAAACTTTTTGTTCTCTGCCTTTTTTTTTTTTGGTTGCTATTTCGGCTTTTTGCTCTGGCTCGGAGCCAAAACTAATCTGGGAATGTCAAACCTGACTACAGGACAAGACTTCCATTCCCTGACCAGCTCCACTGCAGTCCGATGAGGTGCTGGGTTGCAGGCTCACGAGAAGAGGTCGAGTGTGTCTTGTGCTAGTAAAATCCGGCAGAGGAAAGTGATGCATGGGGCCAGAGTTCAGGGCAGGGACAGAGGCAGAAGAGAAAGCAGTGGCTTTGGCGAGAAGGATCCCAGGATGAGCTGTTCGAAGCAAAGGGGGTCCCGGGACAAGGATTTTGAGAGCAGCGGGCTGTTGGATTCATGGCAGGCCGCATTGTCAATGGGCGAGCGTGCGGAGCTATTTATGGGTCTGAGGGAGGTGCTCAGAAATGACGGTGATGGGCAAGCAAAGCCTCACTTCCCTTCGAGAGGTAGGGGAAGAAGAGCAGGCGGTTGATTGGCTGGCCACCCAAAGCCAAGCCCATTAAATAGCTGGGCTCATTCGTTTGATGCCCAGCTGATGAAGCATAAAAAGCCCCTCCTGAATCCAACAGGGAGCAGCCCCAGCCCTGGGAAGTGGGGCCCACGGGCGAGGCTCAGGGCCGGCTCCAGGTACCAGCTCAGCAAGCAGGTGCTTGGGGCGGCACGTCGGGCTCTTTGGCGGCGGGTCCCTCGGTCCCTCTCAGAGGGAAGGACCTGCCGCCGAATTGCCGCTGAAGAAGAAAGCGGCGCGGTGGAGCTACCGCCGATCGCGGCTTTTTTTTTTTTTTTCTGCCGCTTGGGGCTGCAAAAACCCTGGAGCCGGCCCCGGCTAGGCTGCCACAGTGTGGAATGCAATACTTCAAATGATGACAGGCTCCGAGCCTCCTGCTGCCAAGCAACTGTGCTAGGGCTGTTTCCAGAGGACAGGTATAAATTCTTCGGTAACATCTGCAGGGGATGAGTGCGCATTCATCTCTCGCTGCCTTTCGAGAATGATAGATGAGAAAAGGGTAGCGACGATAATGCTTGCACTTAAAGATGGATGGCTAGAAACACACACGCCCTACAGATGTCACCGACAAATTATACCTGTCCTCTGTATATGATCAACGTGTGTGTATGTGCGCGAAGCTGAAACGGAACAAGGAAAGGCCAGAGCTACCCTTTCTTTCCATCACTCAGCATCAGAGCAGAATGAGGCCGGAGGGTCCCATACCATGCACTGAGCAAGGGCAGCGGAGATCTGCTGGATATCGTCCACCGTGTTCACATTCAGGGAGATGAGGGTCTCGGTGATGTTTCTCCGCGTCCAGGTGCGAAGATCTAGTTCGTCCCCGGTCTTGGCTTCTGAGCGCATCAAGTGCTCGTGCTTAGGGGAAACAAAAGCAGGGGGGTTTATCAGAAGCTTGCAGAACACGAGCTTTAGCACTCAACCACAAATTTCCATTGCAGCATTTAATGACTTTCCAGCTGGGAGTCTCTGATATCTGGGTTCTCGGCAGGCACAGCCAGGGCTGCTGCTGGATACAATTTGAAAGTTAAAAAGCCTCTTTGCAGTCTGCTGCCAGTGGAAAATATAACTGGAAGCAGGACAGGAAACAATCTCCGTGAAAGAGTCTTCTCCTCTGCAGCTTCTGCCAGCTACGAGAACATTCTTGTCTCAGTGAGATCTGGTCACTTTTCAATGTTGCTGTGTGATCGTACCAGATCTCCTCTCTTGCCTGTGCTGTTGTTTGTTGGGCCACTCGGTGGGCCCAGCTTTCAACAGAGCGTTCCAGTCTAATTCTGTAATTCAAATGGGCACTTTAATAGGGCACCCCTGTTCTGCAGGCTTAAACTGGTACCTAGGTGCATACAACTGGCATTTACCCAGCAAAGCACAAAGCGGGGCACCCAGGTGGAGATCCGGATGCTCTGTGAAAGTGGCCATGTTTTGAAAATTGGGCGCCCCGGCTGCACAGTGACTCTTTACAGTGTCTTAGGGATACACAATTTTAGGCTATGGACAATCCAGGTGGGTTAGATTGGCACAGGCATCTGTGCCCACTGTACTGCCAAGGCTGGAGTTCAGGGCCTGTTCTCTTGTTCCCCATTCACCTAGTGGTCTGGGATTGCTGAGGAAGCCGTGTGCTCAGTCCTTCAGGGATGGGGAAGGGAGAGCCCTGTGCTGACTCCCTGAGGGACCAACACTGATAGGCTCTAAAGGATGGGACGAGGCTCATCTGCGGCAAGAAAGAGGGATCCACAAAAATCTATGGGAGCTGGGCACCTGCTAGGACTGGGCCCTGAATGAGATTTGAGTGACAATGAACAAAGGGGCTGGGGGAGTTGTGTGGGGAGCCTGGGAAGATGATGGTTAAGAGAGAAAAATCATGAGTTGTACTTTGTGGCCACGTGTCGGGCACCCGTGGAAGGCCCCGTGTGCATGTGCAGAGCCGTTCTGCTGACTCATCCTGGCAGCTGGGCCAGGCAGGTCTCAGTGGCACCCACTCAAGTGCATGAAAGGCTAGTGAGAGAGGGAGAGCTTTGCGACAGCCAGCCCAAGGGGGAGCTCAGGCTAAGGTTTCTATTGGTAAGTGCAGTGTTTAAACTGGGGGAGAAGACAGTGAGGGAAGGCTGGCTGCATCCAGAGGAGGAAAGTAGGCTATGAGGCCGGAGAGTGGGTACAGGGTACATTTCCCTCTCCTGGGCCTACTTTGATGCCCCCTGCTCTCACACAGGTCATGTGACTGGGACGCACTCAGATCTCCAGCACAGCCCAGCATCCCACAGCTGGTCTCCGACATCTACTAACTTCCTTGGGAGACCGGGTGAAACGGTCAGTTTACCTCAGGCCCAAGGTGAGCTCATGGACTGGATAACGAGTGGCCAGCCAACCAGAGCTGGTAGCCAGCCAGGCAGCAGGTCAGACAGCACTGCTTTACCTCATTTAAGATGGTGATGAGGGCCAGAGAGTACTCGATGACATGCTGCGGGTCCCCCTGCTTCACCAAGCCCTGCAGCACAGTGTCGGTCTGATTGTAGAGCCAGTGAGAGAGGCTGTGGACTCCGGCCGCGGGGGTTGGCAGGGTGATGGTCATGGAGCTGGAAGGGGAAGAAGCGCTCGGTTTGTAAAGAGCAGACTGTCGAATGGAACCAAGGGCGATGAGCATATTCCTCCCCACCTCCCCCCGGCAGCGCCTAGAGAAAGTCCTTTGAGCGTCACTGGACCCCGGGCATGGACCGGCTCTTCTCAGACCCCTGTCTCACAAAGGAGGGGAGGCCTGTTTCTGAATAGTTGAGATAAGGGGCCAAATTCCTCCCTTGCGTAACTCCACGTAACCATTGGATTGGCAGAAGGGAGATGTTTGACCCTGGGAGTAAGATCTGGGTTCAGTTTTAGGGTGTTTAAGAAGCACCCAAGAACTGTCTTCAGTCCACGTAGATTGTAGAGGTGTCGATCTTCTAGAGTCCAGGGGGCACTTGCAGCTTGGATTTAGTCCCTTGGGGCCCAATGCATGAGGTTAATGCACTGGGGGGGCTTGTGTTTATTCACTACTGAATGAAAGATGAGTGTCAGAAATCAGCCCGTGCTGGGACCTGCCCCAGCGACCCCCAGCTCCAAACACAGGAGTGCGCCCACCTGAGCTAAACACAGCTCTGCCCCTGCTTGTCAGCAGTGGGACACCAGGTTATTCCGAGCACAGCTCCCTGCTGCTTCCAACTTTCTTTAAAGGGTTCTGGCTGCAAAGGAGGGGCAGGAGGCAGAGCACGCTCGCAGCACAAGCAGGGAGAGCTCCAAGATAAATGGGCCCAGGTGTCCTTTATTCATCTGGCTTTCCCAGTAAGCCATCACTAATAATGCAGCCATTTGTTATGGGTACGAAAGGAACATTAAATTCTTCTCCCACCCAACTGCAATGCGAGTCAGTCACAGCCTCTTTGCCTGATGTATTGCCCTCGAACAATATTACTCGTAAAAAATATAGAGCTAGATCTCCTGGAAAACGACATCCTGCCTCAAAAGGGAAGCGTGGCTGTGACTCAAGATGAATGGCCACGGGAACAGTAACTCAGGTGAGGGGAAATGTGTGTGCAGGGGGCTTTTTGATCTTTCTTAACAAGGTCGCGTTCATCGAGCTTTACTGGTCTAGCAGCCCCGTCTATTAGCGGAGAGGTAAAACTTAAGACGTACCTGAAGAGGTCTTTAAATGATTTCCAAATGGTGCTTGTGTTTGATTAAAATGAATGAGGAGAGGAAGTGTGTATCGACAGATGGTTAAAAATAGAGTGAATTTGTGTGTGTCTATCAGAGAAGTGAGTGCTTGTGAGGGCCTGAGGAAGTGTGATCTCCTTCCTCCACCTACAGCCCAGACATGACGGAGGCAGCTGGAATGCAAGTTCCCATCCCACTATGCCTTAACTCAGTCCTTGAGAGACCACCTGTAAGGCCTGGAGCTCAGTCTCTGTGGCCCAATATTTCACTGATGCTGTATTTGCCACCAGTGCTGGGGGGTTTCTGAGCTGGGCACGGTTGCAGCAGGAACCCATCTGACGAGGGATCCATAGCCCTTGAACAGACATGCCCACTGCACAGCTGCTAAGCCGCACTTTGTTATCCCGCCAAGGGCACAGGCCTGTGATTTGGGATTCCTGGATTTTGTGCGCAGCTTGGCCCCTACTTCACCATGTGGCTGTGGGCCTGTTGCTTCCCCTGTCTGTAATAGGAGCACCTTACCGGTTGAGGGCCACGACCGTAGCTCCCAGCTGATCCTGCACGAGCACAGAAACGTACACGAGGAAGCGGTTTGCACTGAAGCCTGGTGGGAGGAAGGCGCTGTGCTCAGAGCGGCTGCCTTTGTACATGCCGAACTCCTCACATTGCCCTGCTTTGCAGCGAGTGGCCAGGAGGATGTACACCAAGGGGGCCTCTTCGTCCTCCGTGTCTCTCCAGCCTGCAAGCCAAGCACACCGGGCAGTGTCAATGGGATCCGAGCGCACCCCCCAGGCCAGGCCTGTAGCTGCAGCCATTGTCTTGACCACTAGGGATCAGGCTTTTAAATCCATCATTAACAGCGGCCCGTGCCCTCTCTCTCCCCTCTGTTACTCTTGTCCCTTGATTTGCATAATACTGTGCAGAGTTACATTGCTGACTCCCCCTGCCTCTTTCCCCTCATCACTAGGGCCCTACCAAATTCATGGCCATGAATGCATCACGGACTGTGAAATCTGGTCCCCCCGCGTGAAATCTGGTCTTTTGTGTGTTTTTACCCTATACTATACAGATTTCACCGGGGAGACCAGCATTTCTCAAATTGGGGGTCCTGACCCAAAAGGGAGTTGCAGGGGGGTCACAAGGTTATTTTAGGGGGGACATGGTCGTGCCACCCTTACTTCTGCGCTGCCTTCAGAGCTGGGTGGCCGAAGAGCAGAGGCTGTTGGCCGGGCGGTTATTGTAGGGGGCGTTGCAGTACTGCTACCCTTATGTCTGAGCTGCTGCTGGCGGCGGCGCTGCCTTCAGAGCTGGGCAACCAGAGAGCAGCGGCCGCTGGCCAGGAACCCAGCTCTGAAGGAAATACCCTGCAAGCAGCAGTGCAGAAGTAAGGGTGGCAATACCATACCAGGCCCTCCTTACGTCTGCGTTGCCGCTGGTGGTGGCTCTGTCTTCAGAGCTGGGCTCCCAACCAGCAGCTGCTGCTCTCCGACCGCCCAGCTCTGAAGGAAGCGCCATCACCAGTAGCAGCTCAGAAGTAAGGGTTGCGGTCCCAACCCCCCCTACAATAACCTTGCGAAACCCCCCCCCCGCCCCTCCAAACTCTTTTTTGGGTCAGGACCCCTACAATTACAACACCGTGAAATTTCAGATTTAAATAGCGGAAATCGTGACATTTCAATTTTAAAAATCCCATGACTCTGAAATGGACCAAAATGGATCAGGAATTTGGTAGAGCCCTACTCATCATCCCCTCCACAGCGAGTGTCCCTGCTGCCCTGACAGGGTGGGACAGGCTGAACTAAAGCCTCCAGAGAACTGATAGAGGGATCTGAGGTACAAAGCTCTGAGCTGGATTTCTCTCAAGTTGAGGGGTTTTCTGTTGTGGGTTTTGGGCCCCAGAACATTTGGTCATAGAGTTTAAGGTCAGAAGGCACCACCGGACCATCTCGTCTGATTTCCTGTATATCACAGGCCATCAACTCACGCTCTAAACCCAACCACTGAAATGAGACCAAAGTATCACAGCCCACAGGAGCCTAGTCTAGTATGTGTCATGGGCAGAGGATAGGCAAGACCAAGGTTCACCAAGGCCCCTGCAATGGCAGGGATGATATACCCAGATCATCCTGGCAAGCGACCCGCGCCCACACGCTGCAGAGATAGACAAAAACTCCTCAAGGTCCCTGCCAGTCTGACCTGGGGGAAAAGTCTTTCCTGGCCACACCTATGGTAATCAGTTAGACCCTGAGCATGTGAGCAAGAACCAGCCAACCAAGCCCCTGAGAGAGAGGCTGCTCGGTGCCACCTCAGAGTTATGGCCAGGCCAGCCCACCCTGCGGCCCAGCTTCGGCTGTGGCCAGCCTTGATGCTTCAGAGGAAGGAGATTAACAAAAAATCCCCAAACAACCCAGAATACCTTGGGGGTAAAATATCCTTTCCTGTCCCCCTAGAGGTGGCCAGTTGAAACCCTGAAGCATGAGCTTTTAACAATTCAGGAGACCCTAGAGAAATCAACACGCCACCATGGGAATAGCCACGTACTCCCCATAACTCAAGAGCAAAACAAGGACGATTCTGTTGTACTGCAGAGCCAAGGTCCCTGACTAGATATAATGTCCTAAACAAAAGCCCTGTAAAAGCTGCTGTTAGCTTGAGACCTCAGTGCAAGCCTGTTATAGTCCACCAGCCTTAGAAATGAATGGGTTATTACACTGGATATAGCCCACTGATCTGTATTTTGTATCCAGCAGTTTGTCCCTGCTTAACATATATTACAACTAATAGCCACAAACCCCATAATGCCAAAGGTACAAAGTTTTCATAACTAGCGCTGGCAGATCAAAATATACCAGACATTAAAATCGCATCATTCTGATTACCCTCTTGCTTTTCCACCTGATTTAAGCTGCAATGTGATCACCATCACAAGAATGACTAGCGCTAGAAACCAATTTGCCCTACCATCGGAAACATGGAATCCCAGCATTCATGTACAATAAAGCATGAATCTCTAATACTAATCACTTGGGAGAGAAGCGGGGGAGTTTCAGAGACACTTACTTGCAGGCCCACAGCAATATGTTACAGGGACCAGTCAGCTTTTTGCATCATTGGGCTAGATATTTTTGTCTCTGTGACTGTGTCAGAAATAACTTGCAGGAAAGGAAGCTATATTTGGGTGGGGAAAGCAGAATGAAATCATTCAGGCCACATTTTCAGAGTGGCCTCTAAGTGGTGTCCAATTTCTGAGTTGTGTGAATGTGGGGATGTAAGTTTGGGCACTCGCTTTTTTCCCCACACCCAAAACCCAGGTTTATACACACAATCCACTCGCACCAACTAGCTTGACAGGCATTCGGATACTTGATTTAGATGTGAAAAATGTGTGCATAAATGGATTTTAGAATGTGCATGCTTGGGGTACCAAAATTGAGTGGGGCCTGCAGTCTGGTACTTGCAAACCTAAGGGTCTGCTTATGAAAAATCTGACCTACCTACAGGTACCCTTAGGAATAGACGTGGAGCTGAGAGTAAAGAGCGAGAACTCTGTGGGACCAAGGAATACATGCATCTGGATAACTCACTTGGTGTGAGAAACACACTCACCGATGAACAGTAGAGATGCCAGGCTAATCTCTGGCACTGTCACGACCACACACTCACCTGCACATTCAAAGTGAACTTTTGCCATCAGCGCCCTGACTTCTCCGGTTGGAGAGAGCTGACACAATCCTCCAATTGGAGGCCGGTTCGGGAGCAGGTCAATGGAGGCGTAACCTTCCTCCCCCGTTGTGAGGTCAGTGATGTGAAGAGTAAAGGTGTATCCTTCCCCATCCTTTAAGGCCCCTGGCCGTAAGACCAGGTTCATTCCGGTGTTACCAGTGGAGGTAGTGGTTTTGTCCAAGATGAGAGACTTGTTTTTAAAGCTATGTGCTGCCCATCTCTACAGAGATGAAGGGAGAAAGACAGGAGAAATTCTGGTTTAATCTGAAGTAATGTCCCTAAAATGTTTTTGGACTGAGTCTATAGGGGAAAAAATAGAATCTAGAGGTAAAGGCTGCCAAATTTGCAGTTGATAATTCAGCTTTGTTCTCATGTGCTGAAGCAACAAGAACTGGAAAGCTTCCAAACTGTCTGGTGGGAATATTTCCACTGTGAGATCCACTTTCGTCTCTGGGATTACATCATCCACTGACAAAATATTTCATAATACACAACACAAAACACAGGAAATCAAATTAAACAGTGGTGGAATCTCCTGGGGATAACATTGCTTTTACAGGCTACAATTGCTTTTTGACTGTGTCCTGCATTGTTCCTGTCAATCGTACAAACGTACAACTGTGACAACGAGACACACCGAGACAGGCGGCCGGAAAACACCGTGCAGGAAACCGCTCAGCTCACTGGGTGTTTCCAGTGGGACTTTCACTTACAAAGCCTGTTTCATCCAACACCATATAGCCCAGTACGCGGATGGGAGGGGAATGTGGCTGGAGGTGAAGAAAACAGACTGAGCGATCTATGTTTCAACCCCCTGAGCCAAAATAACTCAGGCCACAGAGCAGAGAGGCGAAAACACTTTAAAATCTTGATCAAAAGGAACGTGAAATGAGCTCCTGGTACGTGAGCCCAGGTTGACAGTGCCGTGGCAGGGGCATCATGGGTTGAATGGCCCTTGGGTAGCGGTGAGCCACTCTGATGGAGGGAGGCCACATTTCCCGCAACTCCCAGGGCAGTTACTGAGAAGATCTCTCCACGGGGACACAATTCGCACAGCCCATATGGGCATGGCTAGGGGAAGGCTCACTTGGTGGAGTTGCTGCTGACAGAACCTGAGCGGCTCCGTTTGAACGGCAGTTGCAGCAAACTTGCGGACTCTACAGTGGCAAGGCCTGGCATGACAGGGGGGGGGGGGGGCTCTGTGATGGGGTCAGAGCCCCTCCCCCAGGTTCACTACAAACAGACCCTGCTCTAAGAGGTAAGGCTTCTTGCAGATTCACAGGGGACTGCACTGGATGAAGGGGACACGCTGAGCAAGGCCTCAGAGCCCTGCTGCTCTGTTTCTCTTTGGGCGTTCACATCGATCGTGTTATTTTTCACTTAATTCTACCCCTCCCGCCCCCTAACACAAAAGGGATCGATTTTGCCTCCAACAGCAACGGCTTCCCCATCACCACTTTACCCCAAGCTTGGAGTCGTTCTGGCAGTTCCTGCAGGTGCCCTCCAGGTAGACATAGGAGCTCTTGCTGACTTCGTAGACAGACTGGGCTTTGCAGGAAACACATTCTAGGGACACAATGGGGACCCTTCCCTTCTTGATCAACACCTACGAGGAGGGAAGAACGGTAAGAGAACAACTCAGGAGACGTCCATTCCATGCCTGATGCAACCAGGACACACACAAAAGCATAAGGGGATATTGCTATCAACTTCTAACTAGTTTGCAAATGTCCTTGTGCCCAGTTCTCTGCACAGGAGCTCACTCCATTTCAGCATGACACGTATTTAGGGTGAAATTCACCCCACTGCAGAGGGACCAGCACGGGGCCTGTGCACTGCGCAAGTTCACTTAAGGATTCCCAAAGGGCTTTAGTGGGACAAGCCATGAATAAGCCACATAGGGATTTCACTTTCAGGGCCTAGATACTCTGTAGAGAAGACATCTAACTGGGAGAGGGAAGGTCTAGTTGGATCTGAGATCAAACATCTGGCATGCATCTGGCCCTGGAAACTTCTGCAACTCGCCTTGATTTTCTTTGGGCCAAATCTTTGGCCCTTCCTCTGCAGCGAGCCCTGAGCCAGTGAAACTAGCTGTGAAAAGGGGGAGGCAGGACTGGCCCCCTGCTTGCCACCGAGCCCTGAACAATGGGAGTTGTCTGTCCTCCAATACACAGAGGGTGCAGGGCAGGCCCTGGCTCTGTGCCTGCCTAGGCCCCTGGGCATTCTTCCCAATGGAAGGGGAATGCAGTGAGCCCTGGTCCTGCAGCAGCATCTTCCTCTCTTGTTCCCGCTGAGATCCTCAGCCTGGGCCTTTGTGCTGGGTCTCAGGATCTGGCCCTGGGCCTGCATGGCTCTGTTCAGTGCATTCTTTGTCACTACTTTGTATAAACCGTCAGCATTCTAAGTACACCTCTACCCCGATATAACGCGACCCGATAGAACACGAATTCGGATCTAACGCGGTAAAGCAGTGCTCCGGGGAGGCGGGGCTGCGCACTCTGGCGGATTAAAGCAAGTTCAATATAACGCGGTTTCACTTATAACACAGTAAGATTTTTTGGCTCCCGAGGACAGCGTTATATCGGGGTAGAGGTGTACATTTTTAAAATGCCCTTGAAAGACATGAGAAATGATAAAGAAGCTAGAACAGCAGCTCCTACTAGCTATCAAATGCATTTTGGTCTGCTGTGCAGGACAGCCAGTTTTTCCACGGGACGGTGTGTTGTCCCGGACTTTCCTCTCAACTTCACCGCCTACAACTGGTTACCTCTAACACGCCTCTCCTACAAAGCGCTGTGCAGGATAAGAACTTCAGGATCCCCGTTCCCTCAGAGCCCCTGGCTAGTGTAGTATTATCTCTGTACTTCTCCTAAACGCCTTTAATCCCCTACCAAGCAGCACGGTGCGGAGTTTGCCTGGGCCCTAGCATAATGAGTATTCTGAATGTAAAGAAAGGCAGTAATAAAGACATTGTTTAACATGGCAGGCTGTTAAAAGCGAGTGTTCCACCAACTGAAGGGGAAGAGCATTGAAGGTTCCCTCATTCCTCCAGCCTTTGCAAATTTCCTATGACACTGGATTCATTGTTCTGCGCTCATGCATGGAAAGCTGATAGTACGGAATGTCCTTGAAAGACTATCAATTTAAATTTTTTTTCTTTATCCTCCGGCTTTGGTTTAAAAATCCAGGCAGTAAGAGTTTCCACTTTCAGACTAACTACGTCTCTTAATTGCCAAACGCACCATGATGAATGTTTCTGACATAAGCCATAAGTGCTGTCGGACTGCAGATGCGCTCAGTGTTTGGTTTAATCTGACATAAACAACATGCCCTTAAAAAACCTTCTGTTTATTTTTTAAAAAGGAAAAAAGGGGTAGGAACGATTGACAGCAAAAGCGAGTACCAGCCCTCCTAAAGCTCGCCCTTCTGGTGCCAATTTGGAAAGGGCACAGGGCTGTTAAGTGGAAGTAGGGCTGGGGCACGATAGTGCTGGGCACATTGCTGGATCAGTTCTTAATCCCGTGGGCTGTAGGATCCTCATATTCTCCTAAAGCAGCTCAACCACTGCAAATTCAGAATCTGATCTGCTGTGAACTGGACCCATGAATGATCCGGTTATTAACATGGCGCATGCAGACAAAGAGAGCGAGAGACAGTGTGATCTTCATAAAAGGCCTACGGGAGGAAACCCAACAAAACACTTTACCGTTGTCAGCAGATATGCTGCCCCCTGGAAATTTAAAGTGTGTCCATCACTGAGTATATGGTATATGTCCCCCTGAGGGCCGTGGACCGAGCTTAGGACTCTGGGAGGAATCAAAGGCAAATCTCTCCTTCAACCTCTCTCTGCTTCCTCCCCAATTAATGCAGACAACAGCAAGCTCACAGTCCCTTGTTACGTTTGTTACTGTCCTGCAAAGTGGGGTCAGGAGAGGAGCAGGACTCGGGACCTACCTATGACTGTGGGTATCCCAAAAGCTGGCTAGCTCTGGAGTTTTGCTTGGAAAGGAGAGTGTGAACCCTGCGTGTTGTCCTGGTGCCCAGAAGCAGACACACACGTACAGTGAGGACAGAGGTACGTACGGTTTGATTCGTAGACTCGGGATTCAGGCCCATCTTCCAGACACTGAGGTCAAACGTATATTCCACATCTGCTTCTAGTTTTGCCTTGGAAATGGTGTTGACCCCTTCTGTGGCACTGAAGTGCAGCGAGCACCCTGCAGGTGAGCTCTGCTTGCGAGGAGAAAAGACCATTCAAACCCTTCTTTGCACTGATGCACGTTGCATTTGTCTGTAGCCAATATGTTCAGTTTCCGACACAATCAGTTCTTGCTATAAATTACCCCTTGTTTGTGGCTGGGGAGGTAGGGTGGGGTACCGGTAAGCACACTGTATTTGCCATCAGGTTAGTAAACAACTCTTGGAACACCCCTATATTTTGGCTGGCCTCCACGTTTTTTAAAAATTAATTCTTGATTAAATACCTTGTAAATATGCTAACAGAAGGCAGAAAAAGGAGAGTGCTTACATTTACGTGAAGTCTGATGCACAAACCTCCGTTTAGAAAGTGGAAAAGACCGAAGAAAAGGTCTTTCAATAAACAAGACAGTTCGGGGTCAACAAGACAATATTCATCGAGAGAGTTTGCCATGAGACTCTGAAGGGAGATCTTTTTTTATTGGTGGCCAAGACTGGTTCGATGTGTCGACCAGAGAGGAACAGTGTCCTGTACCCAACTGTTATTTGTGCTTATCCTTCAAAAGCTTCATTTGGCTCCTGCTGAAACGGAAGGTTTTGAAATGACTCTAATGGGAGCAGGAATAGAGAACACACATGTAACTCGAGCCTGCTAGACTGTAAATTGGCCCCTGTCCTTGTAATGCCTTCAGAAGATTAAAGCGGTAGCAACACCAGAACAGTTAACCAGAGGCCAGGTGCAATGGCAGATGCAGGGAATGCTCCTTGGCTCAGGGCGGTGCATACGAATAGCATATAGGCATGATAAGCCATCACCGAGACTCCTGCGATTGATCTTGTGCCATCTTTCTGAGCTGGGTACCAGGCCACCCCCACTTCCCTTGTGATCCTACTGAGAGTCAGTTACGAACTCTTCCCTCTATGCCTTCCCAGCCCAGACATAAAAATGGGTTGTGTGTGCGCACAGCGCCTGGCACAATGGAGCCCTGATCCTTGGTTGGGGTCTCTAGGTACTACTGCAAGGCAACTAATTATCACCATCTTTTTCAGTGCAGATTCTCTTACCTTGGAGCAAGATGTGCAGGACCACCGGTAAAGCAGTGGCGTCTGTTCACCATCGTCCAGGTTAGGGTCATAGGATTTCTCACCATCCAGGATTAAGTCCCGAGTGTTGGACCACACGCGGTAAGATCCCCCGTCAATGATTGGGACCAGCTTACTCGGCGTCATAGTCACATTGGCAAAAATACTCTTGGACAGTGGGGTGTCTCCAAAGGAGACAAAGAAGACGAAGCAATAGTTTCCTACTGCCAGGGCCAGCTTGGGTATGACCAGCTGGGGCCTGCTCACGTCAACGCTCAGCAGGTGGACCCTGTCGGCGTCATCGAAGTGCAGGCAGCTGGGTGCTCTGTAAATCTCCCACAGATACTCGGTCTGGTACTTGACGCAGCCACGGAGGTCGATCTGCGCCTCCAGGTAGTTCCTCTGGGATCGTTTCATGACTACCTGCGGTGGCAGGGCTAGTTCCACCTCCGGCTCCTCGCACTCCAGGACTCTGACGGTGACTGTGAGATGGGCTGTCATGAAGCTGACATGGTTGGTGGCGTTCACCTCCACCTGGTAATCTCCGGCCTTCAGGTAGGAGTAGTTGGCAGCTGCCACCTCTGTGGTTTGAGCTGGGGAACCATCGCCAAAGTTCCACCAGAAAACAACTTGCCACGCGCTGGGCTGCACGGAAGCTTCAAACAACACCGTCCTGTTCACAAAGGACAATGCCGGCTTAAGGGAGATTTGAACGATTGGGTCTTGGACTTGGATCACTCTGGTGATGTTCAAACTCCCCAGGTCATTGAAAGCACTGAGATGAATTTCTAGCAGCCCTGGAGCCGCTGAAGCGTAGGAGACGCTTCTGCCCGTCAAGCTGACCAGGGCACGGCCGTGCTCTTTCTGCAAGGAGAACTGCCAGGAGTACGACACCCGTGAGCCACTCCCAACCTGGGCGGTGAAGGTCTTTTTTGTTCCCGTTGGGATGCCCAGCTCGCAGCAGTTCACAAGCCGTAGGTCATGGATGGCTTCCAGTACTGAGATAAGCACCTGTGCGCGTTCCCGGCTGACTTGGTTCTGCACCATCACCATCACGAGGTAGTCACCGCTCTCGGTGAACTCATGGGTGAACCTAGAACCATTGAGCACCACGGAGTAGCCCCCACTTATGTTCACCGAATAGCTCACAGAGGAACCAGAAGACATGCTGATCACAAAAGCGATTTGTTCCCCAGGCTCCACCACCTTCTTGCTCACAAAAAGCTCCAGCCCGTCAATCTTGTCCTGCACTGTGATATTCTTGCTGGCCACAGCCCAGCTGATGTCATTGGACACATTCAGACGGAGAGAGAAAAAGCCCGCCTTAGGGAACATCACCGCCACAGTCTGTCCAGTCTGCAAGCCTTTTGGCAGCTCCCACAGCCATGTCACATTGGTCCCCTTTTCGAGTTCACCACTGAAGGTCACCATGGAGCCCGATGGGACGTAGCTGCAGTCCAGCTCTGCAGTCCCAATCCTCAACCCCACTACGGGTTCCTGTACAAAGATGTAAACCGATGCATTAGTGGAACCAATCTTGTTTTCAGCGGTGACAGTGACTGCTGTAGCCCCAGGTCTTTGGAAAGAATGTATGATGAAGGGTTCAATGGTAACAGGAGAGAAATCCTCTTCCAGGTGCCAAATATATATTAGGCAAGTGCCACTGGTTACGCTGGTGCTTATGTTAACAGAGGCGTTTATGGCAGCCGGATTGGGGAAGGCAGAAGGTTTTAAAAGGCCGATACTTTCAATGAACTCCACTGTCCTGTTAACAGCTGTGCTTCCCAGCATGTTAGTGGCTCTCAGATAGATAGTGTAGTTCCCAGCCTCCAGGATGCTCAAGGAGAAGATCTTCCCACTGAATGTCTGCACGGGGGTGCTGTCCTTCAAGGCCGTCCAGCTGTAAGAGATGTTTGTCCCATCTCTCACCACCGCCTGCAGATGAAGCGTTTTGTTGGTTGGGAAATAGGCATCTTCCACGAGGTCGCTGCTGGCGATCTGCAGTCCTTCGATCTGCTGCAAGACGTAGACGAAGATGCTGTCCTGCAGTGAGCTGATCTCGTTCTCCGCCGTCACAATGACATTAAAAGTCCCCACGGACCGGAATGTGTAGGAAATGGTGTAGGAGCCTTGGATGGGTGTGCACCTATCGCACAGGATCCAGGAATATCGGCTAGCATTGCCGGCTAGGAGAGTGGCTACGAAGCTCACTGACCCATTCAGTGGCACCACAGTCCTGCTGGCATTGATGGTAAGCCCCTGGAGTCGCCTCTTCACAGTGAGGTTGAGCTTGGTCTCACTGTTGCTTACATCGTTACAGCCAGTCAAGCTGATAGTGTAGTTGCCGGTGTTGTTGTAAGAGTGGGTGATGATCGGTCCAAGCTGGTTACTGCCATCCCCCAAGTCCCAGCGGTAGCTCACTTTGGTCCCATTCCCACGGGCAGAGAACAGATAGATCTCGTTGAGCTCCAAAACCCTTGTCCCGTTGTATTCAATCTTCGCTACCCCAACTGGTTCTTGGACTTCCACAAAAGCCGTGTCATTGTTGAACGAGACATTGTTGGAGACAGTCACTGTGACCAGGTAGACCCCTGTGCTCTTGTAAGTGTAACTCACTTCAGTCCCACCAGACCTAGCGGAATCATTGGTCCCAAAGTCCCAGAGGTACCTGTATTGGTACAGAGGCATGGCGCTGACCTGGAAATTGCTCTCTTTGCCAAGGCTCGCAAACTGCTTGGGGGGTAGGAGCGTGACATTGACAATTTCCGGCTCCACACAGACGATGGTGAAGTAGTGCGCCTTGTTCACACTGCTTGAGAGAATCAGGGAAAGAGAGAAGATTCCGCTGTGGGTGAAGTTGTGTGTTACCACGGGGTCCCCATAAACAGTGACGTTGGACGAGCCATCTCCAAAGGTCCAGTCAAAAATGTAGTTCTCGGAGTTCCCCGAGACATACGCGGTGAACTGTACGTTGGGGTGTTCCAGGATGCAAGAGGAAGGCTCTATTTTGAGGACCTCCAGGACGAATACTCGGACAGGCACAGTCTGCGAAACAGAGTTCACGGGATTCACAGCTGTCACGTTAATAGTGCAGCAGTTGACATCCTTTTCATACCTATGTTCTACCTCTGGCACCATGCTCATCAGTATGGTCCCGTCCCCCATGTCAAATATCCAGGTGATGTTGTCCCCTGTCTCCACTGAAGCATTTATTGATATTGAGATGCCTTGCTCTGCCACCTCGTCGGATGAAACTCTCAGCCCAGTGATCTCTTCAAAGACACGATAACGCTGGTGTGTCTCCACGCTGCTAATCGTGTTGTTGGCTGTCAGGCTGACGTTGTATACCCCCCTGGTCTGATAGCTGTGGGTCACTCTAGGTTGGCTCTCCAACAGCAGCGAGGAGCCATCCCCAAAGTCCCAGGTGTACCAGACTCCATAGGGGGTTGGCAGCGGACAGGCTCTGAAGGTGACAGGCCGGCCTACGACCAGGACATCTGCATCTGCTTCTACAGTCAAGTCAGTCAGGTAAGTGTGGACGTGAACTGGGATCTGGTGGGTGAGGTTCTCAAAACTGTTTGACACTAGAACAACCAGGGTGTATTCTCCTGCAGATGAAGAGAGCAGAACATGGGCAATCATGTTGGAGGGGTCCATGCAACCACCATAGGCCTTAACGGCCTCATGGGAAAGGTTAAAAGCATTCCAGGTAGACACTGCTCTGCTTCTGCACCACACATGTGCTGTATTTCTCTTCTTTTTCCCATTACCACTAAGGGTGCATTAAACTAGGACATGCATGTGTGGCCAGCCTACCTATATAGGAGGCCAGCCTGACAATTCTGGAGACTGATTCTTTTTCTGTTCATCCATATAATAGTGGACGAACAGAGAGTAGCCATGCATGCTGCTTCTACCTGTGCCCTGCAACTGTGCCTCATCTCTGACCCGAACCCTGGATGTGAGGGAAGTTCAGTCTCCACGGGCCATTCTGCTATTGGCCTATCTCCTGAGACTGCCAAGAAGGAAATCTGCCTGGGCCAATGAGCATAGTTTCTATGATGTGAACACACATCCAGTGAGATTATCGGATGGTGACACTTTCTGGTCACTTCCAGTCTGGGCTAGATTTGAACCAGCGATCCAGAGGAGAAATTAAACTGCTGTTGTGAACAGGTTCTCACAGTCAGAGATGATGTCTGATCATCCAGTCCTGCCTCCTGTGTTCATCAGCACCTTCCTTGATACTAATTTTCTGCCAGGGCTTTGTCTGTTGTTTATTACAACCAATGACCAGCAGCACCAACAGTGGAGGGCGTTTAATCAAGAAAGAAACTAACGATACATGCAGGCCTCTGAATCATTCTCTAGTGTGGAGGTGCTAGGACTTTCTGAAGCTCTTGACCCCTGAAGCCCCCAGTGCAATAAAACTGCATAAGTCTCTTTCTCCCAGACTATGCAAACAGAGCTTACCTGGTACTTGATAGGTGTACGAAACGTTGTGCTCGATCACAACCTGATGGACGCTGGGATCAGGAATGAGGAAAGACTCGTTATATGGAGGTTTAAACTGGTAAATTTCATGACCACCATCTCCAAAATCCCATCTGGGGAGAGGAAAGCAGACATGCAGATCATGAGGTGGTCGTTACATAGTGGAATCCCGTAAGCACCCCCAGTGTTATTCCCAGTGTTCTGCTACAGTCACAACACTGTGGTTACCCGGGGAGCTACCGCAGCGGGTTCTGCTGAGTATCACAACGTGAGTTGTTCTAATCCCATCGCGGTGCCATGGTGACAGGGGTATGGTGGCAGTTAGAGAAAGGGAAGGAGGAACTTCTAACTAACCAAATAGCAAGTGTTGCGGAAGACAGGCATTATGGGACTGACCTCCAAAAACACTGAACACCCACTACCCCGGCTAAAACCAATGGGAACGCTGGGATGCTAAGCCCCTCTCAAAATCAGTCTCTGTAAATACCAGATTTTGTTGTTATGGTACCACTGTATTTAGATTTCTTTACCAGGACTCCTCGGTCCTGCTCCAATTAGGCATCCCTCGGCTCCTGTTCCAAAAACCCAGCATTACAAATACCAGCACGCCCTTCCCTGGTGCCAAAACATATCCCATAGGAGAGCAGAGACACTGCACAGGGAGTTCTGTGATGATTCTGTTCTGAGCAGGTGAGGAACAAAGACAGAGCCAAAGGATCACCTAGCAAAGGCCTCACTCAGTCAAGCTCTGGGGGACATCAATAGGAATTTGCCTTGAATGAGCACTGAGGAAAGAATAAGCCAGAGCCTGCGAATTAGGCCGAATACCCATTTGAAATCAATGGGCCCTCGGGTGAGAAATCAGCCATGGCAAAGCCCCTGAGCTGTGCACGGTGAGACCCTAAGTTTGGGCAACGTGCAAAGGACTCACAAGAAAGCAGCGTCCACAGCCGAGTCGATCTGTACTCTGGCGGTTAGCTCCACGGTCCTGTTCTGAGGGAGGACCAGTGGGATCTCAGACACGGTCAGGTCCTTCATCCTATTCATCTTCTCCACTGTGACGTTGTAATCAACTGTGACATTGCTGACGTGATTGGACGCGGTGAGCTGTTAGGGACAGGCAGGACAAACGGAATGGCTCTGAGGTTACCTCACCACGCTCCTGGGAGCACAGCACCAAGGAGGGATCTGGTTTCACGGTGCTAAAGGGACACTGGGATGGGGCGTCTCCCCAAACGGGCCTTGAGCGAGCGGAATTAGGCCAGGCGGGTCCAATCAGCCAATTAAGCGGCAAACAGGGGAGAGATTTAGGCGAGAGGCCACTAATTGGAAGCAAACTTATCTGTGAGGGAACAGGCGGGGCTTACATTAAAGCCAAGGGACTGGCAACAGAAGGAAGGCTCCAGGGGGAAGGAAGGTGTGGTTGGGACTATAAAGGGAGAAGGGAATTTGGGAGGGAGAGCCAGAAAGGTAGGGAAGACTCAGGGGAAAAGCAGCAAGGTGTGGGATAGGGCAGACCTTGGCTGCTGAGGAGAAGGCCCCAGAGCAGAGGGCGGGCCCGGGTTCCCCGGCCAGCCCCTGAGGGAGTGGCACCATGGGGCAGTGAGTGGGCAGACTGCCTGACATGGCTAGTGTGGACAGAGACTTAGTAATACTTTGATACCCCAGAAAGGGGAAACACGTATAGTGACCTGGTCGGAAAGCCAAGTCACGAAGAACAAGCACCCAGTCGCAGAGACCGAGTGGCAGAAGGGGATCTCGGACCCGGAAAGAGCTAATCCCCAGAGCAGCCAGGAGGAGGCACCCCTGGTGGTGAGTGCCCCCGTGACAGACTCCAATAAACCAGAGAGAGTCCAGGGGAAAACACTGAAAGGGACTGGGGAGAGGGAAAGGACAGGGCCTGAGCAACTCAGGGGAGAGCTGGCAAGAAAGTGTGACTGTGGTAGGGGGAGTAACGAAAGGAAAGAGAGGGAGTCAGGGTAATAGGCAGTCGGAAGAGGCCCATTCAAACTAGAAAGCATCCATGACCACAAAGTCACATGCCCAGTGGAATAATCTTCCCCGTGAAGCTGTCATGGCTCCACTGCTAGGTCTGTTCAAGGGGGAACTGGATTCTGGAATCAGGGAGAGGAATTTCTGCCCTGGTGCCTTGGAACTCAACAAGTGCACACGACCCAGGAGACTCTTCCAGCCCTGAACTTACCGATCGTTCATTCGCTGGCTCTGTCTGAGCCTTGTCGCTAGCAAGTTGCTGTGCACAGGCATTCAGAGCCACTGATGGAGCAGCAGCAGCTTCCGGTGAGTAGCTCCAGACATAACAGAGGGCGCAGGACGCAAGCGTGCCAAGTGCAGCTTCAGCACCTCTCATGAGACAAGGCAGGGATGGAGGAGAGGAGAGGGCTGGGGGCAAAGCTGGAGGGGAGCTGAGAAGAAAGATCAGAACGGTCAGAAAAGGGGACCAAGATGAACTGTGAAAACTGGGAGAGAGGAGCAAAGCAACATGGGAGGAGAATGGACAGGAGCGGAGGAAGAAAATGGGCAGAGGAGAGACCCGGAGATAATAGGGACAAAGGAAAAGAAAAGGAGAAGGGGGGTGGGGAACAAAGAACAGCGGAGGGGAAAAGAAGAACAAAGGCGAGGAAAGAAGGAGAGGGGAAGGGAGGAGAGGAGAGAGCAGTGGAGTGGAGGACACAAGAGGAAGCTCTCACCAGAGCAAAACTAAAGACTAAGCAGTTTTGCAAGCGCAGCGAAAACCTCTTCAGGAAGCTGCAGTGCACAGCCTGCGTTACCAACTGGCTTGCGAATGGAGCAGGGCGTTGGCAGAATTCATCAAACCGTTGTTTTCCCTTTTCAGCTGGTGAAACCCCAATGGAAAAGCAGACCTGAAACGGTGCCACGGGAGAGGCCTTGGCTTACCGAGAGCTTGTACACAGCTGGGCTTTGGTAGATAACGTTGAAGACGACGTTGTAAAAAGTGAAAGATGGCTTATCGTCTACCGTCCATCTGAAAGTCACATCCGACCCGGCCTCCATCACAGGGATGTAGCTCTGAAAGGTACGAGGACACTTCATACTAGACCAAGGGGTTCTCAACCTTTTTCTTTCTGAGCCCCTCCCCCCCACGCCCCCAACATGCTCTAAAAACTCCACGGGCCCCCTGTGCCTCAGCAACTGTTTTTCTGCATATCCAGGAGATTAAAAGCCAGAGCTGGTGTTGGGGGTAGCAAGCAAGACAATTGCCCTGGGTCCCAACCCACAGAGGGCCTCACGAAGCTAAGTTGCTCGGACTTCAGCTTCAGCCCTGCACCGCAGGACTCGGGCTTCGCTTTCTGCCCTGGGCCCCAGCGAGTCTAACGCCAACCTTGCTTTCTGGTGTATTTTGGAGGACCCCCTGAAACCTGCTCGTGGCCCCCCAGGGGGCCCCAGACCCCTGGTTGAAAACCTCTGCACTAGGCCATGAAAGAAGCATACATGGCACTTCCCAACTGAACAGGAGACGGAACAGATTCAATCTTCCAGGCTAGTTCAAGATTCACTGAAAGCAGCTGATAGGACAAGAAACGGTTTTCTGCATCCTTTAGACTCTGCCTTTTAGTTACTGTATTTTGGGGGATTCCGTTTTTAGTTTGAATGGAAAGTAAACAGTAGGATTTATTTTTAGTCCCTTTAGCTCTTTCATAGTCCAAGCTAATCTCCCCTCCTCAGGTGGTCAGACATCTTTCTCGCTCCAGCTCCTGGTCGGCACTGGGGAGCCTGAAATCCTGTTTATTGCCGCTAGTTCAATCAAATGTACAAGTCTCCAAACAGAGAAGCTAAAGAGAGGGAAAGAAACTTGGAGACTCTCAGCTGAGGGGATAACAACAACACTGTGACTATTGTTGGGTTTCCTTTCAAGGTCATTTCAAAGTAGTCTTTCCTAAAATTACTTCTTATGCCTGGGACTTTCCAAGGGGTTTCAGGAGGGATATACCCTAATCCCACTAAAAGTCAGTGGGAGTTGGGGGGCTAAATTCTGCTGAAATCCCAGCCTACAGCTCCTTAGGTAAGCATGGCTCTTACATCACATACAGTAATCAGACCAGGGCCTTGCCCCAAAGAATTCACAATCTAAATTATTTTGCTGTCGAGTCTTCCCCACTGCTCTCATGCCTTAAAAAAGGAAAGAGTCCCACTTAATGGGATGTTCTAGAAAACCTGTTTTTCCAATATTTCCAGATAATAGTAATGAGCACTTTTCAAACATAGGTTTCGGAGCAATTTACAGAGGTGGGTGAGCCTCCTTAGCCTCCTTGTACAGATGGGGAAATTCAGGCAGTGAGAGACTGATGCTTCACGGAGCTCACCAGTGGCACAGCTGGGACTAGAACCCAGGTCTCCTGACTACCCCCCTTCCCTGGAGATCTGTCCACAAGACTATGCTTCCTTCCTGCTCCAAGAGGCTCTGATAACTTTGCAGACGCTGCCACGCTTTGGCTGCTTCGCTGAACTGAACCTCTGACCCTTTTCACTAGGAAATACCCGACCCAAAGCCTAAATAGATCCAGTTGCACTTGGCAGGCTGGGGTTGGATTCCTGCTCCTCTAGAACGTGTCTCATTAGCACAATCAGACTTCTTAACCCAACAGCTGCAGAGACCAGCTGGTGAGGTGAGACTGACAGGCACAACCTTGCATATTTTCTGCCATTAAGCAGCCAAAGATTAAAACAGAGCATTTGACAGATCCGATGGGTAGTTACCAAACAACGATTCCTTGGCCTCTGAGCAGGGTTTAACTTTGCAGTGGGGAAAAGGACTGAAGACACCAGGATAATTACAGGACTTGGGTAGGCAAAGGAAGTATATATAGCTCCACCTGGCAGGTGGACGGAATTTGTGATAGCAAATCAGAACTTCAAAAGGAAGTCAGAGGAACATGAACCCTGATCTTCCACAATGTACCTGGTCATCTGGGCAATTTATGGGAGCAAGGAAAGAAACGCCGAGCTAACATTCTCCTACCCTAATGCTGGGGTATTTAGGGTGGTGTACTGCTAAGTTACATGCCTAATTCAGGGGCATCCACATCTTCCCTAGTGAGGAGCTGTGTTGGCAGTTTGCCATGGGATGAAAAGCCCTATCTGACATGCATAAAATGGGGCAGATCGCATGGAGGTGCAGGTCCTCATTAGTAGTGCACCGGTGATCCACCGTGTTTACATCAGGGCTGTTTCCCAACCCCAAAGCATTCGCATTAAAGGTCGCAATGAAAACATTATTAATAATTTAACAACAGTGCAATGACTCACCACCCGGGTGTTTAGCAAGACTCTGGTTTCCGGGTCAGGGGTCGCTCTGAGTCCTCTAATGGGCTCCTCCACTTTCACTTCGACAGTGATGTTCTGGGAGCTCACCGAGTTTTCCACCATGAGCAACCTGGTGCTCACGCTCTCCCCACCGCCACTCAGCTTGACCACCGAGAACCACGTGTCGTTGGTGTCCCTGGTGCAGTCTGCTGTCAGTGGAACAATGGCTGGGGGGCAAGCCCCTTCGAAGGGGAAGGTCCGGTTCTCGCCAAGCCAGCTTGCCGTCGCATTCACCCCGGAGGAGATCTTCACCACCAGCGAAGAGTGGTTAGTTGGCACATAGACTTTGCCACTGTGAGGAGAGGGGTAAATGACACGGAGGCCTGACACCAGAGAAGTGACCCAGAAACTGCAAGACAAGTTGGCACTAAAGACTCCATTGTCTACCGTGGCTTTAACGGTGTAGAGGCCGTGACGCTCCAGCCCGGGATTGTGTTGACTGATAAGCGGCATCACCTGTTCAGTGGCATAGAGAACCCTGAGAGAGCACACGGTATCATTCTTCCAGATTGCACCGCTGAGGTTGGCGGACAGGCTGGGCACCCAGTCAGAAGAATTTGTGCTTAAGTAGTTCATTCTGTACGGTGATCGTGTACTTGGCCGGCACTGGAGGAACAAGCCTGGCGCTGCATCGTGCTGGATGCTGAAGACATCCTTAGGCCTGACAAAGGTGTCTTCACCTTTAAACATCACCTGTGAAAGGGTAGAGATTATTTTGATTCCATGGCTTAAATTCTCAGCAGGCACCGCCATCCCCATCACCAGTCTCGAATTTGGGCAGGTGAGAAAGTTTACCATTGGATTTACCGCCAGGATAAAGACCGCAGCAAATCCAGTAGCGCAGGGAGCTTTCTTTAAAATGCCACCCTCTTTGCCGATATGAATCGGATGTGCTGAAAACTGAGATAAACGTCGGTTTTATTCTACAGTTCAACCTTCTTGTTAAATGCAATGAGCGTGGCCCTGTTAAAATCTTGCACAAAGCTTTGAAAACTGACCCTTCCATCCACTTTATTGTTGCAACAAATTACTGGGGGAGTGGTTAGAGGAAGGAAACGGGAGTCACAGCTCCTGGGTTCTATTCCAGATTCTGCCACTTACCTGCTGTGGGATCATGAATAAGTCACTTCATGGCTCTGTGCCCCAGTTTCCCCATATGTAAAATGGGGAGAACACCTGCCACACAGGTTGGACCCACAGTTCAGTACCCAAGGAAAATAGCCCTGTCCACACATGGTTATACCAGTTAATTTGCACTTACCAGATACTGAGCAGAGGTGTTAGCTGGTATAGTGAAGAGAAACTCTTTGAGGAGTTCATAGCTGAGTTGGCTTTCATTGTGCCAAGAAAGGGAGTTGGTGCTATTGGTGATGGAATCATTGGCACATTCCACTGGGCTGCAGCAACTGCTTAGCGACAAACATGTGTTAGTCAAGTGACACCACTGGAAACCAGCAGGGCATTCAAGTAGTGTCCAGTTCCCAATATCCTGAGAAGTGCGGAATGGATATGTAGCGTTTTTTTCCTCCTTGTAACCTGGAAGGCGGGAGGAAAGAACAAATCTGATAGCTCAGGCACATACTTGTGTAGAATTAAATTAAGAATAAAATCCCCAAATACTCAAAATTCAAGGTTTTCTCACATTTTTTCCATGAATTTGAAAAAGTCAAAAATGTCAATCAACTGCATTTTCTCTTTGGGCCAAAAATTGACCATGTTAGTGGAAAATTTCATTAAGATTGCACAGTTCGTAGGGGGAAAATGGTCCCTTTTCCAATTTTAAAGCTATGTCCAAGCAAAAGCAGACCCATTTTTTTGAGCAGAGCTGGCTGTGAACGTTGAAAATGCATTGTTAGTTTTCACAAGTTAACGCTTAGATGTCAGAATATCCGTTTTCCAATGTCAAAATATCTTTTTTTTCCCCACAACTGTGGACTGTGTGACTGCATCAAACCTTCCTGTGGGAAAATTCATTCCCACAAAAATTGTGGCTTCTGCACAGTTGCACTGAGACTCATAGAAAAGCCCTATTAGACCATATTATTCATCCCTCTTCAGCCAAAATTATAAGAATGATCTATTGTCCTGTTTCACGGTCAGGAAAAATTTTCTCCCCTGTTAACTTTTGGGACCAGATAGAACACAATCCATCATGGTGTGACATTTTCAAGTAGAAAGAAATAATGCAGAAGGTGAATTCATGTCTGCCCAAGATCCGGTTAGTCTTCATACTTCATGACATGCGACAATTCCTCAAGAAAACCTTTGGAATCCATTATAAGAAATATCATCCCATGGCTTCAACCTTGGACCAAATGCAGACCTAGCGAAAGTTGGGTCAACTTCAGTGCAGTTGCCGTAGTTACTGTATGAACCGGCTCTGTGGAATCCGCAGCATCTATTTTCATGCCAGCAGCCACAGAGTAATTCCCCTACAAACTGTCCCAGCATTAAAGTGCCTGGGTGTTACAGAGGTTTCTTGTCCAACGAGCGCTGACTGTGAGGCAGACACAAGGCGCATGCGCAGAAAGGGGATTTGTGCAGCACTCTAGGCCTTTCCCAACACGGTTCTGTGTCTTGCTCTGGGAATCAGCATTGTTTCCCCCTCGAGCTTACAGGAAATGGTGCATTCTGAATAATTAAATAATAATTATCCACCTAGATATTAAAGAGGAAAGCAAATGGGCTTGTGCCACCCCTGTTTGGGGGGGAGGTCCCAAAAGCTGCAGACCGTATGCTAATGATGTAATGCCCTGACTTATATAGTTGATAAATAGTCATTATCTCTTTTGCATAAATCCCCTCTTCTGTTCACCATCCAAAGATACTTCCTCTATGACTCCTTCTCCACTGCAAATCCTTTCTTGCATTTCCCCACCTATCCCCTTTCTCTGACTGATTCCATCTTCCCCATCGCTGTCCTGGTTCCACTCCCCACTCCCCAGCTTCTCCTCATCTCACCTCAATTTTCCCCCTGCCCCACGCAACACACACGCTAACCCTAGACTCTGAGAAGAATATTCCCCACACAACCAGCCCAAAGCCATAGAGTGTCTGGCAGCTAGAGTGTCTGTCTCTCCCTCACATTTGCCCACTGCTCTATTCCTATCTCTATGTCATGTGGGTTGGGGGCTATCCTGGAGGCAGGATCTCTATGGTTAGAGTCCTGGAGGACTCCTGGGGGTCTCCATAATTTAGAGCTTCAGTTCTCCAGGGCTCTAACCATTGAGACATGGTCTAGAGTGCCTCCCCTCATTCACAAGCGGGAGACTCCCTGCCAATACAGGAGGCTGGAGAGCTTTGGAGGCTTGGCCCATTTTTTAGCTGCTCTGTGGTTTGGAGAGAAGGCCGGAATGACTCCATTGGTTGTTGTGTGAGGAGTGGGGAGGGTTCTCACTTGATATCTGCTTCAGAAACTCCAGGTCCTATCTGGCCCAGGAGGCGCCGCGGGACCAGAGAGCGAGTGACGCCAGCGGTATCCCAGAAGCGAAGCGGTGGGAAGCCGCAGCCATGGCAAGGGGAAGGGTCTTTGTTTTGTCAGTTTAACGCCAAAGCCCAACACAGATTTTGCGGAACAGGCGACTGTGTTAAAGATTCAAACTTCCAATCGAAGGGCGAGAGCTCACGATACACATGCACTGAGATGCCCCCAGGACATTCCCCAGCAAAACCAAGGAAGATCAGACCTCACCTGAAACTGCTCAAGATTAAAAAAAATAAACACCATAAAGCCTCTCTCAGGCCTCCTTTCAAAAGAAGAGGAAAGGCCACAAACCCAGTGTGGGTCACTTTTAAAATAACTTGGAGTCAGGGAAAGAGAGGAGATGTTGTACCTTCACTGCGTGTTGGTCTGTGCACCTGAAACCTCACGTGAATAGACCGCTGCAGTTCTTCAGTCACAAACTCAAGGGCTGTTAAAAATGCTTCCTGCTGAAACGCCAAACTGGGGAACACCATCGTCTGGAAAACAAAACCCAAGGCCTTCACCTTGCTGCACTGCTCACAGAGCTCCCTCCACGGGGCTAGGATGTAAGCCCTTCTTACCTCCACAGTGTCCAATGGAGCCGGCAGCGATGCGTCTCTTGTCATGTATCTCACAGACCTGGGTGTGTCAAACGCAGGGTCGCCCACGTAAAAGTTTTCAGCATTCAGGAGAATTCCTATTTTCAAGGGAAGCATTAGGCAAAGCCGGTGAGAGCCAGCAAGGCCTGTGTTTGTGCCTCGGCCCCGCTCGCGCTAGATCACATCACATATCGGAACGGTAACACCCATCACAGGGGGAATTACAAAATGGGTTTTGGACCAGTTCAAATCACATGATTCCTCAGTTCTGAGGGAGAGGCAGCTGCGGTTATGATTCAGTTACCTTTCTCTCCACGCTGTGGTTTTGATTCCCTTCCCAGCCTGTGTAATTAATGTTTGCAGCGTTCCCAGCGCGATGACAGAGCCGCGCAACGGTCAGCGGCTTCGGCTTCTGGGAATCCTGCAAACGCTGCCCATCCCTCTTCACACGGGATTCACGCCCTGAGGTTTGCGTTGAATTTTTGGGTATAAATGCAGCCCCCAAAATTCTATGTAAAACTCAACCAAAGCCACCTGGTTTCCATCAAAATAACCTCACCTAGCTCAGGTTTGCTCACAACCAGGGCAGGCCTTGGGGTACTGTATCAGTGAGCAGTTATTGGGACCTCTCTTCACAGCTAGGGTGGGTCCCCCCCATCTCTTTACCTTACACTTTATCTGAGCCCCCTCCCATCTTTATTCTCTTTCTTATTCCCAACTTCCTCCTCTGTCTTCCACTCCCTCTCCCCGGGGTGAGGAATTTGTCTTCCAGCCAGTCTGCTTCTTCCTGCTGCCTGTGCGATGGAGGAGAGGGGGGGTTTCCTATGCTGCATGAGGGTGGGGTCTTCTGCTAAGATGGCTTTTTCCCGCAATGGACTCTCCACTCAGAGTCACCCTGAAAGGTGGCACCTTAGGCGGCCAGATACCCACCCTATGCCTGGAGCCAATGCACATTCCAGCTCTGGCATGGGCACACCCAAAGCTTGTCCCTGGCTCTCCAACATGTTCATGAACTTCAGGGAACCTGACCGTGGCTCTCCAAACAGAGGAAACATTTGCAGCTCTAGCAGGTGCAGGAAAGGAAGGCAGCCGCCCTGAAGTGCCCACAAAGCTGGAGGCTCCAGGAGAGACAGGAGCTGAACCAGCCCTGAAGGCCTGGTGAGCTCAGAGACGGTAACCCTGTGCATCCCGGCATTCCTTTCCATCCCAGGCTGGGGTACAGATATACCACTGTCAGGGACGGGGCAGAGGGTTCTCTGTGCTAGCAGATTTTGGGGATATTTCTAGATTAGGAAAGGAAGTCGAGGTTAGCTAACCCTGACTTTTTCCTAGTGTAGATGCAGCTTTCCACCTTTTTCACCTCAATTTAGCTGGTCAAAGGAGCTAAGGAGTGTAGCTAACCCTCACTTAACCTCCACCTCTTTTCCTTATTCAGCTTATACACGGCACTAAAAAACCTGCAGCAGTAAGTCTCGGAGTCCGCTGGCTGGGGCTGTGGGGTTCAAAACAGCAGTGTCGACATTCGGGTTTGGGCTGGAGCCTGGGCTCTGAGACCCTGCGCGCGGGAGAGGGTCTGAAAGCCCAGGCTGCAGCCTGCGCCCCACGGTCTACACTGCTATTCTTAGCCCCGCAGCCGAGCCCCATGAGTCTGAGTCTGTTGACCCGGGCTCTGAGACTTGCCGCCTTGGTTCCTTTATTGCCCTTAACGGGCAAACTGAAAAAAATGTCCAATCAAATCCTAGGACATGCCTGTGTAAAATGCCCCCCCTTTCTAGGCTGAGACCGTTGGGGTGCTGCACAAGCCGCTAACACAGAAAAAGAACAAAGCATGAAGAAGAGCAGGGTGCAGCCCTGTTTTGTTCTGTCTTCCTCCCCAACTTCCCAGCAGTGAGAGGGAGTTTGTTGTGACATATGGCGACTATACACTTCAAGACCCACGGCCTGAGAGCATGTTTCTCCAAGATATTTTGTGTGTGTTTTATTCAGAATATGAGGCCGTGTCTTTGGGCGATAACCCAGTATGTGCGTATTTTTAGAGAACATTTGAGACATTTGGGAAGGGTTAGCGGGCTGGGCTGCAGCTCCATCAGTGTGCACGTTTCCTGCTTCAAAACCCACAAGAGAAACACCAATTGATGGCGAGTCGGTTGGCTGTTCTCCTAGGGCTGCTAGTCGTGTCTGAATTACAAACCAATGGGTTGTCCTTCTTACTGGGTCAGACTTGAAGTGAGCAATGACCTATTCTATGCACTCAAGACTGGTATCTGTGCTTCCAAACTAGTGCGCGCTCAAATATTGTAGGTGGCAATAAAATAGGCCATTTGGCCCATTCTGCCTTCCTTCTGGGGACTCTACAGAACATGCTTTTATGTCCAGAACATTTGTAAGAGGCTCGGAAATTCCCAACTTCCATCTAACAAAGATGATGGTTAACCAGAAACACAATGAGGCCCTTCCCTTTGGACTGACACATGCCACCTCCAACCAGCACCCAGGTGCGGAAGGCCTGCTGAGAGCAGGGCAGCGGGAGAGCTCACCTTTTGGCTTGTACTCGCACACATAGCTGTGCTTGGCCATGCACAGGTCGGTGTTGCACTGGCCCGTCGGGCCCATCCGGACACAGTGGTCAGCGTTTGATGGATGGGGCTCTCCTGGCAGCCAGTTCTGACAGCTCTCCAGATTAAATCCTTCGCCCCTCTGCTGAGCTCCAGCACTTGCAAAATCATTGAATCCGATCCAGACGTCAAGGCCCCTTCAAAACAATGCAAAGGAATGCCAGAATTTTCAGGAAATCACAAGTATTGAAAGGATCTGGGACAGACTCCACCCATCCAGGGTTCTTGATGAAAATAACTATAACAACAACAGCTTCCATCCATGGGTCAGTCAATATTCAAAGAGCCCTTTTAATTACTACATGATTGTGATACTCATTCTATCTCAAGCACCTGCTTCTTGAAAGACAGTCTCCTAAGTAGCAAACCATATTGTGACCTGCTGATGAGTTAAAGGCATTTAATTCAAAAGGCAAGCTGCCTCGTAAGGAGCTCAGATGCCACGGTGATGGGTGCGCTACCAGAATCTGCCATATAATAATATAGCAAAGCTGGGACCATGTAGCATCTTCACACGTCACTGAGTTGCACTCGGAACCTCCTGATGTTGCCAGGGATAGAACGTGGGTTCTCCTGAACAGCTGCACTGTAGATAAAGGAGAATTTCCATTACCTGTCAGCGCTGCCTGTATCTTTTATAAACCTTGCGTTTCACCTATACGAACTTCTCATTAAGAGAAGCTACTACAGTATTCTCCAGTAACACGAGTCGGGAATAGCATTGGTGCAGAGTTTAACACCGTACTCTGATAAATCCTGGCCCACGACAGGGGTTCCGCTGCACTACCGAAATATATAATAATATATCGATTATGCATCACTGACCACTGAAACAGCAACATCTGGGGTAGAATACAAGAGCAGAGCAAAGCAATGTAGGACGTGGAAGTGAAGAAGAATGTCCCATACAATGGAAACCACCAGTATCGTTTTAGGTCAATGGAATATAACTGCCCAATTTGGAATTTTGGCTGACCACCAAAGTTGGCTCTTGTGGAAAATCCTGTAGGATCTCCACTGGTCAAAGGCAGCCAGGAACTTCTGCTTTACATCTCACCCAAAAGATAGTGCTCGTATGCTAAGGCCTTTGTTCCATCGCTCGTCGACCTTCCCTGCACCACCTGTACCATCACCTCGAAGGTATCCCCTCCAAACTGCACCCATCACTGCTTCACTTTTGAAATCTGAGATGCTCACAAGGTAGTGCTTTGCAAAGAGCAGTCTAAGGAGATAATTGGTGTCTCTCCACCACCAAGTCTGTACCAGATAACATGATTAAGGATCCGTGTTTGTCATGGAGGTTGCGGAAGTCACAGATTCTGTGACTTCCTGCGACCTCCGTGACTTCCGCAGTGGCCGGTGTGGCTGACCCCAAGGCCGCCCTGGGGACAGCTGCTCGGGCGGCCCTGGGGACAGCCAGACTGGCCGCTGCTGGAGCAGCTCTGCAGGCAGCCGCTTGGATGCCCCTGCAGCCAGCCACACCAGCCACTGTTCTGGAAGCTCCCAGCAGCTGGCCCCCAGGACTGCCCGAGCAGCGCCCGATGTGGCTGGCCTCAGGGGTGGCGGGAGCAGCCACAGATTAGCGGCTGGCCCCAGGGCTTCCCCCCATGGTGGCCAGAACAGTTGCTGGCCCCCCGGGGCTTCCCTCCCCTCCAGGCTGCGGCCGGATCGGCAGCGGGTCCCCGGGGCTCCCCCCCAGGCAGCGGCGGGATTGGCAATGGGCCTCCAGGGCTCCCCACACAGCTGGTGCCGCGGACTTGCCCCCCTCACAGTGCCCCTCCCCCCCAAAGATTCAATCAGGGGTATTTATGGTATAAGTCATGGACAGGTCATGGGCCATGATTTTTTGTTTCTTGCCCATGACCTGTCCATGACTTTTACTAAAAATATCCGTGATTAAATTGTAGCCTTAGCTATGATTAATGAGGTCATACTGAAAAAATGACGACGAACATATTGTTCTGTGAATCAGTAATTTTTATCACAAATCAGATTAAAAAACAAATAATTGCTGTGCTTTGTTCCTGAAACACTGGAAGGGATTAAGGAGAGCGGGCTAGGAAACAGCCTATTTGCTGTCAGCAGTAAAACCCAGTAGAGTTTTTCCTTTTCTAATTCCAGCTATGATCTAACTGCAAGTCATCAAAAATAAAAAATTTAAAAAAAGAAAGAAACAAACCAAGATTGGCTGGATAGTTCCCTTGCCCCCACCCTGGCTGGTGGGTCCAGTGTCTCTAAATGAGGGTAAATTCTCTCCGTTGAAGTAGGAGCTGGATTGCACTTTCTTTATTACAGCAGCATTTCTTGAGAACTAATGATCTGTCTGTCTTGGGTCACTGGAGGGAGAGGAAAAGTTCCAGCATTTTGGAAGGGGAGAGTCACTGGTTGTAAGTGTGGGGGAACTGGTTCACAGGGCCCTGGTTCTTGGTGGGGAGAACTGGTTCAGAGCACACAGGTTCTGGGAAAGATCATCAAATGACAGGAGAGAGGAAGAGAAGAGAGTGACCGTAACTGCCGTGTGCGCTAATGGGAAACAGATTTTTGCTTCTGTCATTTTCCCACAAGAAACCCTGGAAGTCACGCGTTCCAAAAAAACATGGCTTATACTTCATTTCTCTCTTATCGCCAGGGAAATCACATCCTGGAATCATCTCATTCATGTTTATCTGAACGGATTAATACATTAATAAATAAATAAAGAGAATAAGGGAGCCGGAGTGGAGAACAATGAGGTGCGGCAGCTGGGAAACAGCTTGGTCGGCTCGCTCCTTTCTAGGTCTCATGATTTCATCGCCACTGCAGTCCATCAAAAGCCCTGCACGCAATGCGAGATAAATCAGTGCATCGAGTGACCAGCTCCTAACCCTTCGGAAAGGATGGGCTCCTCTCACTTGGCCTTGCCAGGCACACATGTTTGTAATCTCAGGATCAATCCCAGTGTGAATGGAGCAAGACAAGAAAACAAGTTCAGGAGAAAGGCTGTTGGGCCCAGGGCAGGCCTGTTCAAAGGCTACATCACATGCAGCTGCTCCAGTCTCGTGTGCTTTCTGGGACGTGTTTATTAAGAAGCCCCCGCCAATATCTGCATCTGCATGGAGCTGTCAGGCCCCTGGGAAGGTCTGAGCACTTCCCCTTTAAGATGGCTGGTTGCAGAAAGGGCATTTGTGGGGTGGATTTCATCAAAGGCTGACACGTTCCATGCTGCCTGTTTAGAAAGCGCTGGCTGTGAGGTGGAACAGATGCCTTCAAAGCCCAACACTTGGGGACGTGGGCTGCTCTGTCTCAAAAGGGTCTTTGGCTGAGGTGGACACCATGTGACTGGGCAGCAGCGTGAGACTCAACAGAGAGAGGCAGGCTTACAGCATCAACTTCTTCTTTCTATGGCGCCTGCCTCCTGTCACCACGATTCCTGAAGCACTTTGCAAACTGGACATGCAGAGCCCTGCTGCCACGTCTGGGGTGGAGGGCGCTGCCAAAGTTAGGGGAGCTGGGAAATTGTAGCTAAGGAACATAGGGCAAGCTTTGATCCTCACTAAAAGGACCTGAGTTCTTAAATGCCCACAGAGAGCAGACAGGTCGGGGGTCTCCAAGGTCTCTTTCAAATAATCCATATGCAATAAACCGGAATAAAATGCTTCTCTAGCGGGATTTAATTCCTAACAAACTCAGTCATCACTCCAAGGTCACAGACAGGGATGCTGCGGTACGGCTGTGCTTATTCCAGTACCTTCCTCCTATTCATTCAGCGACGACCTTCCACCTTCACCCAGACGTACACACCCAGGGACCTCAGCGTTTTCCTCATTGGATGCAGTAACCCTGATGCAACTATATTCTGCCATCCCCAAGCACCAAGAAGACATTCCCTGGGAGGTTGGGTTTCTGATGAATGGTTGCAGTAAAGCCTGACATATTGCATTACTTCTCCCATCTTTAGATAGTGCCCATCATTAAAAAAGGGAAGAAGGAGAATCTGGGGAACTACAGACCGGTCAGCTTCACCTCAGTCCCTGGAAAAATGGAGCAGGTCTTCAAGGAATCCATTTAGAAGCACTTGGAGGAGAGGAAGGTGATCAGGAACAGTCAGCATGGATTCACCAAGGGCAAGTCATGCCTGACCATGATTGCCTTCTATGAGGAGATAACTGGCTCTGTGGATATGGGGAAAGCGGTGGACGTGATATATCTTGACTTTAGCAAAGCTTTTGATACAGTCTCCCACAGTATTCTTGCCAGCAAGTTAAAAAAGTATGGATTGGATGAATGGACTATAAGGTGGATAGAAAGCAGGCTAGATCATCGCGTCAACGGGTAGTGATCAACGGCTCCATGTCTAGTTGGCAGCCAGTATCAAGCGGAGTGCCCCAAGGGTCAGTCCTGGGGCCGGTTTTGTCCAACATCTTCATTAATGATCTGAATGATGGGATGGATTGCACCCATGGACAGCAAGTTTGTGGATGACACTAAGCTGGGGGAAGAGGTAGATGCGCTGGAAGGTTGGGATAGGGTCCAGAGTGACCCAGACAAATTGGAGGATCGGGCCAAAAGAAATCTGATGAGGTTCAACAAGGACAAGTGCAGAGTCCTGCACTTAGGACAGAAGAATCCCATGCACTGCTACAGGCTGGGGACCAACTGGCTAAGCGGCATTTCTGCAGAAAAGGACCTGGGAATTACAGTGGATGAGAAGCTGGATATGAGTCAACAGTGTGCCCTTGTTGACAAGAAGGCTAATGGCATATTGGGCTGCATTAGTAGGAGCATTGACAGCAGATCGAGGGAAGTGATTATTCCCCTCTATTCGGCACTGGTGAGGCCACATCTGGAGTATTGTGTCCAGTTTTGGGGCCTCCACTACAGAAAAGATGTGGACAAATTGGAGAGAGTCCAGCGGAGGGCGATGAAAATGATTAGGGGTCTGGGACACATGACTTACGAGGAGAGGTTGAGGGAACTGGGCTTATTTAGTCAGCAGAAGAGAAGAGTGAGGGGGGATTTGATAACAGCCTTCAACTACCTGAAGGGGGGTTCCAAAGAGGATGGAGCTCGGCTGTTCTCAATGGCGGCAAATGACAGAACAAGAAGCAATGGTCTCAAGTTGCAGTGGGGGAGGTCTAGGTTAGATATTAGGAAACACTATTTCACTAGGAGGGTGGTGAAGGGTGAAATGGGTTACCCTGGGAGGTGGTGGAATCTCCATCCTTAGAGGTTTTTAAGGCCCAGCTTGACAGAGCTCTGTCTGGGATGATTTAGTTGGGGTTGGTCCTGCTTTGAGCAGGGGGTGGGACTAGATGACCTCCTGAGGTCCCTTCCAACCCTGATACTCTATGATTCTGTGGTTCCCGGACACTCCAGGGAGTAAGGGGGGTGCTAATCAGCAGAGCCAGCTATGCCCAGCCAACAGGTAAATTCACCTTGGGGTCATAACACCCCTTCCTTTGTCTGCTGCCGATCCCTGCAGAGCCCAGGTGCCCCTTGGACTGTGGATACCGTGAGAATGGCATGAAGATGCACCAGGCGACAACCCTGCCCATAGCAAATCCCAGCCGTGACTGCACTCACTAACCTGATGACATGAGAGACCAAGAAACTCTTAATTTCAGGACTGCTCACAAAAGCCAGCTCTCCGTCACCATGGACCTGGCAATGCTGTTGGGCCTCCAGCCACTGGGCCTTCTCCACCACCAGTTGGTAGCAGTGATTGTTGCCAGGGAAGACCAGGCCATCTGACGGGCACATTGGGTGAATCACTGTATGAACGGGAAAAAAAACAAAGCTTGAAGCCCCTTAGGGGGACACGTGTTGGAAGGTGGGACGCCCAACCCACTGGCAAGACCCCATAATGCAAGTGTAAGACATCAGCTCGGCAGGTGTGACCATGTCTCTCTCTAGTGGCTGGCCTACATAGATGATAAGGAACCAACTAGAAGTACCAGCCCTTTGTCTTACTCCCTTAGCTCCAACAGCAGGGGCTTGTGCATTTGGCGCTGAGAGGCGTGGGTTCTTACCCCATGAATGGGCCGTAGTGAGTGGAGGTTGTTACATAATCTGGGGCATGTGAAAACATGACTAAGGCAGGAGGAATTTAGAGAAGAGTGAATGAGGAGGCGGTAGGGAAGGATATGAGGAAGATGTAAAGAAAAGAAGCTTGAAGTGCTCAGATACTGTAGTGCAGATGGGCATGGCCACACAAGGGTTCTCCAGGGCACACCTAGTGAGACTGACTAGATGACTAACAAGGTGCTGGGGGAGTGGAAGAAACCCTGGGTACTGAGAATGCCCGGTCTATCTGGTTCTCCGATGCCCTGTGTCTTGTGCACTCCTTTCCACCAGTGCAATGTGGGTGCAAAATGCCACCAGAAGTTCTTACTCCAATTGGCAGTAATGTATAAGTGCTCAAGATGTAGGGTGGCGGTCACGCGGGACCTTCATTCCTGGTGCTGGCAGGGCCTCGAAAGGAAGGAATTTTTGGAGGAACCAGTTCTCAGTGTAATTCTTCCCTCCACCCAGCCCAACCCAACTTCAGCAGGCACCTCATCAGCCAAACTCGACTCACCTTTGCCTGGCTCTTCATTCTCTGCAGTAATACTATACACAGCTGCTAGGCCGGTGCCGCCCCTATTCCTGATCCGTAGGTCCAGGCTTTCGTTCGTCCTGACCAGGGTAGGACACTGCAGGTCTATCCGCTCTGGGGGAGCCACCACCTCGACGTCTGTCTGCACGGAGGTGACCCGGGCGCCCATGAAGAGGGTGACGGTGACGTTGTAGCGCCCGGGCAAGGCATACTGATGGAGCGCTACGTTTTTGGTAGTGTTGAGAAGCCCTGATTGGTCCCCGAAGTCCCACTGTAAAGTGCTGACAGCAACTGGAATACTGACATTGAAGGCCAACATGTGGTGAAGGCCGTGAGGGCGGCGGGGACCTGGGAAAGAGGCGTGCAGCCGTGCTGGGAAGATAGAGCGGACAAGGGAAGGGCCACCACAGGCTCGCCTAGCAGAGTCCTCCGTGCAAAACGGCAAACAACCGGAGGAAGCATTTGGTTCAAGGGCCACGCCGCACAGACACTGCTCCTGGTCGCCGAAGCCGCCGTACTCCTGGGCTTTAGCATAGCAGAGGGCGCTGCAGGTCTCCTCGCTGAGGTTTGCGGAAAGTACGGACGTGAAGAGGATGACGGAATCGGCTGCCCCTGTGGAGTTGTCGGTCAAGCATGCTATGTAAGGAGCTCCTAGAGGGGAAAGAACAGAGAAGCCTGCTGCAAACTAACCACGCCAGGCCATAACCCTCAGTTAGACACCATACCTCTGCAAGTGGACTTCCCCCAGGCTGTGAGCTGCAGGGAGACTACACAGCGGAGGGTTTCTATTCTGAGCATTTCCTATTGCAGTCTTGCTTGGGAACCCTTTAATCCACCCGTGGTGTTTGCCAATCCCTTTGTAGCGGTGACGACAGGAATACCCGGCCATCAGCACAGATTTATGGAGCAGCAAGGCACAGTAAATAAAGAGTACCACAGAGAATGTTCCACTCCCACAGAGTATGAAGCGGCTCTCAGCCCGAGTCCCTGCTTAGGAGTGAGTGTGGCTAGCACGTGGCAGGTGGGTTCTCCTCCTGGGTCTGCCACCAATTCTCTGCAGCTCCTGGTGCCATTCACTTAACTTCACTGGTATCTGAGCAATAAGCCCGGACCCAGCCAAGCAGAGGTGCATGCACACTGGCACCCCAACAGGGCAGTATCGGGGTGAAGCCCTAACCCATGCCAGACCTGTGCTGTGGAAAAGCAGAGGATATAAACCTACAGGCACATGGGTACATACACATAGTCACATGGTGTACACACACACACACACACACAGACGCATGCAGCAGATCCCATTCCCAGGGCAGTAACTTATTCACTTGTGTTCCCTAGCTTTTGACCTGCCTGAGAGGGGTGGGGGTTTTTTCCCTGCCACAAACACACACTATTTTGCAGCGTTCACAGCCTCAGCCCAGCTGGGATTTCCTTGCCTCCCGTCCAATTCTGCCCACGCAATCGAGGCATGTTTACTGGTCTGTTTCTGACTGTTGCTACAACATCGCTCCCAAAACATCTCAACACTGCTGTCCTCACGTCGGTTCCCATAACGATCCCCTCTGCCTGCCCTGGTCTCGCTGAAAGCTCAGTACAGTCAGTGAGCCGTGCTACCTATTTAGAAATGCACGAGAAAAGCCCCTTGTTACGATTACAGATGCTTAGAAAGTACCTTTGTTTAAAATACCAGCCCAATTACCAGGGCTGGCGCTGGCTTTTTTGTCGCCCCAAGCAAAAAAAAAATTGGGGCAAACTCCCTCCCAGATCCTGCACCTCCTTTCCCCTCCCCACATCCCTCAAGCCCCCAAACTCAATCCCAGAGCCTGCACCCCAGACCCGCTCCCACACCCACACTCCCTCCCAGAGCCTGCACCCCAACCCCCTACCCCAGACCTCCTTCCCCACCCAAACTCCGTCCCAGAGCCTTGGGCAGGTGGAGGGCGGAGGTTTTTTTGGTGGGGGCGGGTTCTGGGCAGCATGAGTGACAATGGCCCGCTGGGAGGATTTGAGGACTGGCCCTGGCCTTAAGGTAAATTGAGTTTGAGACCCCTGCCTTAGAGGAAAGTCTATTGTCCAGATTAAGGCCTTGATTCAGCAGAGCACTTATGCAGTTGCTCATCTCCATCCCTACTCAGCCTATGCTAATGTCCCATTGACTTCAGAGGGATTTCAATTTGTTAAGCACGTGCTTACTTGCTTTGATGAATTGGGGCCTAAGGAAAAAGGACATAGAGTGGTTGCTTTGGTGGCCTGTGAGTAATGAGTTTACTGGTCTCAGCCCTCTTCTCAGTGAATGGGGACTCACTTAATAAAGTCACCAGCGTGGCAGGTACTGATCTCTGGTCTGAGTAGCGAAGCGGAGATAAAAATAAAGGTGAAATGCAGCGCGTATTTAGGCAAAAACGTGCTGCTGAAAGGTGCTGGCTGCTGGGAAGATGAAGCCCTCTTTGTCCATGCCACAGGTGTGACATGGGCAACCGGAGCACAAAATTCCCCCTCACTGCCCCACCAATGTGCCTCTAAGGTAGCTTGGAGGAACCTCCTTCCTGCCCCCGGTCCATCCAATCCTTAGCCTCTCTGCTGAGACAGACAACAGAGGAGCCCCATTACTGATACGGATTCCAGTCTACCAGGACCTCGTCTGAGATTCACCAACGAGCCATCATCACTGAGTGGGCTAGATGAGAACTAGCTGAGATGACTTGCAGGATGGAAGAGTCCTTAGAGGAATATCAGCCTCTTTGATCTCAACGTTTCCACTAGATTACCTTCACCATAAACCAGAGCCCATCCTCCTTCCTTACCACAAGTAACACTGGTGAATGAAACATTGAAAAGCGGAAGGTTTGCCACTTCAGGAGGCTGGGCGCATTTTGTATCCAGCAGACGACTAACGTTAACTTTTCTTTCTTCCACCCAGCGGGGGAGCCAGGAAAGTTTGCAGTCACAAAGAAATGGATTCAGACTTAAGTTTCTAGAACAGAGTAGAGAAAGATTATGCATTAACTTGACAATGGGAACCATACGATAAGTGTTAATTACACCATCACAAAAATCCCCCTGTTCCCATCTGCACGACTCCAAGGAAATGTCTCATAAAGACTCACTAGGGGAGTTAATGAATAGAGAATCAAGCAATAATTAACATGATTTTTCTAAAGGCTAGAATTAGGCAAGTATTGCAAGCACTTTTTTCTCACAATACAAATAATTGTTGCAATTAGAAGTAAATTACAGCCATAATCCTATATTCAAAACAGTCTGCCGTCTAACATCAGTTGGTTGCAACGGCAACCTCTGTAGCTAAGGGAGATTTTTTACAGTGTCATTAAAAAACATCTACGAGAATCAAATTGATCTATCAAAAAAGAAATGCGAACGTAGTGGCAGTTTTGCCTTGTGGTGGTTTAATGAAAAGATGGAAACATTAACTGCAGTTGTGTTTGGCCTAAATTACAGCCTTTGGCATTCAGCTGCAAAGAGGACAGAGCTGGGAAGATGTTTGCACAACCAACTGTAGTTATGCTGCCAGTTTGAACCCAGTTCTCTTGTCTTAAAAGCACAAACTTGAGCTGAAGAATTAAATCCCCTTGCTGGTACATGTAGCAAATGTACTGATCTCTCAACCTGTAGCCCAGCCACTAGAAGAAGACAAAGACCCACATGCTCCTAGTGTGGGTTTTATTTATGTAAGAGCTAGATAGTAGAGTCCTGTGTGCAACTATTCTTTAATCTCGCTCCCACTATTATGGCTGCAGGTCTTGCGGGTCCCAGTCCCGCTGCAGGCAGTTCTTTGAGTCCCAGGTCCGTGCTCCTGCCCCACAGTAGGAAGTCAAGCAAAGATTTAGCCTCCCCACTCCCAGCCATTTTGTTTTTCTCTGAGTCACGTGCTTTGAAAATGCTAACGTGAGTTAAAAAAACTTGTGCTGTTGCAAACCCCCTGAGGGCTCGTCTACCCTGCCCCCGTGGACTACAGGGGTGAGAACAGCACTGTCCACCAAAGTGCTGCAGCGTGACTTCCCCCTGTGGATGCTGCAGGCGCAAACGAAAAGGTTCCTAGTTGGTGTTAACATTGTCCTCTTGAAACACGACCACATTCATGTGAACTAGGAACATTTTAGTTAGCGCCACAGCAGTCACACAGGGGAGTTACGGTGCAGCACTTCTGTGCGCACAGCTGTTCACAGCTTCCCAGACCAAACTGCGGGGCCTGTAGACATAGCCTGAGGGTACATCTACACCACAACTGCAGCTGTCAGTCTGACGGACATACCGCACTAGCTTTGAACTAGCTACCTTGAATGAGAGCAGTGAAGCCACAACAGCACGGGGTGTATAATCCCCACCCAAGGACCCTGGATATGTGCTCAAGCAGCTAGCCCATGTTGCTGTTGCTTCCCTGCTATTGATTCTAGCGCTAGCTAGATAAAAGCTAACTCAAGTGTGTCTACCCGTGTTGCAGTCACCCCTCTGATTGCAGTGTAGACAGACCCTAAGTGAGCTGAGACACAGCAGGAGCCCGGGGAAGGGAATTCTGAAAACAAGAGCCATATTCAGAGAGCTGAAGATTAAGGAACAAGAACTTACATGTAACTTAAATTAAATAAATTATCAAATATTCCATCTTCTAACGTAGAAATCATGTTGTGGCTTATATCTCTGTAACACAGGGAAAATGGGAAAGGAAAGTTTAATCATTCATAATTATAAGAATAATTTTCTGCCATTCTTACAGGATAAAAATCCAATCTGAGCTTTGGATAGCTGGGGGCCCGGCTCTAGGACTTTTCATCTCAAAGGTACAGTCATTAACGGTACAGTGCTGCCATCAGCCCACCTTCTCTTTCTGGTTCTAGGAGCCAACAGACCCTTGGGGGTGAAGAAGTCAATAAACCAGATGTAAAAAGGTGCTGGCCCTTACGGGCCCTAGGCAGCACATCTGTTAAGGGGACGTGGCCTCTTTAAGGCGGAGTTTTGGGGAGAGGCAGTCTATAGATGGAGTGCATGACTCAGTCAGGTCATGTGACTTCAGCAGGGGAACAAGACCTGCTATAAAAGAGGCAACCTGCTGCCAGTAGGAGAGAGCTCAGGGTGGAGGGTCCCAGGGCAAGAGGGGAAACCGAGGCACAGAGCGTCAGCTGATGGGACAAGGTAAGCTGACCATCTTGTCCCAGGTCTCTCTTTGGTCTAACGAGACCGCTCTGTTTCCTTATCATGGGTCTATTTCTTGTTATTTTTCTATGTGGATTTTGTGCCGCTGAAAGATGCTGGCTTGGCATCCTAGAGATAGAAGCCTGTCTTCACCCAAAGATCAGGCTTGGCACAGGCCTCACCAGCTCATCTCAGCTATGCCCTGGGAGGAACCCAACTTCTAGGGGCAAAAGGGGTGCTCTGATTCCATGGACTGCTCCACCCTGGTCTCTCTGCTGGGGTTGCCAAATGGGCTTTTTAGTGCTGGTTGTGATGGTGGCTCTTGGGTCCCTACCTCCTAGCAGGGACTGGACTGAGAGACACCAGCGCCTTCCCTTTCACCAGTGAAAATCCACCAGCTCATAACTCTGTTACTTTTGACCTGAGCAGCATTCAAACCAGGGAGTTCGCTAACAAGCCACCTTCATCTCCCTCTCCAAGCGGTCTTGGTGACATCAGTGGATGGGACAACATGGAAGAAGAAAGCAGCTGGGCTTTTCAGAACAGGCTAAGGGCATTAAGTGCCCAAGACCAAGAAATTCAGTGGGATTTGGGCACTGAGTTCTAAAACTCCTTGCCAACATGCTGAGATACCACTATCCCCACGGCTAGTCCTTTATTATGTCCCCATTTACCATACTGGACCATTCTACCATCGACCAGCCTGGTCATTGGGTTGAATCAAATTGTATCCGAACTCCTGAATGCCAGGAGAGTTAATCAGTAATTCACTAGCTCATACAGTTAAATGCACTGTGCAAATATTCTGTACTGGCCAAATTAGGCTTGCGTCAAACAGTAAAAAAAGGGCTTTTGATGCATCTGAGCCCTGGGCATAGGGGATATAGGGCCAGGAAGGTCAGAGCAAGTGTTATGGAACAAGGGTAACTTGCCAGACACCAAAAGGGATTTTTACATAACTGCTCAAATATGCCTTAAATCTGCCATAAGACTACAAAGGGGTAACATGTACTCACAGTTCTTCCAGGGAAGTCAGATGTTGAAAAGCCTGAACATCTAAAATGGTGATCTTGTTATTGGAAAGATCCCTAAAGAAAGAAAACAGTGCAGCTTATTATCATGCAAGTTCATTGTGTCTGTCTTCCACCATGGAGGCTTAGAAAAGACTGTCTCCAAACTCCATCCAGATTCCAGACAGAAAGTAAGTTCTTGGTGTATTAAAACGGAACAGTTCTCCCAGCCAAAAATAACACCTTTCCCAGCTATAAAGCATCCGCTGCTCCAAGCTTTGCACTATGTGTCGATATGAATTAGGCCTATCACTACACAAAAAAATACCCCCATAACATTTTTAAAGTAAAATAATTACAGGCATGACACATTTATTACTAATTCTCAGGCACCAGTTTAAAACTGAAGTCTAAAATATGCCTCATAAAGAAATTACTTTAAGGAATAATTTTGACAAAGTAGTTATTAAGTTATACATAGAATTTTCTGTGGAACCTTCATGTACGGTGCCAGTGCCAAAGAACTGGTAATTAATTACAGGAGTGACGCATTCAAATTAAATACAAAAATCTTTTTTCTTTTTTAATGACTGCAGAACCTAGAAGAGGAGAAGTAACAAAATATTTTTTGTTAAAGTAAATACAGGGGCCGTATTGAACTCTATATAAAGGAACACCAGGGAAATAACCATTTTAAACCCTTCCCTGTTTTACTAATAACCTGCACCTTATTCAAACTGGAACTATTTCCACCCTCCCATTCACTTTACACGATTTATACTGTTCAATTTATGTCCTTTGTTTCACTGTCCTCCCTAAGTGACATTTAAAAGTAAACAAACTAGTCAGTTTCCATTTCAGTTCCCGATGAGTCTCATTTCTTACCCAATGAAATGGGTTCAACACCACACCAGCAAGAAAAAGATTAAGTAAAAAAAAGAGAGAGAATCTTTGCAATTATGGTCTAAAAAATTAGCAAAAACCCCTTACTATTTATATTTGGTTTTGCAACACAAGACAAAACCTAAATTGGGAGCCTAGAATACTTGACTGGGACCCTTTAATACACTAATATAATACCAATAACGTAGCTAGCAAGCTAATAGTAAATACAACAGTTCTCCTAGCTGTTTGAATGGTGGACCAGCTACACTATCAGGTTGAAAAGGGGGATGGAATAAGCACAATGGGTTGATCCTTCAAGGTGTCATGTGCTTTCCTGACAGGACTGGGCCCATTCTACAGCTCTCCTAAGTTGCAGAGGTGCCACTTAAAGAATAAAAATCAGAGCCTTTTTTTTTTTACCCTGAATTCTTTCCTTGCAATTTCCCTTTGCTGCTGCATCTTTCATTTCATTCGGCAAGTTCTAATCCTCCTGATGGATCTGACACCTACATTTGGTCTATATTTTTTTAACCGAACACACAAGGTAAAATCACAGTCCAAAATTCAACAATCCTCTCAAGTAACAGACAGAAAACTGTCCTGGAACCACAGGAATGTAGGGTTGTTGGGAGATTAGTGACAGGAATGCCTAACAGGGAAGGGGCATTATTTGGGGAGTTGGGGTGTCTTTACGTGGGGGATTTTTCCTCCAAGCTAATAGCACATTTAGAAGAAATTTCCACCAGCCCACTGAAGGGAACATGAGTGTTGCAAAACAACAATTAAGAAATGCACAAAGGCAGAAGCCAGCAGCGATGTTTGTCAAATCAATATGCATTTCCTTTGCTCAGGCTAGCCAGATAATAGCAGAAAATGAAGCAGCCTTTGCTAAACTCTCACAAACATGCATGAGCTGCACTCTGTGTAGGAGGCGTTTAACTTCCAGACATCAAAGTTACTTCCAAAACCATTTACAACTCCTACTCACAAGACAAAAAAATGAGCTTTGGAATTGGATCCCAGCTGCTCCAGTCAAGACAGGTTTAATCCCTTCCCCATGGAGATGCTGTCTTATTTCTCTAGTTTATCTTCCTTGGGTCTCTGCTTTGCACCTCTGTCCCCACATTACCTATAATCATTGCATCACAATCTGATTCATTGAGGACAGGTATAGAGAGTTACAAGGGGGCTTTTGCATCGCTTGCGAATAAATTTAGTTTACCCTTTCTAAAAAGTTTTACAAAACCTGACAGAAAAAGATAGCTTCATGAAGGTTTAAAAAAAGAAAATAAGACTTTGGGGTGGATTTAAACCTTCTCCCTTCAGGGCTGGAGGCCTTGTACTGCCAATCTCAAATGTTCAAAAACTCTGAGTCAGGCCCCTCCAAAAATGGAAAGATTGACTTAAATATGATGCCATTTAAAAAAAATATTTTTGGTTTCATTTGCCTCCTGGCTTTTGAGTCTTTAGGGGTCAAGTGTTCTTGCTTTTCTCCATAACTAAGAGAGCTGAAAACTTTTAAAATGAAAGCAGAGGTTCTCAGACAATCACATGACTCCAGGGTCTGGGGCTTTAAGAAAACACATCTAACAACATGATACTTGCAATAAAACACAGATGTTGGCAACCCAAACCCAGCTGTGTTGTGCCAGTGCAGCAGAGAAAATGTGGAACTGACTGTTAACACAAAATGATGCTAAGATGAGCACAGCTCATCTGGTGTTATTTGACAGTGTATTCACCAAACTTGCCATTATGCAGGGAGGGTGAAATTCATCCTTGTGCAGCCAGCCAGCTCTATGGGCTAAGTGGGACTTAAGCGGCATATAGGCCTTGTGACGAACCCTCTGAACTGAAGTGAATGTCACCAATAAAATTCCGGATAACTTTTTTTTTTGCATTATGTGACCAGCTCCAATAACGAGTAAAATACAAAAACAAACAAACAAAAAAACCCAACCAACCAATTCAACAACCCCAAAACAAAAAAACCCCAGCATCAGTGGTGGAAAGTGACTTACAATTTTGAAATCCTTTTGGCTGTAGGACCCTAACGCACCCCTCCCCTCCTCAACCCAGTGTAACACAGGGATGGATGATATTTCTTAACTACGGGATTGTTATCTTGACCGTGTTCCTTTAACACGCTTTCAAAATACACTCCACTCCTGGGCCCCTAGCACTCAAATGTTTAAACGTCTTCAGCTTCTCCTGAAACCACGTGAGGCTGGTTAGCTTGAGATTGGCTGCGTGCCACTTCAGTCACTTTCACCAAAATAGTCCTAGACTATTTAGTTGATTTCCCTTTGGCCTCTAGCCAAAACCATTGCTAGTATTGGATATCCCCCTGGCCCCCACCTATCTACTCACTGCTACTGGACCCCAGCTAACCTACAGGAGAAAACAGCCAGGCTATTAAGGATTTCTGTGCATAAACACTACATACCTTCAGTGAAAGGATGGGCTTGACAGCAAGCCAAGTCTTTAGCAAGCACCGTGTACCTTCTGTGAGGGGTGCACACACAGTGGGTAATTAATTTCCTTGCAATAACAAGGAGACAGCTAGAGTATTTCTTTTTCAGTTCTCTCCTTTGAGATGTCTGGAAATATCCCGCTTATGCTGTCAGACAGCACCTCAGGCGCAGGGCAGAGGGAGATAGTGTTTCAGCCCTGACAGCTCCCACACGTTGTTCCCCAAAACTACAGCCACCTCCCAGACAAACTGACGTGCTGCCGCACAGTCGCACCTTCAGAGTCAATGACTGGCCATTCAAAGCGCTGCCTGGCCTGCACCATGCAGAGAGGCAACGGCTTGTCCCGGCCTTGTTAGATTTGTGGATAACGTCATTGTCAAGGTGGGGGTTGCAGGCGGCATATGATACCTGCTGATGTTCCTGTTCTCCCTAATGTACCTGACAGATTTAGCTGGCTTCCCCTCTATTGTGCCCCAAATCTCCTGGCTTCCCCTCCATTATCCTCCACACCCTAGTGTCTGCTCAGGGCTCCTTTGGTGTTCCTCACCATACAGTTCATTGCTTCAGGCTCTTTCAGGCCTCAGACAGGCCCCTGAGGGAAATGATGCACTCTGGGAAAGCAACATGGCTCCTACCCATCCATCTGCCAATGTTATTTCAGTGCTGAGGCCCTCCACCTCCTCTGTGAGGCCCTACAAACCCCCCCCCCCCGGTAGTTGAGCATCATTCTCCTTGTTTTGTCAAAGAGTAAACCTAGAGCACAGAGCGGTTCCGTGGCCAGCCCAAGGAATACAGCCGAAGAGCCCTGGCGAAGAGCCCAGGATTATTACACTTCACTCTTGCCCTGGACCAAGACTGGGAATGATGAACCCTCCTGGCCTGCCCCATGAAAGGGCAGGGAGTCAAAAGAAGCTTCTCTCCACCTGGGCTAGTTCCAGACAAACTGCCCAGCATAAGCAACCAGGCAGCGTGTAATGCTGTTTACAGACGGATTACAGCTCCGCCAACTCAGAGTCCTCGATTATACCTCACATATTGCAGCACGGGCAACAGATCCAACCCCTTTGACTCCAGAACCCCAGACTTCTACCACCTGAGTTAAAAGATAGCTCCTTTAACCAGCCCTGCTAGTAAGGCTTTTATCCTCCCTGCAGTCCTACCACTAGAGGGCACCACAATCCACGGCCAAGCCAAAACATTATTCCCTCACTGGCTACTGGTCAGCCCATGGCTTCGCTGAGCCAACAATAGATTAAAATAATCTCCCCGACTTTAAGCAGCACCAGATCTCTTCTGTGCAAGGCCGTGACAGCAGCGAGGTTCCTGGTGACAGGTAATAATGGGTGAGAGAAGAATGGTGAGATTACACACGGTCCCACTGGCACAAGGAGGTCACTCTTGGTCAGCTGCATTTCCAAAGGACTGATCGTCTTTTCCCACTGTTTCCTCTGCAGCACGTATGGAAAATTATCTGATGCCTTACCGGCATGGGAAGGGCTGCTTCTTAACCAAACAAGGTTACAGCATAAAAAGAAACATGCCAGGAAAGAAACTACCGACCAATAAAACCCCACACTAAGGCTGCAGGACGGGACCAAAACGCAGCCATCCGGTGCCACAAACCGCCATGGCTACATTTTCCCAGCTCTTTGCCAGGACCGAGGAAATTCGGAACAGGTTCAAAGCCAAGCTAAAGCCAGCAAAAGAACAAGGCTCTTCATTGAAATTTCACCAGCATGCAGGCTGTCACGTGCCCTCATTTGAAAAAAAAAAAGAGTATTAGTTCAATTGTCTCCTGGGTGACAGGATGGCTCAGGGGTTGAGCAGTCACTACATCGGCTTCAGTTTCCCTGTCTGTGAAATGGGGATCATGCTACTGCCCGGGGAGGCTGTGAGGATCAATGCATTTGTCTTTGTGACATGCTCTGTGAGCCTTAGCTGGAAGGCACAGTAAAAGAGCCGTTATTACTATGAAGGAATAAAAACTGAGCTGGAAATACTACACCACAAGAGCTCTCTTCACAGCTCCCCAAATGACCAGGAAGCTCAGAGATGCTTGAGGCAATAAACATATGTAGTTAAGCAAATTTTATCAAAATGGCCGAAAGCCCACTGGAGTTGGGTTCAAATGGGACAGACGAAGATGTAGAGAGGAAAGATGGGCCGGTGGTTAGGCCATTAGCCTGGGACTTGGGAGAACTGTCTTTGGTTCCCTGCTCTATCACAGGCTCCCGGTGTGACCATGGGTAAGTCACTTAGTCTGTCTGTGCCTCAGTTTCCCACTTGTACAGTGGGGATTACAGCACAGGCAGACTGTGAGTATCAATACATTAATGATTGTGAGGTGCTGATACTCCAGGGATGGGGACCAGTTACACACTTGAGAGAGATAGCTGGTCCCTTTATCTGAACCCCCCTTTGCTATCTGCTAACCCTTTAGCAGACCAAGAAGGAAACTAGCAGCAGGGGCTGGTGCCTGGTGGCTGCTTTGTTCATTCATAAAGTTTAGACAGGCGGAGGGTTTGCAGCGGTCAAACTGTTCAGTTTACACTGGCCAACTACTGCTCTGCAGGGCTGGGGCAGCCATTGCGTTTATTCCTGCAGCATTGTGGGGAAAAGACTTTTTCAATGTGTTTTTTTTTTCCCCTCTTCCCTAGTCCAAAGAACACATAATGTTAAACAGAGTATAGCCTCCCCTGGCTGCCAAGACTGATGTCATACCCCCATTATGTCATTCACAGGCCCATCCCGCCTTCCTTTCATGAAGCAGAAGGGGAGGGAAGAGAGGGGCAGGGGAAAAAAAAAAAAAAAAGAGCTACGCTGGATCACTCCTTTCTCAGCCCTTTTGGTGCCTGGAGTCCAGCCAGAACAGTAATGGGAAAAGCATCCACGGCCACAGAGAACTGTCTGCACAGATAGAGGCTTGTGTGCAGGCTGACCGAGGGCTGCAGTGATTCATTAATAAACCAGCTTCGAGTTTATAAGCTACAAAAATAAAAGCCACTGGGCCAGGGAAGAAAACAAACCCAGAGAGAAAGGAGTTTCCCTGCCCTTCTGAAGCAGGATGGAGCACACGACCCTGAGCAGGGGGCAGGGTTTGGAGGGACTCAGAAGCAGAAGCAGCCACAGTCAAGCCTTGTTTGTTTCATTAAAAGAACCACCAGCAAGTCAGGACTCTGAGAGTCCATTAAAGCCCCATCAGTATTCGGTAGGGTGACCAGTTGTCCCGATTTTATAGGGACAGTCCTGATATTTGGGGCTTTGTCTTATATAGGTGCCAATTATTCCCCACCTCCTGTCCCGATTTTTCACCCTTGCTATCTGGTCACCCTAGTATTAGGGAAAGTGAGGGAGATTCAGCCTTGCGTGGCTGCTGCTAAGAGGCCCTTAGTGCCAGCGGGGGCTGAACTCTGAGCACCCGGGGGTGCATAAGCTCATAGACTTACAGAGGGGAAAAAGCTATTAGATCTTCCCAGGCAGGATAGGGCTGGTCCCTACAGGACACGCTAGGGCAGGGGTAGGCAATCTATGGCACACGTGCCGAAGACAGCATGTGAGCTGATTTTCAGTGGCACGCACACTGCCCGGGTCCTGGCCACCGGTCCGGGGGGGCTCTGCATTTTAATTTAATTTTAAATGCAGCTTCTTAAACATTTTAAAAACCTTCTTTACTTTACATACAACAATAGTTTAGTTCTATATTATAGACTTATAGAAAGAGACCTTCTAAAAACGTTACAATGTATGACTGGCACGCAAAACCTTACATTAGAGTAAATAAATGAAGACTCGGCCACTTCTGAAAGGTTGCCAACCCCTGCTCTAGGGCTTTGGGGTAAGAGGAGCACATCCCTGGCTAAGTGCCAGTTCAAGGAACCAAGTAGGTGCCCACATTCAACAGCTGGGCTCCCTGTCCTTCGGGAGAGACTAGGGTTTCCCTGCAGACCTGGAGGGCAGGGCGTGCCTCCCCACGACTGCATCCCCATCCCAGAAAGTCTCCCCTCCTTTCACGTAATTCCCAAATGAACAATTGAAGATGCATTTCCTAATGTCCCCACAATGGGGCTCCCGCACCTCCCGCCCCCACCCCTCCCTGACACATACACACTGCCCTGCTCCTCCTAGCCCCCAGGTTACATGCACACAAGCAACAAAACCCCATTGCATGTCTCAGCCCAGAGAAACCCATCTCATCTCAGCACGGCCAGGGTGGGGCAGCCCGCGTGAGTGAGATCACAACTCCAGTGTCAGCAGAGCCCGGAAAATCCCAGCGGGAGGAAGGGGTATTTACACACCCCACCCCACAACATGGGTGGGAAAGGCATGGCAAAGATATAGTGTGGTAAGGTGCTTGCACTAACTGTAGCTCATTCACAGGGTGCAGATAAGTCCAGGTCCTGCTGTGAATCAGGGGAACCGCATTGAAGTTAAACTGGAAACTGTGCAGGTGTATCTGACAAGAGAATTGGGCCCCAGGATGTCTGCATTGCCTCCCTTTTGAGTGTTTAAAACTGTAACCTTAACATTCTGTTCACGGAAGGTTTATTTAAATGTAACTTCCCTGCTTAATAGAGGGGAGGGAGGAGAATCAACCAGCAACTTCTGCTTATTTCCCCAAACATTTCCAGAGTTGCTCCTTCAGAATCCTGAGGGCACGCAGCCCCTTGCAAGACTCAGCTCTCCTTAACAAAGTTTCCCAGAGTGGTAAACTGAGGCACTGACAAGTTAAGTGATTTGTTCAAGGCGCTGCAGCACAACACTGACAGAGGGGGGGGGTCCTGACTCCCAGTCCTCTGCGCTTACCATCAGCTCACACTCCCTCCCAAAAGTGAGATTGCACAATTATGTGATACACAATAATGGAGCCCCCAGGAGGACAAGTTGCATGGGGGGAGGGGAGCGGGAGAACAGAAATGCAAAATATTTAAACTGTCTGAAATGCCCCCTTTTAAAATACAGACACACAGAGCAGCTGACCACGTAGGACTGCTATCTAAGGTTGCCTACACAGCAGGCATGCCGCAGTAGGTGTTAACATGGCAAATGCTTTTGTAGTAGATGGGAAGAAAATGCAGGCCAGTGCCCCTGCGTAAAAAGAGTATGTCCGGGTGCTGCCTCACTTTCATAATAGCCTTTCCAGAAAATAGGGCTTCTGGAGGGAAAAAAACCTAGGTGTTTTTTGCACACTTGAGCCAGGAAAATGTGTTTTTTAGCTGACGATTCTTTTTTTGGTTTTTTGGCTTGCGCCTCTCCTAAGATGCAGAAAGGAAGCAACGGGGCTTATGTGCAGCAGGGGGGTTCCAGATTTATGCCACAATGGCTTTGAAATTTTAAAAAAATAAGTCTCGTTACAAGTCTGGAGCTGGGCCCTGGGGAAGTGACACTTATGGACTCATGCTATATATAGGAATGTCCCCACTTCCAGTCTGGAAACGAATATTCTCTCAGCAGTGGTGCTGCATGGCGCTCTCTCGGCATTGTAACAAGCTGGGGAGATGGGGGTAGGATGTGGAGCCTTTCACCCCGGGATAGCTGGTTTCAGTCCGACTCAGGTAGATACTGGCTAAGGCTGGGCTACCAAATGAGGTTAATAGATTAAGGTGCTCAATCCCATTTCACGTCAGAGAGCTGAAGTGGAATTTATGCATATGCCCTGTGCGGGTCCTTTGCACACTTCACCCTTTCTGTCCCAAACTGTTGTATAGCGTTGTTGTGTGCTGTGCATTCCACCCCAGAGGTGGCTGCATTTCAGTACAGGGAAATCCCAGCGATTCCATTACAGGTATCAATTTCTAAAGCATGTTTGGATCTGTAGGGATTAAATGTACCAGACAGAGCGCCGTGCAGAGAAAGGAAAAGAGACATATATTGAGACTTGGGGCTAGACCAGGGCAACTGCCGAGCGTGAGCATTGGCTTGGACACCTGCCTCCTGGGATCAACAGTACTGTGAGACCAGGGCCATCTTTCACCCAAGGCAGCCAGGGTACAATGCCAATTTAATGTATAAACCAAACAAACAGGTTTGTTCATTTTTATTTAAAAATCCAAGTCACAAATTCTGGCCCAATGTTTAGCTCTCAGAAAGGGTGCTGACCAAGAAGACCTTTTTCACAATGTTCCCCTGCAAATTTTTCCACAGCAAAATCGCAGTTCCTGGCCTGAAAATTCAAGGCAAGGACACAGCAATTTTTGCACTGTTCTGTACGCTTTGTACTCGGACAGCACCGCTCATTAGAGGACTGCAAAGAACTTGACATATACCCCTGCAAGGTAGCTGTTATAACCGTAGGGGATAAAGAACGGGTTCTGGTTGAGGGGCTGCGCTGGGACGCACGAGATCTGGAGTCAATTCCCTGCTCCGCCATAGACTCACTGTATGACCTTGGGCCAGTCGCTGGGCTTCATTTTCCTCTCTGTAAAATGGGGATGATGCTACATCCTTTCTTCCACCCTTTGTCCGGCCTATCTATTTAGACTGTGAGCTCTCTGGAGCAGGGACCATCTATTACTCTCTGTTTACACTGCATCTAGTGCAATGGGTGAGCTGGATTTGCAATGCTACGTGCTAACAGCCTTCCTGTTACTGGGGCGTGGATCCTTTAAGATCTAGCTAGGAAGGGTCATGTGACTGCCTGTGGGGACTATATAAAGCAACACTCCACTCAGTCAGGAGGAAGCTAGTGTAGACGCAAGATCTAAGAGGAGGTGAGCTTCTCAGCAGCCGGCGAAGTGGCCTAGGGCTAGAGCCTGTGAGTCATAGGAAGGCACAGCTTGACGTGGGGCTGGGGTAAAGGCCTACCCCAAGCAGGGCAGGGAGTAGCCCTGATGGAATAATGTTGTGGACAGGTGAGGCTGGAGTAAGGACCTTGGGGCTGAAGCCTGGGGTAGAGAGATGGACTGGGCTCCCCTGCACCTTCAGTTGCCCCTCCTGGAGAAGGGAATGGACAACCCTAACCAAGGCTGAAGGGTTGGTTGAAGTTTCCCTAGGGAGAGGGCTGTGATGACGCATGCACTAAGGGCAAAAGGCTGTCGGCAGAGCCCTGTACCAAGGGCTGGAGGGGGCTGTCTGAGCCTGGGAAGGGCTGTGAGGTTTTGTTTTGGGAGTTGTTGCCTCTTTCCTATGCTGGGGAGTGGAGAACTTAAAGCCTGTGACAGAGCATTAAAGGTAGGGAAATTTTAAGGCAGCAAATGACCTGATTATGGAAAGGGCAACCAGTTACAGACCCTCTCAGTGCTACTATCCTACAACTAAGTAATCATTTCACGGATAGCAAAACAGAGACACGGAGAAGCCTAGCGTCCAAGATCACAGAGCAACACACAGGCAGGGCCAGGGATGGAAGCCAGCAGTCCTGACCTGCAAGCCCCTGTGCTCACCACCCCTCCCTCCCTCGCTTTGCATTGTGACAGGATGTTGGTGTGTTGCCAGGCATGCTCCGAGGTGTTCTCCCCAGCGTAAACCTCGGATTGTATTCTTTAAGTGTCTGGCAAAGGCAAGCTAGTGTAGGGTGACCAGATGTCCCGATTTTATAGGGACAGTCCTGATTTTTGGTTCTTTTTCTTATATAGGCTCCTATTACCCCCCCACCCCCTGTCCCAATTTTTCACACTTGCTGTCTGGTCACCCTAAGCTAGTGGCACATCTGTAATTCCAGGTGGGATCTGTCTGAAGTCTATCTGAGATTTAAATAGCGGTTATGAACGTCACTCTGGCCAGAGAACACTTCTCAGACTTTCCCAAATATGGTTATGAGAGCGATCAGAGATGAAGCCATTCGGACAAAGGGAACGTGTTACCTCATGGAGTGATGTCATCTTTGGCAGGGCTAATTCACTCACTTGGGTGCAAGGGCACCATGCAATACCTCCTCCTCCCAAATTAGATGGGGAGGGGGGTGACTTTTCACAGCATGCCCTCCCAGGAACTGGAGAGATGCTCAGGACCTGCAGCGCAGTTCATTTTCCAAGCTATTTTTAGATTATAATTTCCTTCATCTTCTTGTTCCCAACATTTAAACAATGAAGCCAAATGCAACAGGACACTGGTGACTCACTGAGCGCCTCCTACGTCCATGGAGGTCATTGAGAGTTTTGCTATTGACTTTTAGTCCCAAGTTTGGAACCTTCCCTGTTAAAAATGTAGTTTTCACAACTTTTAAGATCATTTCCCAATTGTTCCGCCAATCATGTGACCTGATTGGTCATCCAGACATTCTCAAACAATATGATCCCACTGTTGCATCTCCAGGGCTTGTTCTCTCATGGGAGATCTAACCAGGTGACTCTCGTTAGCAGGAAACGGAGCTTGTGCCTAATTCATCTCACTCATACAGACACACTCCATTGGCCCAACCCCTCCCTGGTAAATCATGTTTTAAAACCAAAACAGACAGGACCTTACAGTTTGGAAATCCAACCACCCAAATATTTAAACTGTGTTAACAGTCACAGTTAGAGCTGCATATAAACAAGCTGTCTGCAATTTTATCCAGCTACGGGTCAGCCCTGAAAATATACATTTGTTCCACCAAAAGTTTGCAAAGAAACTAAAGCTATGTTAAAACAGTGTCTCTTCCCAGCAGACACAGCAGAACGGAAGAGGGGTGGGGTGGGAATAAGGTTAGAAGCCTGCACGCTGAACCCAATAGTTTTCCATGAAGATATCCACCTTTCTCCCCCCAATAGCGAACTTTTGGAAGAACCCCATAGTGATGATGTGCTCTCTTCCCAACGCCCAGCCCTGTTCTCTCAAAAACCAGGAGGGTTGCAAGAGGGCAGTCTGCTCAACTCCTGGAGCTGGGGGATGTTTTAGATTGTTACCGTACACTAGCCTTTTAGAAGCTATGCGGGTGGGCTGCTAAGAAAACTGTATCTACACGTCCTTTGGTTAAAAGCGAAGCATAGCCTTCAGCATGACCAGACTTAGCAGGGGTAATGTGCAGTCAGGTTGGCTGAAGCGGTATCCTCTAGGTTCCAGAAACAAGCAGGGCTCCCTGAGATAAATAATGTGAAATTCTGTAGTATTTTCCCCAGCCCCAGGAGCATTGCTGTATATAATGAATGAGCGCCAGAAACAAGGCTTTAAGATGCAAGAAGCTTCAGAGACTATTTAAAGGATATAAAAAGGACCTCAGTTCGCTTAAATGGAAGGAGCTAACTCCAGAAAATGGAGATAAATCCTGGTAAATCTTCTCAAAAAGAACACATCAAGTTGGCAACCATCCCCACATGATACGAAGTAAATATTTGCATAGCCTGTTACTGTAGAAACCTCTTAGGACATCCACATTTTGTTTCACCAGGGGAACACTAAGATACTTTAGATATTAACATGCAATGAGACCTTTGAACCATGTAATTCTGCTATCCCCCTGGTTCCGCTATATCATTGGTTTGAGTAGCTGGTACGTGCTCATCTGAAATGCAACGGTGGGGTTTTTAGTTTAATAGCAGATTTTTAAATCAATAATGTCCAACTGACTTTGTGGCTGAGCTAAAACGGAAAGGCTGCTAGAAAGGGGTGAGACTGGAAAGTGCGCAGGTGATAACAGATCAGAGGGCATCTCTGGCATATAATCTGACACTAACTATACTTCAAAGGGAGGAAAGCCGTAGCCACAAAGCAGCAAGATTATTCCTTTCAGGGGGAGCTCATGAAGGACTGAGAAGTTAATAGTTCTCAGCAAACTGATCTACTAATAACAGGCAAAGTTGGGCATCCCTGGTTCAAAATTTTTGTAACGAGGATGCAGGGAAAGAAGCTACTCAAGATACGGTTACACCTGCACTAGGGACAACGGACCTGATTCTCGTTTACACTAAGACCACCCTGTACTACTCTAGCTGTGTCAACAGGCCCTAAGTGGGTATAAATATAATGTACTCCCACTTTAAGACCCCTTTACACTGCCAGAGTGGTGGAAAGTGGCCTGACTATTAAAGAGAACCAGACCTAACATAATGATTTTGTGGCAACTTATTCATGAGCTGTTCTGCAAACCATGGGTCACATGGAGAACGTGAGATCTGCTCCAAAATTCCCAAACCACAAGTGCCTGCCACTTGGGATCAAGAGGACTCCTCGTTATCTGTGCTTATATTAGTGCTTTAGGTTCTCTTTACAAGAGTCACAAGAACCTAAGCAGGTCTGACTTTCTGGTCATCAGCGGACAGAGGGGATATTGGCATAGTAGCCAAATAACTACAACAAAGTAACAACCCCATCTCAAACTACCCCTTTAAAGCTTCCTCACGTGGTTTCCAGTAAAATTTTGTTTAGTTAAGGGCAACTTCCACCAGGCACTCACATTTTGCACACCCCTAGGGTATTGCTTAAGACAGGTTTTGTTGTATTTATTTTAAGTGTGTCTGGCAAGCAGATTTTATTTCTGGTACCTTTTATCAACATTATTCTCTTCTGATTTAAAAGGCTCTTCTGTTCAGGTCTCTTGCCAATGCCATTTAGCTCTAAACTTGGGCAGTAACCTAAAAATAATGGAGGTAGTGGAAAGGCTAGGACTGGTAATAGAGATGTGGCGCCGTCTACCTGCAGGTCATTGGTTCATTTATGGCCCCGGGCAGCTAGTGACCAAGAATAACTTTTGGAAATGTCTTGCAGTCTGCTTTGTGCTGGACAAGTGCTCAGCTATCTGCAATTTTCTCCAGCTAAACGTCAGCCCTGCAAATATACAAGACAGAAGACTTCAGGGCTGTCAGACCGATACTAAATCCATCTAAAAACAGATTAACATAAATGGTGCCACACTCTGGGCAAACAGTGATGCTGAGAACAAACACAGAGCCCGCCCCCAATTATGTTGACTGAACAAATCCAAAGCCACGCTACAGCAAGAGAAAAGCGGCTGCATGTTCAGGTCACTAGAACAAGCCAAACCATGGGCTGCTGTGAAGTCCAGCTTGTGTTTTCCTTGCAGTCGGAGTGTTATGTCTACTCTCTGTGGTCTAATAAATGACAGACAGGTCTTCCAGATGTTCTAAAACACCCCGACCTTCCCAGTACATTAGTCAGCTGGGGGGATAAGCTAGGAACCCTTTTCCTTTTCCCCTTTCCTTGGCAATCTGCTTTCTTCAGTAACAAGGAGCAAAGAGGATGATTCATCCAGTTTTTAGGCCAGAAGGGACAATTGAGATCATTGAGTTTCATATCTTATATAACACAGACCATAGGATTTCCATAAATTAATTCTGGCTTCGAAGCCAATAGCTGCAGTTGAACTAGATCATAGCTTCTAGAAAAACATCCAGTCTTGACTGAAAGTGACAGAGAATCCACCACAACCCTGGGTAAGTTGATCAAATAGTTAATTATCCTCACTGTTAAAAAAACCTGTGCCTTATTTCTTGTCTGAATTTCTCTAGCTTCAAATTCCAGCCATTAGCTCATGTTATACCTTAGTCTGCTAGATTGAAGAGCCCTCTCTTATCCGATTACTGCTCCCCATGTAGGTTTAATGAGATGGAGCTCCTTGAGCTTATCACTATCAGGCAGGTTTTCTAATCCGTTAATCATTCTCTTGGCTCTTCTCTGAACCCTCTCCAATTTATCAACATTATCCTTAACTTGTGGACATGCCAGAACCGGACACTGTGTTCCTGGAGTGGTCGCACCAGTGCCAAACACAGAGATAATATAACCTCTCTGCTCCTACTCAGAGTCCCCCCGTTTATGACTCCAAAGATCGCATTGGCCCCTTCGGGCACAGCATTGCACTGGGAGCCCATGTTCAGCTCATTGTGCACTACGACTCCTAAGTCTTTTTCAGAGTCGCTGCTTCCCAGGACAGAGTCCCCCACCCTGAAAGTATAGCCGACATGTCTGACTTGACATTTAGCTGTATTCAAACACATTGTTTGCTTGCGCCCAGGATACCAAGCGATCCAGATCGCTCTATATGTCCTTGTCATTATTCACCACTCCCCGCAATCTTTGTGCCAGCTACAAACTTCATCAGTAATTATTTTGTTTTCTTCCAGGTTCCTGATACAAAATGTTACATAGCATAGGGCCAAGAACCAATCCCTGCGTATCATCGAGGCGTATCATTAGGCGTTTTCAGCCCATTTAATGTGTGCCGAATTGATTCCGTATTGTTCTAGTTTCTTAATCACATTGTTGTGTGGTACTAAGTCGAAAGTTTTACGGCAACACTATTACCATTATCAACCAAACTTGTCATCTCATATACAGAGACACATATATAAGATATCAAGTTAGTTTGACAAGATTTATTTTCCATAAATCCATGCTGATTGGCATTAATTAGATTACCTTTCTTTACTTCTTTATTAACTCTGAGTTCTGTTTCTAATAAACTGTAACTCCTCATTGTCCTTAAATCTGCTGGCCATAAATTTATCCTTGTCTCCTTTTGCTTCCCTTATCAGTTTTCTACTATTCCTAGCTTCTAATTGATAGTCATTGCTATCAACTTCTCCTTTTTTCCGTAAGTTACATATTATTTATTTATTTGTAAATGCCTTCAGTTCCCCTCTAAGTCAAGTTGTTTTTTTAATAAGGGTAAATGATAAGGATAGCTCTATATACTGGTCACTCTGGTACTGAGCAGAAAGAATGAGGTGTCCCCATCACAAAACCAATCCCAACACCCCAAATGAACTTCTCCCCAAAGAGGTCAAGTTGATGGAACTCCATTATCACCCGTAGAGGTGGGGTCCTTTCAGGACAGGCATGATGTAATAGAATCTGGCTCTGTTGTTGCATCTCTTCTGTCCATATGAAAAATATTCTCATCCGGTGCCTTTCATCAGTAATAATTTAGAAACACACAAGCAAACAGAAAAGGGCCCCTGGGAGCTGGGATCAGTAGCCAGTCAAGGTTTAAAACAATCCAAGCACGATCATTGAAAGTTGCAACCAGCACCACCCAGGCGGTGAAGATGATGCTTTCTTTATACGAAGTAGTGAAATGACTTTTCCGATCTTGTAGCAGATGCAAATGCAGCTGTAGAAAAAGCACAAAATGCTCAATGCCATGGGGAGCAAGAAAGTGGGGCTGGGAGGAGGATTCCTATAGCATTAACAGCTTTCTAGTGTAGTGTTCATGACCCCGTGTCAGAGCTCCATGGGGGCCAGTCCCAATGACACCGATGGACTTCCCAGCAGCGTGTTTTGATCCTGCGCAGTACAGATACTATTGAAAAAGAAAATCACAGAAATGAAAGACGGAGTGAGCCGCTAAGTCATCTCTTTCCCATGCGAGACTGTTCCCTACAATTCTCCAGGGCTTGGTCTAGCCCTGTTTAAAATGTCCCAACCGATGGGGCGTCCATTTCCTTTGCGGGAACAAACAGGTCATAATCTTCTTGAATTAAACCAAAACTTTCTTTTGTTCATTCCTTCCTGTTTTACCTCCTTCCAGACTATCCTAAACAACTCCTCTCCCTCCTTCATCTTTACACTCTTCAGGTACCTTGCGCCCTGCTAGCCAAATTATTCATCGTTCTTTCAGCCATTCCCCATAAAATAATGACGTATAGCGTTGTGTAAACGTCCAATGATACAAACAACACTCCCAGCTAACAAAAGGCAGCAATATGGACTCTCGGCTAGGCCAACACATGTGTCTGTCCACGTGCTGGCAGAAGCCGAGCTCAGAGCGGCTCCAGCAGAGCCGGTGGGCTTTGTACATTTAAAAGGCACCGAGCGACATTCCCAGCACTGGTACAGCCCCACAGGGTCGTGTGTGCCTGTGTTTGTTTGTGATTTTGTGAATAGGGCCGTTTTAGCATGTTGAGTCCTCCCAATAGGGACGTTGTGTTGCAGCGGATTGGCTCTCTATTCCCCGAAGGAAACATCTGCACATTCCAGACACATTTTGTAACGGGAGTGAAACCCATCCTTGAAGTGAAATTTTACAGCCTCCACGGCACAAAATAACGATCCCTGGCAAGCAGCAGTGGAAAAGTAATGTTTAAAATATTATTACAGGGAAGCGGCTGCCAGAACCTCAAATTAATCATTAGAATGTGTCTTTGGAGCAGCTCGGTGCGTTATGTAACATTCATCCACCTCCAGTTTAGAAAACGGCTCCTCTCTCTCTCCCCCACACTTCTCGGTTCACTTTTTATATTTCCCACAAAGAGAGCCATGCGGGATTGGAAGCCCCTCCACAGGTTCCATGTGTCTCCCACTGAAGCCGGCACACTGAGGCTTGGCCCAGAGGGAAAGTGCCCACCTCCAGAATGGGTTGCTTTCCGATGGCTTCAGTCAGCACTTAAGCAAATATTTCTTCCAGCTGCGTTCTTTCTTTTTTAATTACAGAAAATCCCTGGGACAGACAGGGCTAGGGACTCAGCTTCTTATAATCACCTGGGCGAGGAAGTGTTTTCACAGCTCACAACAGCAGAGCAAACCCTAAAAATGCTCTTTGGGCCACATGCTTTAGCCATTCATTCTGCAAGCGTCTGGGCAGCTGCATGGTCATGGAGTGGGAAGCCGTTTGATTCTGAAGACAGATTCAGAGCTGTCTGCCATCTGTAGGTATGTTGACACTGCAATGAAACACCCACAGCTGGCCCGTGTCAGCTGACTTGGGTTCGCGGTGCTCAGGCTGTGAGGTTAGAAAATTACAGCCAGGCACTGAGGCTCAGGCAGAAGCCTGGGCTCTAGGACTGTCCCACCATAGCAAAGGCCTAGTGCCCTGCAACATGGGGTGTTTGCTAAACGGTGGCTGGGATCCCTGTTCAGGGATCCCTCAGGAGGAGGAGGTCTGGAATGTAGCCAGGCCCTATGCTGCTCACCTTTCTATATCACAGTCAGGATGGGCCGATCAGGTGAGCTGGGCTTCTAAGAGGGCTGGGCTCAGCCTTGCCTGTGCTTGGCTAGCTACCTCCACAGGCGATGAGAATGAGTAGGAGGGTCATGTGACTGGCAACAGGTGACTGAGAACAGACCTGCTGAGAGATATAAGGGCAGCCTGTGGGCATTCAGGAGAGACTCCAGGGAGAACAGACCTAGAGCGAGTGCTCCATTAAAGAGTAGGAAACCAGCCAGGAAAAGGGCAGTGAGAAGATTAGGCTTAGCACACAGGAAGAGGTCCTGGGAAGGAAAGTCAGAGCAGTGTGAGTTATTGAGCACAGAACTCAATGGCTTAGGTCCCAGGGCTGGTGGTCCATAGTAGAAGGTGGGTGTGGGTTCTCCCTATGCTACCGCCTTGTGAGGTACTACAGCCGCCCCTGTCAATGAGGGGAAGAAGGGCCTGACTGGAGCCCAGGAAGGATGGAAGCTGAGCCCAGGAGAAGGGCTACAGACTGTGCAGGAAGAGGACAGTCCCTGAGAAGGAGAGCTATGTCTGGCAAACTCTGGGGTGGAAGATTTGGTGCCATGTTTCTTTTGGACTGTCCTTAACTCTGGAAAGGGGGGATTTTTGTGACTTGGCCAGCGAGCTAAGTCACCTCAGTGACCTACCCACATTGGGAGCCAATGGATGACTGCCGTGAGTCACAACGGAAGCAGCACCAGGAGGGAAACTGAGGCACTGGACAGACCAGGTGAGTCCCTGCTCCAAGCTGGATCTGTTTCACCCAGGTGCTTGCCCTCTATCCGTGATGACGGGACCGATCTCCACAAAGGACTTGTTCCACTGATCCTACACGGACCTAATCAACTGTCCTTGTGCTGCTTTCCAGCACCTGGAGTCGTACTGAGCTTTGCAGTTTTTGATCTCTCATGATGTTGCAATGAAATCTGCTGTCAGTCAACCCATGAGAGTGTCCAGCTGTTCTTCTTTTCTCCTCCCGAAAAGCAAAGTGCCCCAACGCACACAATCAAATGCTACAAACCCCAAATACTCTTTAGGTTTAACAAAACCTAATGCAAGTAGAAATGTTGCCTGGGATGATTTTTTTTTTTTTAAACAACAAAATACTGGGGCAGGGAGGGGGGGAGAGGGCAGAAGTGTGACGGTGAGTGATTAACCCCATCGCCCAGAGGGAACGGGAGCGACACACAGAGGGGATGGCCAATGTTTTCAAAAGTGGCCTTCTCTTTTGGAATGCCCAGGGCCTGATTTTTCAGAACTCCAGCTGAAGCCAATAGGAGCTCTGGGGGCCCAGCACATCTGAACAGTAGACCCAAAGCGGCTCAAATTGAAAATGTTCACGCTTATAAATGTCCCTTTATTACCCCCGAGTTCAACTTTCAATCAGACATCTCTGGGCTTTCTCCCTTGCAGCCCCCTATGCTTGGGAGGAGCACCTCATTTTAAAAAAGCAGCCCATTCCCTTGTCCTCTTTCAAACCCTTACAATTCACCTTTGCCATGATGCCTACAAACCACTTGAGAATGGCTAGGCAGTTGGTGTGCTGTCATTGCCACCTATCAAGCCATTTGGGATTCTGTCAGTGATTGCCTTGTTCTCCCTACCCATTTCTTTGTTTTATCCACTAGTTGTTTCATCATATGTAAAGAGGGTTTCTACGGGCAGGGGGAGAGAGAGAGAGAGAGAGAGTGTGTGTGTGTGTGTGTGTGTGTACACAGTACCTGGCACAGTGGGCCCTGCTTCACAGTCAGAACCTTGATCTGGTACCAGAATAGAAATCATAAATGAATGTATTAAACAATAATAATTTTGGCCTGCGTGACTTATCCAAAACCACAGGACTGCAATGAGGACTGCAATCCAGGTCTCTTGTCTCCTAGGCTTGCTTTTGAACCATGAGACCAGGTTAAAAACAGTTTTTACAAAACTATTCATGACAGTCCTTTCCTTTAATTCTGAAGTTCCAGTGTTCACTGAGTTATAGGAACTCCCCGCCCAGGTATTTGTAATCTGGTTGTTTGAGCTGGCGGGTTCTACGCTGAATGTATTTGGAATATGTCTGCTGAGGATCCTTAAATATCTTCCCTCTAAAAAAAGAAACGATCAGAACCGAATAGAGATCGGCTGGTTCTAGGGACAGAATGACTTTGCATGCTTCTGGCATTAATAATCTGGGTGGTTGCTTTACTTCCTCTTAGCACTAGAAGATCTTTTGTGACATAGTCAGAATGTTCTAGATAAAAAAAAAACCACCACTGTGCAGGAGGCTAGGCCTCACAATGAGTACAAAGCAAAAGGAACTAGCCGTTCATTCAACCCTACCGTGGGGCATGAATTCAGAGGAGCTGTTGCGTCCTACAAAAGCATCTTGTACTCGAGCATGGGAAACCATAACCAATCTGTCCCTTATGCTGGAGCTCAGCAAGGATGGCCATCCGTTGTTCTGGTGGACTCCACCCACCAATCCAGGCTGTTTTCACACAAAGGACCCTAATAACTGACAATGACGGGGAAGGTAAATGCAGCAGGAAACACAGGGTATTTAGGGAAGAATTGTCAAATAGCAGTTGATGGCATTACATCAAAGATCAATTTAGCTCCATGTGCTCCGGGGGTTACAGAGAGACCTTCGCAGTTCTTTGATGTGCAACAGGCCCGGATGGCACCGCTAGCACATCTGCTGTGCTGCAATGGGGGTGGTGAGATCCCGATGTTGCTGGAAGGGAGGATTTGGAGCTCAGGGGTTAAACTGGGGTTGCACATCTAACTTTCTTGAGAAGCTGAAAGTCCAGATAGGAGAGAGCTAAGATTTTAACAAGATCTGCTTGGGAAGAATAACTGGCCGCAGTTCTGCCAAATGTTAGCAGCTGATCAATCCACTGCTGTGCATTCAAGTAAGTATCTGGGGATAGGGTGGAGGGGGAAGGACAGGTGCCTGAGAAGAGAGAGCCTCAGCGACAGTGCTCTCTTCCTACTTCGCGCTGAACAAAAGGGTTGGAGGTGCCCTTCTTTGGGGGTTCTGAACCCAAACGGCCATGTTTTCTGACGCCCCCAAACACATACAGCAGTTATCGATCCACATGGTTAGGGCATTGCGTATCATTCGCTATCCTGGCGCAGAGATGGCCCACATGAACACAGGCACCAGCTAACCTCAGATGAGGGGCATGTCTCCCCCCTCATTTCCTGCTCATCCGTTTCAAGCTGCCCAGGAGTGTAATGGGAGGAAGTCGGGGCTGCCTGACAGGGGGGTGGGATAGCTCAGTGGTTTGAGCATTGGCCTGCTAAACCCAGGGTTATGAGTTCAGTCCTTGAGGGGCCCACTTAGGGATCTGGGGCAAAATCAGTACTTGGTCCTGCTAGTGAAGGCAGGGGGCTGGACTCGATGACCTTTCAGGGTCCCTTCCAGTTCTAGGAGATGGGTATATCTCCATATATTATTATTATTTGGTGGCCTAGGTGTAATGGGCTGGGTGGGCCTCAGCCCAGTCCCTAGTAGACTGATGTCCACATCACAAAACTGCCATCAGTGCAGGCACAAACGAGCGTCTTCGCTGGCCGCCGCATCAGTGGGACCATGAAACCAACGAGCCACAGAGTACAGACTCCGCTCTCACCCCGGAGCTGATTCATGCAGGTCAGGGCGTTCTGAGGAGGGGGCCTATCCCTGTCAAGCCAACACTGTTCACAAGCCTACCAAAACAACCCCAAACTAAACGCTCAGCAACTCCTTCCGCCACCCAGTGACCACAGGGGGCCTGGCCCTCCAAAGCACTGAGCAATTATGATGCTGATTGCAATCAAGTAGAGTACCCAGGAGCTTCCAGGCAACAGGAGCAGAGCTCTGGCCCTGCACTGGCCACCTGGGAACCATGTGAACTAAGAACTCTCTGGGGATCAGCTGCTCCTACCCGCTGGTGCCTCCCCCTCCCCTCCCCTTAGGCTTTGAGGGAGAGGGGGATCTCCGTCCTGCTGCCCCCGCCAGCTTCTGAAAGGTTAGGCTGTGGGGAGAATGACACTGTGGGAGGAGAGCAGAAATAGTGAAATATGGGAGTGAGGGAAAGACGGGGAGATGGAAATGTTGGATGGAGGGGGGAGGAAAAGGATATCTTGGAGTCTTTTTTTGCCCCTGCTCCCCACTTTCTCTCCATCCCCATTTTTCTGTCTACCTCCTACATGCACTATCTTTCAGGCCAGGGTCTGATCTCCTAGTTTGTGGTCTTTCGGTGTGGCAGGTCTGGGCTTTCTCAAACACCAGCAGGCCTTTGCCTCGTTATCCAGCTCCCCTCTGGCCAGGGGGCAATGCAGTGGGGAGAGAGGACAGGAGCACACAGCCATGCAGCAGAAACTCATCTTAAGAAGCAGGCCTTGGCCTCACCTGGGATTGGAGATCATGGTTAACGCTAGGCTTTTTCTCAGTCAACAGACACGAAAGCTGGGATAGAAACCCAAGATTTTCCTTAGAGCCTAAATCAGCAAATTCCCAGGGGAAAGACAGCCAGGGGCAATTGGCTGGTCTGTCCCCTGGTGGAAGTGCTCAGAGACTCAGCTGCCCCTCCTGAGTGAGAAATTCTACCGCCCTGGCTGCAGACTCCGCAGTGACATCTGGAAATCCTGCCCTTTGGGAGCATTGCTCTAGAATCCTGTTGCCTTTTTTATTCTGATGCCGTCAGCCCGTTCAGAGCACGGGGGCTCCAGGAATGAGGCTGGGAGAGAGAATAACTCTGTGGCTACACTTACCCACCTCCCTCTCCTTCAAAGGTGGGAGTACACTCCTGCAAGCTACCGTCCCTGGACCCCTTTCTGAAAGGGACACTGCTCCCCTAAATTAAATCAATCCTGATCTGATTCCATTTTCAGTGAATCGTAAAAAGGATAATTTCATTACCCCAAGATTATAAATCCTGTTACGGATCTTCCAAGGGAAGTTTCCTAACGAGGTCTGTTTCTTTCCCCCCTCAGGATTGAAACCTGCAACCCCTTCTTTTTATCATCATAACATGGACTAAACCTCCTCGGGGAAAGAAAATAGTCTCGCCGCTCCACTCATCTTTCTAATGATTTAATTCCTGCAAATGCTACAGGGAGATATCCCTTTCTTGATCTTGTTAAAAGCTGTCATGCTAAACATCTACTGCACTAGATCACCCTACGGTGGATTTCTTTTTAAACAAATCCAGTTTCTCCAGAGACTCGGTGGGTTGTTTTTGTTTTGGTTTGGTTTCTTGTGTCTTGGTTCTTTAAAGACTTTCTAAATGCCTGTCCGGGGGAGTCCAATAAGTCCTGGCACAGAGTCGCTAAAGAGTAGCAAAGCTAAACAGGGTACGGCTGTTATTGCAGGGATCGGTTACTGCCAGCATAAATACACAGACTGGACCATTCAACCTTCTACAGCGGGAAAGTTGATGTTTCACAACCAGAATCTTTCTTTCCCCCACACCCCCCTTAAAAAAAAGTATTCTTTATTTTTGGCAATCTTCCCCTCCCCACGGCTTTGGTGGTGCATTTGTTTTCTGATGTGTTAACCGTAGTAGCGAGAACATGTGCTGCTGTGAAGAGCGAGCAGGGGGGAGCCCTAGAGCAGAGCACATGATTTCTGCATCGCTTCTCCACAAATGGCGTCTATGGGGTTGTTGTAAGACCTTAGTGACAGGAGGCGGTGATTTAGTCAGACGGGGTGAAATTCTCCCCTGTGCTGAAGACAAGCATAAGACCTACACAGCACTTAAATCCTACTTAAGACTTCAAAATGGGGCTTAAATGGTTCATCGGCCTTTGTTTGTGTCGGCCGTTTGCCAAAGGGTGAATCTCACCCAGGGCACATTATGTATTCTTTTATTTAAATCCAAAAGGCTTTTTCTCTCCCAGATAAATATTTACAGGCAGGTCAATGTGGGAGCTTAAACTGCTGTCTGGACCCAAAATAAAAGTTCATCGGAACTGTTATTGTAGCTCAGAGGGCTAAATTCTGCCCTCTGGCATTCGCACACAACCGTTCATTGAAGTCAATGAATGCAACAGCCCAAAACACACCACTTCATCCAAAGCCCCAGAGGAAACAGAGATGGCATCTAATCCAGACCCTTCCCCGGGGCAGGTTTGCCGCCTGCAGTCTAGTTGGCAGAGTTCTGTCCACTTTAATCACAAATGGCTCAAGCAATGAGACTTCCTCTCCCTCCTCCCCCGACCCCTTCCCTTGGGAGAAGAGTCCATAGGCTGTTAAATCAGTGTCAATCTTCCCCTTGCTCAAGTTGTACCCCATTTTCCTAGTTACAACTCTCGGGACAGCCCCAGACAATTCTTGTATTCACCCACTTCTGTTACCCGCAGTTGTCATGCAGCACAGCACGAGGATTAAGAAAGGATAAATAAACATTCAGAGAGCCACAAAGACAGGTCCCACGGGGGGGAGAGACAAAGACCATCACATTTTTTTTTTTTGGGGGGGGGTAAATCACACACATTCCCTATTACAGATTTTATTTAGTGTGACTTACATCTCTTTTCTTTTTTTCATTCTCTGCCAAGTAAAAAAGAAAACTAGGAAATTAATTCCTTTTCAGCTGTGGTCAGTACAAAACTGGGGAATAACTGACTGATGATTTTTTTTGTTTTCAGCTTCGCACTTCGCTTCAGGCTCCCGGGATTATCTTGGGCTGCTTTTCCCTTTAACGATTCTGAATAAAAATCTAACCTAGCACACGTAGTCTTAATATACTAGGAAGAAAAACAAACCAGGTTGTGCAAGAGGCCTTTGGTGACAAATGAGAAGGGTTAGCAAATTTTGCCTGGTTTAAAATAGAAAGGGGAGTTTAAACCTGAGCATTTTCAAGTCCAAGAAAACGCAGAGCACCTCCAACCAAGCCAAGCAATGCAGCACGCTTTCCTGTAGCATGTACCCCAGAAGCTGTGTAGCACTCAGAAGGGACACCAGTCTGGATGAGTGCAGTGTCATCTGTCTAAGCACCAATGCCATTGAGTTTGGCAAGCTACCAAGCGTAGGCAGGATATGGTGGGCAATGTAAACATTGGGCCCAATCTCTCCCCAGCCTCCCTGTTATTGCTTCATATGGAGGGGTTGGTTTTGTTTTGTTTGTAAATGCCCTTGGTGATCTTCTGACCTCGCAGCCATCTTGAAACCTCATCAAGAACCATCACGTTCATAAATCAGACCTTACATCAGTGCCGTATGGCAGGAAAGAACATCTGCCCTGGCTCTCACCGAGCATGGCGCCTGAGACGATGTCATCGTTTTACAAGATTTATGGCAGGTTCTCCATTAAGCTACATCTTTGGTCGTCTTAAGTTAAATCATCTTCCTGCCAAAGCTAAAAATTACTCGGCAGTGTAATCACAATCACAGTCAGGACAGTGAAATAACAGATTTCCTTCCCATATAATAATAGCCATTTATGTTTCCATTGCGCCGCTCATCCTCAAAGACCCAAAAGACCATTGCAAATCTATTTACTGAAGTATAAACTGTACACAGGGATTGTGTAACCCACAACTAAAATGCAGCTGCTGCTGGATAACAGCACAGAGCAACATGACATGAGGGTTTAGGACAGGAAGCGAAGAAGAATTCCTAATCTCATTGAGATTGACACAGGATGTCCCGAGCCACTGTGCCTGGTCATGATTCCTATACCTACTACACAGTGGGCACGGCTCCTTTCTTCTCATGCTGCCCTGACCCCCAATTTGTCTGACAAGGAAGGACAGGATTTTACCCAGGCTTTATCAGGTTCTCCCTGCGAACCTGACAGATTTTAGCTTGACATACCTGCCCTCCTGTTACGTCAGCACCGTCCACTCGGATTCTGCCCAAGGCGCTACAGTTATACACAGTACAGAGTCCAGCCAGGGCGTCTCCTTTTGAAAGGGTAAAGCCAACAACACTGTCCTGCCAAGAAAACTCCAAACGCTGCCTGCATGGCTGGCATAAACCTCCTCCCTAGCGAGCACACAGGCAAAGGAAGCACCCACTCTGGGGCTGCCTGCTGCTAGAGCGGCACTCCTTGAGCTGCCAGGAGGTTTGCAAAGCTCTTCTCTTGCTCCAGCCTCGCCAGTCGAGACACCCCCTTTCTAACGTGTCTAAAAAGAGGAGAATCAGTGGGGGTTGGTTCTGCGCTTAGGGACCCTCATAGTCAAGCAGGCTGCTCCGCTCCCATGCGCCGTGGGAGGCCTCGGGGAAGAGAGGATCACGTGGCACGGAGTGGGAGGCACTCAGCGGTGTACAGCAGGAATCAGCGAAGAGTGGAGGCAATTTGTTATAAGCAGGACAGGGATTAGCTGCACACTCTCAGCACCTTGGGTTGTAAAGAGAGGTGCTAACTGGGATGGCCAGTGCTCTCGTGGCTTGGGTTAAAGCTGATCCTCCCATCTCAGGCTGGGAAGGTGCTTTTCCCCATGGGGGAGTGCGATAGACTTCGTCTCCCTCTGCTGAGCTGGTGGGACCATTCCCAGGTCAGCATATCGCACACAATCAGTTTGCAGGAGGTGGCAGCCCCCATCTCTGGCTGAAATCAGGGAGTCAGTCAGCATCTGGCAGGATGTGCTCATGGGAACTCTCTGCAGTGAAATGTGGTGATGCACCTGTGCCAGGAGAGACAGTCTGGCATTCCTAGATGTTCCATTAACTCCAAGGCCAGAAGGGACCATTGCAATCATCTAGTCTGACCTCCTGCATAGCCCGGGCCAGAGAACTTACCCCACAATAATTCCTAGAGCAGAGCTTTTAGACAAACCTCCAGTCTCGATTTAAACCTTGTCAGTGATAGAGAAGCTACTGTGAGCCTGGGTAAATTGTTCCACTTTAACCTGCGCAGCCGCATTGGAGAAAATGCAAACGCACAAGTCAGGGGTGAACTGTTCCAGGCCCTGGAGCTGCAGCCTTGGGCATTCTGCACAGAACGAAACACGTGAATTCTCCTTTCCGGACACCGCCGGCCCAGGCAGAAACACCAAAGCCTTGAGGACTTCCCTCTTGGGAATGTCATCACTAGAAAAGCAACGTAGCTCCTCTCCAGGAATGTCCAGGGGTGGGGACAAGGCTTGGCTACACTGGAAAGTTAATTCAGGTTAAGGTCGGGTGTGAATTTAAAGCGCACTAGCTATTCCACAGTAACTCCATGTTCAGCTAAGCTCTCACTCCCCATAGGTGTCTGTATGGAACAAACATCACGAGGTGCAACAAGCATCATGGGATGAAATTGGAGCAAGGCAAAACCACGGCTGAAATCTGGAGAATGTTACTAGTAATGGGATGTGATGGAGCATGGAACAGTCTCCGCAAGGAAAAGGACGTTTAAAACCGAGCTGGACAAAGCACTCACAATTATACTCTATCTCTGTGGGTAGGCTGTACTGTCTGTGTCTGGCAGGCTCTGTTTGTGTGTCTGTTGCTGTCAAGGAATTCAGTATTCCATTCTACTGAGAGAGAAAACATTACAAAATGAATATCACGATCATCAAATATTATGACTTTTGTGGCTGAATCCCAACTCCTACATTCAGTCCAATGTGAGTAAATAACAATTAGTATCTGAGGCTGTTTTTATTTTCCTGCTGTGCAAAAATGTCAGCCAGTAAAATAAAACCCTTGAAAATAACAGACTAGACTGTCTAATGCAGTGTTTCTCAATGACCCGTCCGTGGACCGGCGCTGGTCCCTGAGATCTTCCTGACACAGTGTAGGAAGGAATACCAATCCCTGGTATCAAAAAGGTTCAGAGACAGTGGTCTAATGGATTAAAATGCTACCCCTCCCTGGCCTAGGTGGGCTGCAGTAATGCTGACCTTACAATGGGCCAGTTCCATGAGCAGAGAATCAGGCTTTAACTCCAGATTTTCTGGCTTTTAGGAGTTTAAATTGGATCCCCCTAGGTATTTGATGGTGCTGGTTGACTGCTGACACACTGTGTGATGTGACTAATACCCATCACGTTATTTTTCACTCTCGTTTGGCTTATTTTTGGTTCCCTCCCTCCGCTATGGCAGGAAGGAGAGGAGTGGAGCTGCAAAACAACAGCTGAATGATGTACCCTGCACATTGTGGGATGTGTGGGGCGGGGAGCTGGGAAGGGACCCATCCAGATGCCGCGTCGCTGAGGTGGGACCCAGAGACAAGTCTGCTGCCTGGCCCGAGTCGCGCTGAGCCACAGCGTCTCCAGACATGGCATCTCCCCAGGAAAATGGAAAATGACATGGAAGGATAAAATTCAGTCAGAGAAGGGAATTGATGAGCGCTAGGGGGCTGCTACTGCCAGGGCAGAAATGACACCAGGGCGTACCACAGGGCTGTATTTCACTGTCAGCAACACCAGCATCCAGCTGGAGAAACTCCACTCATGCCAGTTGGTTTCAACCGCATTCACAGCGGTGCTGCTGAGGACGGGCTTTGGCACCGGTGGTCCACGGCTCGGTTTTTTATTTTAAAGTTCTGGTCACTTTCCCACACTTAACGAAGTGGGATCTGGAGCAAGACAAACAGAGGAAGTGAGACAGATGGACAGAAAAAGAGAGCGGGTTTCATGGAACGCCCTCTGGAACCGGCACTTTCCTTCAAAGTCTTTGGCACTCAAAGGCCTCCGAGCTGCAGACTGCGGCCATTTTCGAATTGATTGTAGAATCCTCTCGTTTTCTCTCCTTCCTCTTCATGCCAGAATGTGGCTTCGTCTTATTGCTGGAGACAAATTGGAGCGGGCATATCCCTGATGGCATGGAAAGGAATGGAAGAGACGTCCTGAGCACTGCAACCACAGAGCTGCTGCCAGGGGCTCCTCCCAGCACAGACGCAGCTCCGAGAGGATGCTGGAAACAGGCAACATATTCATTCTACCTGGGATCTGAAAAGGGAGTCAACGCGCTGGGGCTTGCCCAGTGCCTGCCAGGCAGCCTGGTCAGCCACAATGTGATGGGAGGGGAGTGGACACGGGGTAGCCACCCCTGGCACCACAAAATGGTCTCACTTCAAAGGTTCTCTCTGATGCTTTTCAGATGCTGCACATTGCACAGGTGGGAAGGGCTGCTCCCAACTCCCCTCACTGGACACTGAGAGTACCCAGAGCATTAAAGGGCCAGGGCCAGCATAAACAGTGCCCTCCACCCAAGTTGCTGTGCAATCTTCCCCTAGCACCATGTCACTCCCTGACCCTCTGGCCTGACACTGCTCAAGTCTCCAGAAAGCAATATGAGGAAAACTGCTAGCGATGAAACCTTTCACTTTGTTGTAATTACCAAACCCGTCTCACTGAAAGCGCTCTCTCAAACCCTCTGCTCCTAGCCCACGGGGTTGGAAACGCAGAGGGAGGATGTTTGAGCTCTCTCACACTTTGCATATATAATAAAGCAAAACTTCTCCCTGCCAACTGGAGCCTGTAATCTCAGAGAAATCCTCCCTAGTTCAACACCCTGTCAAAGGCATTTTAAAACTTTCATTGATCCCCCCATTAACCATACTGTCTAATGAGAATCTGCCCAAGGAGCCCTGGTAATTTGCAGGGAGCAATTAGGGTTTGCCGTTTCAAATTTGAAAAGACCAACAACACAGGCAATCAGTCTACGTCCATTAGACAGACACATCCAAAGCATTTGTTTGAGCAACAGATGGCAGGAGGACTTGGCATGAGAATTCCCCCAAGTGTACACAGCCGTGAAGCGCCCAATTCTGCGTTCATAACAGTGCAAATCGGGAGTAATTCCCCTGAAGGCAATGGAGTTACAGTGATCTAAAATGGCTATAAGTCGGATCAGAATCAGGCCCTACATCATTCGTTTCCACAGTCTGCCTTGGATGTCAGGAAATAAGGATTTGTCTACACGGGGACACTCAGGAAAGTTAATCCAAATTAACTTTTACAGGAGACTAGTTAAACCACACTTTGGAAGTGAATTAAGCTAAATCAAATTAAGGCCACTTTAGTTCTGAGTCAGAGCATCCACACAGGCGTTTAGTGCAGTTTAACTAATCCACTTTAAATTCACACCTTTTGTTAATGCAGATTAACTTTCCCGAGTGTCCCTGTGTAGCCAAGCCCTAAATATTAGTAAATATATCCCCATTTTACAGGTGGGAAAACTGAGGCACGGAGAGGGAACGGTTACACAGTGAGTTTCTAGGGGGGCATCTATCCTTCATCTTTAGGTGCTCTGCAATAATTAAAATATACAATACAAAGAATAATATCCACAAAACGTATATTGAAGCTACAGGACACTGAGTTTCCTGGGAATGCCCATACACCCCAAATCTAACCAGCTCACTCCCTCAATCCACCCCCTCCAAAAGAAAGACCAGGTTTGGAGTATACCCAGAGGTGAAAGTAAGCCGGTCTGGTCCGGTCTGGTACGAGGTACCAGCAAGAGCCAGTACGCCGTGCCGGACTGGACCGGCTTCTGCGGTGGTGATTTAAAGGGCCCAGGGCTCCAGCTGCTGCAGGGAGCCCCGGGCCCTTTAAGTCCCTGCCGGAGCTCCGGCAGCCAGGCTCGGGTGGGGATTTATAGGGCCCGAAGCTCCGGCCTGTGCGGGGAGCCCTGGGCCCTTTAAAGCACCGCCAGAGCTCTGGCAGCTGGGCTCCCGCGGTGATTTAAAGGGCCCGGAGCTCCGCGGCGGCCGGAGCCCCAGGCCTTTTAATTCGCCCCTGAGCTCCCATTCACCTCTGCAGCTGGTAGCTCCGGGGTGATTTAAAGGCCCTGGGGCTCCCAGCCACAGCCGGAGCCCCAGAGCCTTTAAATCTTGAAAGGCCCCACTTCTTCCCGTTGAGGCCACGCCCCCGCTCAGGACTCCGGCGTCCCGGTAAGTCCTTTAAGTTACTTTCACCCCTGAGTATACCCAAGGTAACAAACCCTGAATCTGGAGGACACTCTCTTTAAAGCAAAGATGCACCCAAACCAGAACTTCAGATCGAAACATCTTCAGCTTTTGGGTATATCATTGGGGGATGGGGTGGGGAGGAGAGTGGGGGTGGTTTAGACTCAAAGCCCTGGATCCAAGCCCAGCTCCTTTCAGTTTTGGATCTTATCCGGCTCCGGTTTAGACAGTGCTGAAGTATCATGGGGATGTGATTTCCATCCAAGATAGCAGAAGTCTCACAAGATCTAGTGCATCACCTGAGAAATTCTGTGTGAATGGCCCTCAAGGCTTCAGCATCACTTAATCCAAACTCAGACACAGCACTGTCTCGGCCTCAGTCTTGAACCCTTAGGTCCAGCCTAAACCTGAGCTGTAACTATATCTAGCTCAGAACAACAGCTGGCTGCCCCACCTTCACCCAACAGCTGGCTGCCCCACCTTCACCCAACAGCTGGCTGCCCCACCTTCACCCAACAGCAGATCACCAACAGAAAACGTACTCTGTGATGCTGTCTCATGATACTTGATGTTCTTTTTTCCTTAAAGCTCCAGCTCTCAGAGTCTTGTGATTACATGAGATTCTCACCTTTTTTTTTTTTAAAGTAAGTTTCTAGCCCTCCTGGTTGCAAAGAAAAGCCTGAAAACATGACCTGAGTGTAACCCGAAGACTCTGAAAATAGACGGCAAAGAAAAATAACCCAAAATCTTATTATTTTTTAAAGTCTTATAATTTTTAAGCCAATCATATGATTTTGGGGGATCCCAACTCAGTTTTGAACACCTGAGGGAGGTGGGATGATGCACTCTTCTAAGTAAGCACCTCCTGCCCACCAGATTAATTCAAACCAATTCTTCTGCTGCTGCTTTAGGTGTTGATGATGCTATCCACTGTTTCAGGAGAAACACAGATCCCTGATTTCAGATCTTGGCCAGTAAAAGACCTTTAATTTTCCTCTTTGGTCATCAGCAACTGTATCTGAAGTGGGATGCGCCTGAGTGCAGGTACAGCAAGTTTCCCAGCACTGGCCAAGGTCCAGCAACAGGAGATGTTTGCTCATCCTTATTAGATCATTCAAGCATCTCCTCCTGTAGATGGCCTCTTGCCTGGAGGAGGACCAGAAATTCTCCATTTATCAGGGCTATGGTTTGTAAGGATCCAAAAAGGGATCATGTTGCATCTCCTTTCCTATCTGATGCTGGTGATCAATTGTCTTTTTGCAGTGCGCGCACACACACACACACACACAGCACAACACAGCTACCAAGGAGGGGGTTTGTAGCTATGGCGTTCAATGAATGATTAACTCTGATCTACATATTAACCATTGCTGTTCATTCCCTCCTGCCCTGCAGAGTGCCGCGCCCCATTTCCGGGTGCTAACATCTGATATCCCTTTGGCTTTGCCAACGGACTGGTCAGGTGCTGCGGACGTTTCTGGGTTTAAACTCGAAGCCCATTAAACTGCGGTAATGATTAATCGGGGACTTCTGCACAAGAAGTTAATGATGAAATGTCATGCCCTCATGTCACACCATGCTCTCTTAGATAGAGCCTGTGTCCCACAGTCCACCACAAAGAGGTTATCTCAGCATAAGAAAAATCTGCTAGGCCCCAGTCCAGGGTGGGCAGACCCCGGCACAGCAGGATCAGGGCCTTAGCATCAGCATATAAAAACTTCTACAAGGCAACACTCCCCAAAGCACAGTTAAGTCCAACGGGTGATACTTAGGATCCGCACCCAAAGGCTCAGGAAGGCTGCGGCGAGCAGGGTTTGAGTGGGGACACCAACTCAGGAGCTGCCGCTCCGCTCATGCACTGGGAGGTCACTGCATATTGTAGCTGGGGATGTACGTCATATTTACCTGAAACAGGCCAATGTACAAACTTCCATCTGTGTTCAGCAGACCCAGAATCGGTGCCCTAGCTTAATATATTAATTACCTGCCAATTGATTTAATGGCTTTATGGTACTACTCTGGAGAGATATTAGTGCACGTTGCCACTTTCTGTCATTATATTTTGATGTCATAGGGAATTATAACATGTTAGCAGAACACTGCCCCATCCAGTCTGGTAGCTTGTTTCACAGTGGATGCCGCCGTGCCTTTGAGGAAGCCAAGCCTCACATTGCAAGGAATAAGCTGATTTGGGAAGGTCATTTTTCTTCCTAAATTCATCTATTCATAGAAGATCAGGGTTGGAAGGGACCTCAGGAGGTCATCTAGTCCAACCCCCTGCTCAAAGGAGGACCAATCCCCAGACAGATTTTTGCCCCAAATCCCTCAATGGCCCCCTCAAGGATTGAACTCCTAACCTTTAGTTTAGCAGGCCAATGCCCAAACCCACTGAGCTCTCCCTCCCACTATTGAGTTAGGCATAGTGCAAAATGGTTGAGATTGGTTTCCCCTGAAGCAGTAGGTACAGCCCTCAGCCCAAGGTAGAAGACTGGGCCAAATGAACCAGTGTTCTGCTCTGGGTATGTCCCTGTAATTCATCGCTATCCCTGCATCCCATGAGGATTGCATTGACTATCAATCATGGACAATGGGGCATAGTGGGGGTATCAAGGTGGCCTTATGGGTAAGACACTGGACCAGGCTTCTGAAGATCTGAATTCAGTCCCAGGTGCTGACACAGATTCTCCGTGGGGCCTTGGGCAAGTGACTTAATCGCTCCATTCTTTTGCAGACCAGCAATAACAGTTCCTTTTTCTCTCTCGTCTTGGCTATTTCCATTCTACGGTCTTCAGGGCAGTGCCTGTCTCTTATGATGTTCATGGATGGTGCCTATCACCACGGGGCCCCATTTTTGGCTGGGGCTCTAGGTACTTCTGCTCTATAACTGATAACAATTCCCGGATTCTGCTCCTCTGGTTCTCCCGGACACATAAGCTGCAGCCTAGTGTCTGCATTTGAAGTGAACCATTTTGTTATGGATTTACAGTGGCTTGAAATGCGGTTTCTCCTCTCCCTCCTGACTTGGTACAAGTGAATAGGCAGCAGAGCTGATGACGTTTCATAAAATCCTTTGGCTGGCTTCTTGCTCATTGCTCAAAGACAGACAGTAGGGGGTACCTTGGCCTGCTTGCCATCCACGGCTGCCAGGATAGAAATTCTTTAGATCCTTGGCTGAGTGATGCAGGATTAGAGGATCATAAATGATTCCACCATTCTTACAAGGAGGATTATACAGCTTTATGAGTCATTGCCAGAGGCAACTAACAGCCATATCCTGTCCAGCATTTGGGTACACAAGACTCCTGTAGATGTCAACACAGATGTCAAATGGAAGCGGCGAATGAGGATCTGGGACCTTTAGTACGTATGGCCAGTTCACCTGCTGGCACGAGCATGTGTCTCACAGGGATTCAGAGTGTCCCAAAGCATGGATAGTGGCAGGCCCGCCGACAGCAACTCTGGGCCCCAGGGCCGTCCCTAGGGGGGGTGCGGGGCGGACGTGACGAATCCGTCACTTCCAGGACCGACCGCGCTGGCCAATCGCACCAGCCCACAGGGCCTCGAAAAGCGCGGGGCCCGGAGCGGTCGCCCCAATTCGCCATACCCTAGGGACAGCTCTGCCCATGGCAGAACAGTCAATGGGCCCCTAGAAAGAGCCGCCTGACATTTGGGTGGTGCTGCGCCCGCACTGGCTGGTGCCCAGCGAACTGCTGCCGGCTGCGCGGTGCACTCTTCTGGCACGGCCAGGGCTTCCACATGCCCGCCTGGCTGCCTTTGCTGCCACCGGTACCACCCCACACATACCTAGGAGCCCTGCGGCCCCCACCCCCAGGGGTGGGGGACGGGGAGCCCTGGCCCTTTTAAATTGCCTGGACCCCTGGGCAATTGCCCCCCTTGTCCCCCTCCCCGGCAGTAGGCTTGGATATTGGCTCTTGCAGGACTGATGCCTTCACATTTCATGGCATAAACTGAACCCTAGCTGGGCTTGGGAAAACCTTTCTCCCTCAGGGTGCAACATTGCACAAGTAGGTGCATTATGCAAAGGAAAGGGTTTTACACGTTCTTCTGAAGTACCCAGCATTGACCACTGTTGGGGAGAAGCAGAACACCTGTCTAAGGCCTGTGGCCTACCAGTCCCTGAGCTGGGAAGAGGAAGGAATTTAAGAAGCTAAAAGAGAAACGGTGTGAATACTGAGTCCGCCAGAAGGGCGATTCTGACCCTCCTGTCTGAGGCCTCGCGTCTCATCTGAGCAGTAAACTCACAGTCCTTGCTGTGGGCCTTCCTGGGCTAGCTTCATAAAGAAAAAAGAAGACAATGCTACTGCTGCTGCAATGTGTTTCACATTTGAAAAGGCAAAAGAAACTCCATTCTGGAAGCCAGTGTCCCAGATGCTAAGTGAAGCTTCCGCTACCACCTTAAAGTCCGTTTGATGACCCTGGCAGAAGATTAAGACGTTATCAAATGCCCAGGAAGAGTACTGAAAGCCCCTGTCAGGGAGCAGAAAGGGACATGCTCGCTAGAGGACAAGTTCCTCTCCTCTCGCTTTAATCAGCTATCGTTAAAAAGCAGCTCCCAGCAGGAATGGGACATTACACGCAGCAGCTATTCCATATTATCGCTTTTAAATACTGTAATACAGTCTATATCAGATGCGCAAGCTGGCGAGCCACTTTAGGGCCTGCTCCTGAAAACACGCCCAGGCTGATTATTTATACTATGACAGCACGGGTGGGCCCTTCGTCTGTAACCGCCTGTCTCTTTGTTGTGATTCTGTACAGTGCGCCATGCACCAGGGCTGGACTTTCCAGGTGCTCCCACAGTTCAAAGGATAGTAACTGCTATCACAGCTCCAGCGTGCTAGGCCTTGTGCACACACGGAGGCAGATGCTGCCTCAAAGGGCTCTTTGTGGGGAGGTTGGTGCTGCTTATAATCTATGCAGACAAGACAAGTAAAGGGTGGGATGGGAAACAGCCGTGCAGAAAACAACCCCAGCTCACTGGCAGAGCCAGGAACAGAACCCAGGTTTGCTGAAATACAACTGGTTCTCAATCCACTAGACAACACTGCCTGCCTAGCCAGTTTCACTTCACTCACATAATAGCGCCATTAAAACTACTCAAGCAAGCGAATGCATAAGCGCTTGCCAAGACTGGGCCTCAGAGGCTCACAGATACAGTATGTGTGATGTGACAGGCCGAGTGTGTATTACTGTGTGTTGTCACCTCAGACCAGCTTTATTCACCGCACTGTTCACCACCACTACACAGAGCGCATGCCCAAAATTCACTGGGCTGCACTTTTGAAATTTCTCCAACTGTGGGGATTGCAATGGGGTGTTGGTTCCTTTAAGGGAGACGACTGGCCTACCCTGGGGGGGGGGGGAACCAGCACAACACCAGGGCACTCTGGGGGATGTAGTCCACAAGGACTGGTGGGGCATGTCCTCCAGGCACCATGTGACTGTGGGCTGGGGCAGAAGGGCATTCTGGGAAGGAGTGCCAGGGAATATAAGGAGAAGCCTGCCCTACCAACAGAGTGAGCTAGCTAACTAGGTGGGAGTTGTTTTTTGAAGTATTGTAAGAGGTGTGGGGTGAGGCGGGGCTCACTACCAGGTCAGCTGGGGAAGCAACCCAAGCAGGGCATGCAAAAGCCGAGAGAGAGGCAGGGTCCTATAGAAGGACCCCAGGGAAGGGTGAAGGAAGCAACTGTTAGCAAAGCAGAGAGGTTTGGGGAGGGCAATTGAGTGCTAGCTTCCTGCTTGGGACTCCATCATTGGGGTTTTCAGAGAGGGGTGGAAGGAGGCACCAGATGGCGTGCAGGTGACAGGTTAGGGAGGGCCAAGGAAGTGTGACAAAGATAAAGTCTCTCTGCTTTGACCCTATGGCCAAAGCACTTAAATGGCATGGAATCAGCCAGCCAGAAGGTAAACTGAGGCATAAAGTAGCCTACCCCAAGAGGCAGATGGCACTCCAGAATGGAAACTGAAGCAGCAGATGTACTAGATAGCTGAGGTAAGATCCCATTACGGAGGAATAAACTGAAAACCCTTCCCCTCAGTACTCCTGGGTGTGGGAAACTCTAAACTCCCCACATCCCATTGACTTCACTGGGGAATTACCTATGGGAAATAGAAGGGGACAAACCCCTAGTGTCCTAGCATGCATTGCTGCTGTATAATTCAGTGCTCCTGCTCTTCTCACCTCTCCTCCAGTAACCCCAGTCTACAACTCACACAGAGTGATCTTCAGCTCAATCTCCCCACTTCCAGGCCTTGGCTCCTCTGTACAGCTTTGCTTGGGGAGCTCTGGTGCAATGGGATGTAGGAGAAAGTGATGCTCTCTATCCCCAGCAAGCGATCTCCACCTAGCCGACAGAGCTAGCAACAGAACAGTCTCTTCTGGGGAGCAGATATTCCTGGGCTAAATCAAATCTGACTGTGAATTGGGGAGGTGGGGTAGAGGGGATGGGGGATGTTTCGTTCAGAAATGCATTTGTCTTACCTTGTCCTGCCCCCAAACAACCTGGAGTTGTGTTAAAACTTGCCAAAGAAAAATCAATCTCTCTAGGCATGAGGGCTTGGTGAATTATTCCGCCCTGGGCAACTGTGCTTGGATGTGTGGTCATGTGCCACTGAAAGGAATTACAGCATTATTTGCATCTAGAAAGCTGCCAGGCATGAGTGAAAACTAGTGCAGAGGCTGGAAGGCAGCGATGGGTGAGTGTGCCCAAGACGAACTGGGATATGTGGTTCATTCTCATGGGGCTCACCGCAGTTGGACCAGGACTTAGTACGTGACAACACTATGTATTTCCAAAGCACCTTTCAACGGGCCACAAAGCGCTCTACAAACAGGAATTCATAATCCTTGGCCTTTATACAGCATCCTGGCATCTAAGCATGAATACTGTAAGTAATCATGACAATAGCCCGGTGAGGCAGGTAAGCATCATCCTCATGGGGAAATGAGCCCCCAAAAGGTCAAGTGACCTCTGCAAGGCCACACAGCAAGTCAGCAGCAGAACTGTAAACAAAACCTAGGTGTCCTGAGTTCCCCTCCTGCTCCAACCACTAGACAGCGCTACCTCCCAGCACAGAGCAGGGAATGAGCTATACCACTTCTGTTTGGTAGAAGGAAAAGAGCGGGCTGCTCAGGTCAATACTGGTCCCTAACTCTTGCTGCCTATTTACATTTTATCCCTGTACATTCAAATGTGCACACGCACAACCGCTCTTGCATGGTGACAGGTTTCAGAGTGGTAGCCGTGTTAGTCTGTATCAGCTAAAAAAAAACAAGGTGTCCTTGTGGCACCTTAGAGACTAACCCCTTCTCTAGCCCACAAAAGCTTATGCCCAAATAAATTTGTTAGTCTCTAAGGTGCCACAAGGACTCCTCGTTTTTTGTTTTTGTTTTACAACAGCTCTTGCTCACTACAGTATTCCATTCCCAGTCCCGCCTCTCCGCAGACTTGCAGCAACTGAGTTTTAAAAATACTGCAGGCTCCACTTTCGCCTCCTTGTCTGTGTGTGAGTGAACAGGAGCTAAACTCCAGGGGTACGTGGAAGAGATCAGAGTTCCTTGAGAAAAGGAACCCGTACTGCTGGGCAGAGGGAGATCGGCCAGCCGGAAGAGACTGCTGGCCTCTGTGCTGGCTGCTCTCGAATTGTGGAAGGTCTGTCTTCAGCAGTTACTGCAGGCTTCTAGTTTGGGGAAAGCTCTGTCTCAGGGGGGAGGGTGGGGATTATAAATTGTCAAACAGTTTCCTCTCCCAATTTTTTCTAACTTCATGTGACCAGGCTGCAAGCTCTGAGGTGTCTAACATAATCCATGGGAAGACAGAACACAGCGGTTTGCTTTAGTGTTTCATTCTCCAGAAAAGATGGCAAATCGGAGTTAACCCTTTGGACACTGCAGTCTGTGGGCCCAATTCTGTTCTCGGTTCAGTGCCAATCCAGAGCCACTACTGAAATCGATGGAGTTACTAGGTGCAATCCGACCAAGTGAGCAGGAATAAATTCTACGGAGAATAGCAAAATTGTAACTCTACTAGCAGATACTGAGAAGGTGATATTAACATGTGGTGACTAAGGAGAGGGTGACCTTGCCTCCAGATTCAATCCTGAATCAATTCTGGGGCAGGGTGCTGGGGCCTGGACCTCTTGGAGGTGCCACTGTTTGAATGGAGGCCCTGACCACCTGTGAAGGTCTTGTAGCATCCTTTGTAAGAACAGATCTGTCAGCTCTTGCCAGATCCCATGGGGGAATTGTGTTCTGCCTACCTAACAAACCTCTCCCGTTCCATTTGGATAACTTCCTTGGCATGCGCCACGTGCAGTATAAAACAGTCGCCATGTTGCACCCAGAGGTGGCTGCATTTCAGTAGTGGGAGCAGCAATCGTAAGTTAGCTTTGTAAATGTAGGGCCATTCATTACTATTTGTCTGAACCCAAACCACTTTTCACTCCCCTAAATAAACTACAGGGGAGGTTTAAAAAAACCTGCATTCTTAACATGAAATAGTGCAACTCTCCTTGCAGCTCACAGTTCTGCTCCTTCCACTTTGTCTGCACTAGACTTTTAAAGAGGTTTGAGGCAAATTCTGCACTGACTCCAGGGTTGCCCGTCAGTACAGAATTTGCTCCATAAAGGCCACTGATCTTGTTTTCCTTCTGTAGGAGTAAACTAACATTCCCACACTCTGATAGAAACCTTTGATCTGCACAGATTTAATTAATTACTTATGAATCTCTGGCCAATGTTACTCTGTTTGTCTCAGTGCGTCTCAACCCCCCCAGTCACTTCATGTAGTGGAATAGCTGAGAAGTGAGCACAACTAATAGATTCGCCAACTTGTTGCTTATGTAACAGTCCCTTTTTTTTTTTTAAATAAAACCCACTGAGGTAGCAATAATGAGCCACCATCTAGAACAACTTTAACAGAGCGCTGGAAAGGGGCCAAGACCTTTCCAAATGGAAAGTATTCTTCTCGGGAATCACTGCATCAGATTTCAGACAAGCACTTCCCATTTTTAAATCTCCAGTTTCCAGGAACCCATTCAAATGTGTGTGTGTGTGTGTGTGTGTGTGTGGGGGGAGGGGGGGATAATTTAAAAAAGTTTGAAACTGTATGATGGGCTGAAAGCATCTGGGTGCAAAGACAGGTTTGCAAGACAAAAATAACTGAAAGAAGGTCGCGGTGTAGTTTTAAGGGATTGTTTGTGAAACTGGCAAAACTGTCTACATGCCATGCTTACAGTGCAAGTAACTGTGCAAAAATGTAAGTGCTTCAGGACAGGGACCATCTCTCTGCTGGGTTTATACTGTGTTTAGCCCAACAGGGGCCTGATCCCTTATTGTATTATCACAATACAAAATGTTAAATACACTTCAGTGGGCTCAGAGAAGAGCCAGGAGAAAGATTACAAAACCTGCCTTCTAGTGATAGACTGAAGAAGCTCATTCTATTTAGCTTACCAAAGAGAAGGTTAAGGGGTGACTTGACCACAGTCTGTGTAAGTACCTACCTGGGGAACAAATATGTAATACTGGGCTCTTCTGTCTAGCAGAGAAAGGTGTAACCCAATCCTAAGGCTGGAAATGGAATCTGGACACACTGAGATGAGAGAGAAGGTGTACATTTTGAATGGCGAGAGTAATCAATCACTGGAACAACTCACCAAGGGTCGGGGGGGAATCTCCGTCGCTGGCCATGTTTAAATCAAGAGTGGATGTTTTTCTAAAAAAGCAGCCCTAGGAATTATTTTGGGGCAGTTCGCTGGCCCGTGTTATGTAGGAGGTCAGACTAGAGGATCATAATGGTCCCTTCTGGCCCTGGAAGCTATGAATTCCCACGTTCCAACTGACCCCCCCTTTCTTCACTCCAATTCCTCCTTTTAAAAAGCTGCCCCTCTTACAAAGCTTTCTAACCCTGTTCGGTGCTTGCTGTAACAGGGTAAGAATGAAATTCACCCCTGGACAGAGGGCCAGCTGCAGAGCTAGGCACCAGTTAAGTCCTATCTTGAGGACTTAGGTGGAGCATAGGCCCCTGTGTACAGGACTGACTTTGCCCTATAGCTAATGCTTCATAAGCTCTTTTGAGGAGCGATCTATGCTTGTAGACCATGACAAGGCACAATACAGTTCAGGAGAAAGGAGTGGCGAGTGAGAGGGTTATTGATGAGAAGGAGGGAGGGGATTGAAGGAGTAAAATGGGGGCGTTGAGACCTCTAAGGATTGGGGGTGGAGGGGCTGGCTGGGCAATTCCAGGTCATAAACCCACCCCCTGGGAGTGGATCTGGCTTATTCCCCTTCTGTCTGGGACTGTATAGTCTGTATGTGATGCAGTTTTAATTGTTCCCAATTGTGGTACTAGTCCTGCAGCCCCTTAGAGCGAAAGGGGAGATGCTTCCCATAGACGGGGCTCCCCTCTGTGAGCCCTCGGAGAGCCCCTAGACCGCCGCGGCAGCCGTGCACTCAGAACTTGGGCGGATGAGGCCTGTGATGATGATGATTATCATTCCATGGACCCGCCTGGCACCACCGAGAGAACACGGCTCAGACAGTTCAGTCTGCTGGAAAACAGAAATGCAGCCTCCCTCTGCATGTGAAAACCATTAGGCAACAGCACAGAAGCAACTCATGAGGCAAAACCCGTGAACATTCCCCTATCAACCATGCGTGCTGGAGGAACAGTCCGCGTCTGTCCCCGCTGCCAGAGATGGGAGGAGGGGGAGGAAAGAGACACCAGCTTTGTGTCACGCACAGGTGGCAATTTTCAAAGCCGACTGGGGGAGTGAGCTACACCCCTCTGGTTAATTTCAGAGAGAGAGAAGTGCAGCTAACTCTGAAAATAGCAACCAAAGTTTGGCGGGGAGACGCAGGGCCAAAGGGGCTACACAACATCTTCCCTCCACACACGTCACAGCCTGTTTGCCAGTGTTGATCTAATGCTGGAAATGCATTACGTGAGTGTTAGGAATGGGAACATCTGTTTTAGTTAAGCCATGCTGGGAAAGGAGAAACGGGATGCCACCCTTGACCACAACCAGCCCAGCTATAAGACAAGGAGATGAACGGAGAAGTAAAAAATAGCCACTTAAACGTTCTTCCAAGCGCCACGAGCCTGCCAGATATAAATAAATAAAAGGAACAATATCTGGCTTCAGCTACTAGAGGGGCCCATGTGTTCTTGTCAGTACAATAACTCCTGGTGTCTCTCCAGGGACGCAATGATTTTGTGTTCGCAGCACAGCACCCTTCAAATATCTAGACAGATAATGGACATTTAATTAGGGAACTGCCTGAAGAGATCTCTGAGCCATTAGTAATTATCTCTGAGAAGTCATAGAGGGTGGGAAAGAGACCCAAGGACTTGAAAAGGGCAAATATAGCGCCTATCTATAAAAACAGGGAATAAGGACAGCCCAGGGAATTATAGACTAGTCACCTTACCTTCAGTACCTGGAAAGATAACGGAGCACATAATCAAACAATGTTTGTCAGCACTAGAACTGTAATAAGAAACAGTCATTATGGATTGATCAAGACCAACCTAATATCCTTCTTTGACAGGGTAGCAAGCTTGTGAATGGGGGGGGAAGTAGCAGATTTCATATATCTTCACCATCTTGCGTGACCGTCTCATAAACAAACTAGGGAAATATAACCTAGACGAACCTACTATAAAGGTGGTTTTCCAACTAGTTGTGCACTCATACTCAGAGAGTAGTTGTCCATGGCTCACAATTGAGCCAGAAAGGTGCATTGAGTGGGGGCTCGCAGAAATCTGTCCTTGGTCCAGTTCTATTCAATATCTATTCATAAATGATTTGGATAATGGCATTGCGTGTACATTTATAAAATTTGCGGCTGATACCAAGGTGGGAGGGGTTGCAAGTGCTTTGGAGGATAGGATTAAAATTCAGAATGATCTTGACAAACTGGAGAAATGGTCTGAACTAAATAGGATGAAATCCAATATGGACAAATGCAAAGTACTTCATTTAGGAGGGAACAATCAGTTGCACACATACAAAATGGGAAATAACTGCCTAGGACAGAGCACTGCAGAAAATGACCTAGGAGATGTAGTGGATCACAAACTAAATATTGGTAAACAATGTAATATCATTGCAAAAAAAAAAAAAAAAGGTGACCATCATTCTGGGATGTATTAGCAGCAGTGTTGTAAGCAAGATACGAGACAGAATTCTTCCACTCCACTCAGCACTGATAAGGCCTCAACTGGAGTATAATGTCCAGTTCTGGCTCCAAACTTCAGGAAAGATGTGGACAAACTGGAGGAAGTCTAGAGGAAAGCAACAAAAATGATTTGAGGTCTAGAAAACGTGACCTACGAGGAAAGATTGAAAAAATGGGGTTTGTTTAGGCTGGAGAAGAGAAGACTAAAGGGGGACTTGATAACGGTTTTCAAGTACATAAAAGGTTGTTTGAGGAGGAGAAATTGTTCTCCTTAGCCTCTGAGGATAGGACAAGAAATCACATGCTTAAATTGCAGCAAGAGAGATTTTAGGTTAGACATCAGGAAAATCTTCCTACCTGTGAGCACTGGAACAAATTACCTAGGGAGGTTGTAGAATCTCTGTCAATGAAGGTTTTTAAGAACAGGTAGACAAACACCTGTCAGTGGCGATCTGGATAATACTTAATCCTGTCTCAGTGTAGGGGACTGGACTAGATGATTCTACAATGTACCCATCACCTTGGTATCTAAATATACAACCCAGGTCCACTTGCACCCCAAGTGAGAATTGTACTGCTACATCCAAGCATACTCCTGAAGGGACCTGTAAACAGATGCTTTTACCAACTTGATCTAAAACTCCACATACTGTAGAGTCAGAAAATCACTTCACTTCCTAGGGTGTGGCTTTTTGAACAAAAATTATCTGCACAGCATAAAAATTCATCTCAGACCTTCCCAAGCTTGGGTGCTTCTAGGGTTCCTCCTCTGAAACTGCTCAGCCCCCACCCCATATCCTCTCTTCCAAGAGCCACTCCCATCTCTTGGGGGCTACGAGCCAATTACCTCAGCAGAACCCACTTAACCCATTCCTAGTAGGATCAATACCTGCTAACAGGATGGGGTGTTTCTGAAAAATACTGACTGCTGGTTATAGAGCCCAAAGAATTTTACAAACAACTAAAGGCCACAATGGATGGTGTGCAGCATTTTCTGCCCCACCAAAACTGCAGGGAAGGCAGGTTCAAATCACTGCCTACAGAATTTGCTGTAAATGATGCTGTTAGCTTCTCAGTGGTCTGCAAGCCCCCCACCCTTCCAAGGAAGACCTTGAGGCAGCTGCAACTGGGGAAGCTCTGAGCACCATGAAGCCCTACTGGTAAGGTACAAGGAGGGCAAGGGATTGCAGTGCATGGGTAGAGAGCTGTGTAGCGCCCAAGGCTGGCACAGCAAAGAGTCTGCAAGTCCAAGTAGAATGTCATTAGTGACATTTGCATTGGGAAACTTGCACAGAGCCGTTTTCAAGATTCCTGGCTCTAGCCCATCCTGCCAACTCCTCACCGGGAACCCCAGTTTCAAAGCAGAAGCAAGTTAGCCTTGTGCCTTAACAATGACTTTATTACAGAGACGGTGGTATCATCATTGGCCAAATTCTGTCTATTGACATCAGCAGGCCTCTGTAAGTGAAGGCGGAATCCAGCCCCCCTGTGTCTTAGTTTTTTCTGTACACAGTTTTCTTCTTTTCCCACAACACTGCAAAAAAGACATAAATCTGAGCCAGTGTGAGTCTGGTCACACATAATCTGTAACTCTCTGTCAAAGGGTAGAGGGAGTTGAGTGTCTTGGCATGAACACTTTTCAAATTATCCCAATTCCGATACTCAACGCATGCAAACTCCAACCGAGGACCGCGTGTGGTTCCATAGGTGCCGGAACTGGGGGTGCGGTAGCACCCCCTGGCTTGAAGTGGTTTCCATCATATCCAGGGTTTACAGTTTGGTTCAATGGCTCTCAGCACCCACACTATACACATTGTTCCAGCACCCTTGTTTGGTTCCCATTATAGCGTGCACCCTCAATACAAAAATGTTACTCACACGCTAGCAGGCTCTGGCCTAGAACACATGGCTAGTGTTTGGATTTTCTGCCCCCGTTGCCTAACAGTAACTGGAATGTAATCAGACAAGAAATGATGACTTGAACGCAATTTGAGATGGGTAAGACAGTTATGAGTTCCTGGCATGGGGTTTCAAAGCTTCTTTCATCATGAGTTTTTGTTTTGTTTTTGTTTTTTCTGAATGGTCTTAGCTTGCAAAAATCTGTTCAGCAGATTCTGTTATGTTATTGTCAAAGTCAGCCAGTCCAGTCTCTCCCATCCCATGATGACACACCCTAACTTGCTTTTCTTAGGGTACTAAGCTGTTAGCGGAGCATGCTGTTCCTGTCCTGAATTCCATATTGTGCAGCCAGATGTTCTCTGCCCTTCCCGTTTTGGTAAACGTTGTTTAAATTGTGCTTTGGGGATCGGAAAAACAAAGGCAAACTTCTATGATGCCTTTCAGCTTGAGAGAACTTGTAAATAGCTTTGGGATATCTTCCCAATCCTGCAACTGGCTCCATCCACGTGGGCCCCTGGCTCCCTGCACAGCCCATAACTTCTGACATGCCCACCCCAGAGGAGGTTGCTACTGTTTTACTAGCAGCACACACCAGTGCTATGCTGAAGTTGAGGACAGGAAGTGAAGAATACTGAATCAGTTGAAACCTGAGTGGGGATTTCAGGAAGGCAGCCTGTATAAACCAAATTGGCATTACAGCATGTTACCATGGTTACTGTCCCTGCTCTTACTAAAATCCCCCCGGCACTTTTCTTTACCACACACAGTCCACACCTCCTTTTTCACCTCTGCCCAAAAATGGCACTGGTACAAACCAGTGCACTGTAACACCAGGCTGAGCACTGGCACAGAAAAGTGTTATCTAATAAATTAAAACCATTGTGCCATATATGGGACTTTCCTGGGCTCTCATGCTATCTAAATACTGACCATTTCTGGTGCTACTTAGCTTCTGAGATATGAGACCACAACCAGTGGTGGTCTGTGTTTTCGGCTAACCTATTCACTACAGGGTTAATAGGTAAGTTTCCTCCCAGTCAGACTCTCTAGAAAATGTTTATTTCTATTTTAAAATCCATCAGCTGCATGTCTCTTAAAAATTGATGAATACAAAAACAACAAAAAAATTCTGGTTTCTAGTCATGGTTTCTGCAATTTTACCACAAGAAATGCTACCCATGGTTATATTGGAAATTGCAAACACTGTTACTGATGACCAAATGCTTTAAATCTGTTTTCATTATTTTAATTTTTTTTTTTTTGTTACCCTTTACAATTCAGTTTTTGGCTTGCAATGCATTGTAAAATATTTATACCTCGCATGTAGTCTTGCTGAAGCTAAACTGGAATTTATTATCAGTATCTTAGGGCTGGTCTATACTAGACAATTAGATCAACCCAGCAACAGCACTCGGTGGTGTGAAAAAGCCACACCTCTGAGCGATGTAGTTAAGACAGCCTAAGGGGGTATGTCTACATGACAAAATTATGTTGACCTAAGTTACGTTGGCATACGGCTGCCACACTAACTAAATCGCTTTTGCGTGTCCACACTACGCTCCTTGTGTCGGCAGTGCTCAGCCTCACCCGGAGCGCTTGTACCGACTGTACTGTCAGCGTGGCCCATGGTGGGATGGCTTCTGAAAGCCAGTAACAGTCAATGTAGGCAACACCATGTCTACACTGACAGTGACATCGACATTGACTCTACGGCGCTCGGGGAAGTGGAGTTATTAAGTTGGCGTAGCGGGATGATTATGTCAGTGGGAGTGAAATTTTAGTGTGGACGCTTCCATAGTTAGGTCAATGTATGCTGCCTTGCATCAACCTAACTCTGTAGTGTAGACCAGGCCTAAGTTCCCATGTGGACAGTGCTAAATTGATGTAAGAATTCTTCTGTCAATCTACTGCTTCTTGAGGAGATGATTACCTACACCAATAGGAGAACCTCTCTCCTGGGCATAGGTAACGTCTACACTGAAGCGTTACAGTCGCTGTCCCGCTGTAGTCTTTCAAGTATATACAAGCCCTTAGTAAAAGAGCCTTGTAAGATGAAAACCTAGCAAGCCTTCTCCTGAATGTGAATGTAACTTACAGAAAGAAGGGTCTAGTTCAAAAGCCTCATCCTCTTTGTGGACCAGCCACTAAAGGGGAAGGTGACCTGCTCTGTACAAGCATGTTATGCTAGGCTAGGCGAGTCAATAGAACTGAGGTCGATCTGGCCCTCAGGTCTTTGAAGTTGACAGGAGGCAGTCCATAGATAGGTGATGGGGAAGCAGTGTTAAATAAGGATAATGCGTCCATAAAGAAGAAGAACAGGGCCTGGAGAAGTAGAAGAGGGGCAACACAGCTATCCAATACGGAAACCACTGTGGGGAAAATAATTCACAATGAGATACAACAAGGAATTCCATTCAACTACAAACAGGGAGCAAAGCATTAACCGGTGACTTTTTAAAAATCGCTTGATTAAAATGTAGGATTAAAACCAGCAAAGATTCCCATGGTGCGAGAGCAGAACGGAGCAGCTGAACAATCTCGCTTGCCTTACTCACGTGAGTAGACTACCAGTGGGCCACCCTGCGTGAATAGTGGTTTGGGATTGGGCCCATGCTGTCAGTTCAAAATGCAAAAGCAAGAAGGAGCTGCATTAAAGGGGTGGTGGAATAAGCGATACAATTAGTTCTAAAATGAGGGAAGTGACACAAGGAAAATGAATTGCAGAAAGAAAGAGAAAAACAAAATTAATGACACAAAAGCAAAACACCTTCTAAACATCACCTGAATTTCAGGATAACCCAGACACATGAATTGTACAAAGATGAGGCGTTCCCTCACGCTCACCCTACCCATTATCCCTCCCAAAAGATTGTTGCAAGGAATGATTAACTGGTCAAGAAATTATTTAGCACAATCATTTTAAAACAATGAACAAGCAAGTCCCACAGCTGGATTTATTTTAATGGTGTTAAAATTCTGTTTCTTAACTCTTTAAATATATAGGAGCAAAACACCACCAGGTACCTCCAAAGCCTCTTCCCAAACACTGATACATACTTAGGACCTGATCCTGCATCACTGAATTGCAGCAGAACTGGGTCTCTAGTGAGCTCTGTATTCACTCCACCCATTTGAGGTGTCTAGCTGTGGTTTCTTAGTTTGTCTCCTTAAATTATTGCTCTTGTTCACATTTGGTTGTGCTGAATTACTAAGTGCAAATTCTTAAATGGTTGGGCTGGAGTCGAGGAGGCAAGAGATTTCTCTGTCGCTCCTGTTTCTACATGGCAGCTTGGCAAATTCTCTAACCAAATACACAGAAACCGCTCTAACGCCATCTCTCAGACTGACAGTGTTTTCCCCAAACAGTAGGTTGTTGTTGTTACTAAAATGCTCTATGCCAGCAGCGGACAAAAAGCCAAAGTTAGACGTCAGAATAAAAAGCCAACGAACACTTAAGATATAGGGGTAATTTGTCTGAAACATCTGGAAGGAGAGTAGCAAACTCTGTAGTCCACTGTAGGGCATTGCTTTAAACAAAACAGACATGACAGTGACACCGCACTAATATCTTAGCTCATTGGCGTCAATCACGTACTACATAATCCCTACCTTGTTCAATGTATTAACTGGGACATGTTTTCCTTCTGTACCTCATGCAGTTTTGTCCTTTCAATAGACTGAGTTCATTTTGTTTTTAATTAATTTTATTCCTGCACCTCAACTTGTGCGCTCGTTTTTTTTAATTAAAAAAAAAAAGTCTTTCTTTGGGGGGAAAAAAAAGGAAACCAGAACCTCACGTTTAGGTGGCGATACGGATGCTTATTTGAGTGAAATTCAGGTTTTCATGACTAAAGTAGGGACGTTTTGGTTTTGTGGGCTAGCTGCTTTTGTACAGAGAGAGTGTTTTGCTACCGCTGCTTTGTTTTAATTGGATTTCATTTTTCATTACCTGTCAAGCATGACTTGAATCTTGGATAGGAATTTCTTATGTTTATATGTTGAAATAGAAATAAATAAATTCTATTAATGACTCGGAGACCTACTGAAACTTACCAAGTCATGCAAATAACCAAGTTAGGAAAAACAAAAAATATATATGCCTGCATCTTAAAATACATTTATACTGACAGGGTTTGCTTAGATTTGTTAGGCAACATAAAAATAGGGGTTGCTGACACATCCCCCTATAATAAGCAGGGTTAAATTAGTAATACAGGTCCCAAAACTGCAAAGATTTAACGCACGTCAGTAACTCTACCCGCCTAAGCCGTCTCACTGAAGCTAATGGAATTACTGAAATGTGCGTGTCGGCAGGTTTGGGCCCATAGATTGTAAGAGCAACAACAAGACCTTGCTGCAGCATTCTGATAGTGGTATCACCCAAGAATTATGGATCACCGAAGGACAAATACATGCGTTTCTACTGAACATGTTTAGTCTTGAGAAAAGGAGATCTGATAACGGTCTTCAACTATGCTGAGGGCTGTTTATAAAGAGGACTGGGAACAATTGTTCTCCATGTCCACTGAAAGTAGGACAAGAAGCAATGGGCTTTATTTGCAGCAAGGGAGATTTAGGTCAGATATTAGGAAAAACTTTCTAACAATAAGGGTAGTGAAACTCTGAAATAACCTTCCAACGGAGGTTGTGGAATCCCTGTCACTGGAAGCTTTTAAGAACCAACTGGACAAACACTTGTCAGGGATGGCCTAGGTTTTCTGCCTCAGTGCAGAGGGCTGGACTTGATGACTTTTCACGTTCCCTTCCAGACCGGCATTTCTATGGACAAGATTCTAATCCCTGTATTTAAAAAAAGAGTCACGAAGATACTGCAGAGGTGTCAGAAACAGTAAATATTCACAGGGGAAAGAAAACAAGTCTCTGATCTCAACTGAAATCTAAATCAGGATTATCTGTCTCACCAAAAAGCTCTAAGATCCCAAACAAAAAGTTTGCATAAATCCACAACCAATGGGAGAAGAACACTTTAAGATAGTATCAGAATTCCTCTCAGTTGGGGTGAACATACAAAACGACCAGGGCTGCCACTTGAAAACTCTTGCATTTAAAGTACCTTTTTACGTTAAGGACTGAAGATGATCAGTTTACACAATAGCCTTTCCTCTTACGTTTGTTTAGACATTTTATATTCGATGTCTTCAAGTTATTTGCCTTATAAGGTGACTAACTTTGATTTGATGTTGCTATTAAGTGGAACAAGAGACTGCTTTCATCTAGGTGTGCGTACTCTATTTCTGACAGTACTTGTTTTCCTTGGTGAGTCTTTGGATGTGGCATTTCTTCTGTATTCAGGGTAACCGTTCCCTCAGTGTTCGCAATTCTGAATAAGAAAAGGCCGTGTCTGTTATGTTGGCCAAAAGAGGTTTTATCACGAGCATTCCTATCCTAGGCTCTGATTCTACACTTTTGCACACACGTAATCACATTGACTTCAGTGGGACTGTTTATATGTGCAGAACTGCTAAATTGAGGACTTCACCACAAAGGTTATATAATTCCTTCAGGGTTCATAGTTGCTGATCAGTACTGCTTTCATAAAGGTTGATGGAGCTGCATTTTGTGTTTAAAAATTATTTATACAACTTTTTTCTTACTACAAAATATCACTGCAAGCCATTACGTGAGAATAGGAAGCAGATTATTTAAGTCCAACTGCCTTATCTGTCAATAGTCGATAAAGGAAGCACATAATGGTTAGGTTGTAGAGTTTCCCTCCTATCTTGCGGGGTGTAAAGATGGGGGGCTAAATGCACCCCTGGAGTAATTGAACTCTTATAGCTCTTATCATACAGTTATGACACCCATAATTACATGCTCACGCTTTGTCCCTGTTAGAAGGTCAAATAGGCTAGCAATCTTCCTACACTGTATCTTTCTGTATTTCATATCCAAATTCTGCAGTGCATTTCCAAAGGAGGGGCACAACTTCACCACAACTTATGCCAAGAGACAAAGTATTAAAAACACATACTTTGATCCCCAACAGAGCCTTTACTGTGCATCCTAAATGATCTAATCCTGCCAAAGATCCCTTTGCAAATTCAGATATCGCTCAAATTTGTGAATTCCAAAGATCACTCTTCTTGTGAACCATTCGCATTAATAGGGCTGTAAACAAATAATTTCACATAAATTAAAATAGGAAAAATCCTGCTGCTAATAATATTACTTTGAGGTTTCAATGTGCTTGCTCCAGTGGAATGTATAACATGCTTTGAGTATTTAAGTTAGCTGATGTCCAGTAGCTCTTGTATATATTAAGGGCCCATCCTAATTGTTCAGGGTGCTTTTACCACCTAACACCGCTGAACAATAATTAGCTGTCTTAAGCACTCACTCGCAAAATTAGTAATACCCATAAAGCCGCCACAATAACCGCAACTCGGTTTAGAAAGCTTGAACTGACGTTCCAGTGACACTTTTAATCTTCATCACTGTCTTCAGAAGCCTTTTAAAGATCCATATGAGAAGAGGCCAATTTTATACACCACTTATTTTGTCCAAAGCAACATTACATTTGCAGAACCTCCATCACAAATGTCTCACTCTGCCTATTGCGCAGTTCGCGCAACCAGTAAATCAATAAAAATTAATCTTGCCCAGTTGAGGGATTTCTGCAAAATTCACTCTCTACTTTATTTTAAGAAATAAATGTAAAAACTTAGCAAGATGTACAACTTCAAGGAATGTGTTTTTATATCCCAGGGCCAGAGTATGTTTCTACAATTTAAATCTCCCAGTAAAAGAAACACTTAATACTCTAATTTTGTTGTAGGAAAATACTTAAAACACACACCTCCACTTCTAGATGAAAAGCTGTCGTTCACTCCGAAGCTACGCTAGGTCTGTCCCCTTGATCCACATTATAAAGTTTTCAAAGGTGTTTGTGATTTTTTTTTTTAAATTCTTAAAAAAAAGTACAAAAAGGTGAATGACTTACAGCTTGTATAGGTTCCCGAATACTGCACGCTTTCCGCGATTGCCAGTAGAATTATGCAAAACAATGGCTTTTTAAAACTTCATAGATTTAAAAATTATTGTTAAGCAACATTAACACTAAAGCTGATATTTACCTTATTGCAATATCAATAGGATGTGGATAAACTGAAACTTTCTTCCTGCACAGGGAAATATCATTTAGGTGTCTGTTTCCTTTTCAACAAAACCTATGAGAGGGTTTTGTCCCCTGAAGAACAGAAAAGTTATTCCCTAAAAAGTTTTATCTATGTAGGACAACTACTGAGTTGAACTCACTCATTAAAAGAAAAAATAACAATTCCCACAGCTCCTCTTCAACCTTTTTAAAAGGCTGGACTAGCAGGTTTATTTAACGGACCGAACCGTTCTAGAGATCAGCATGATTCTTAAACTTGACTTGGTCATTAATGTCATTGAATCAAAAGCCATTTAGAAACGTACTAATTACCTTGCATTGCTGCTACTTCTCTCTAGAAGTTTTGATCAAACATTTGAATTTGTGTATCTGCCCCTGACGCAGCCAGTGCTGGAATCATGGCCACGGGGTTCCATCTATAGATAGGGCCTTCACTCTATAACGTCCACTGGGGTTCTCTGAAACCCACTGTACCACACCTCCTTAAACCCAAAGCAAAAGGGAACGGCCTGTTATTTTTCTCTAACGTACCAGAGAACACCTTAAAAGCTTGGCATAACCATAACACTGTTATTCAGGATCCTGGTAGAAGCCTACGGTCTTGAGCTTGCAAATATTTGCAAAGTCTGCACACCACTTAAAATGCAAAAAGTTGAGCACATGCAGAAGTCTTTGCAAAGATCTAAGCCCACAGTCGCAAGGCAGTTGCTTGATTCTGTCAACACTTATGAATGTGAGTAAGTTTATGCATGTTAGCCCTAGTTGTGGGTCTCATCAGCAAAGTTACACATATAACATAGGACGTGAAGGGGCCTCCTCGGTCATCAAATCCAGTGTCCTGCTCCTGCTGGCAGCCCTGTTACTTACACACAAGTAACATAATTCACATGAGCTGTCCCACTGAAGCCATTGTGTGAAGTTACATGCAGCATTGGACCGCCTTCATTTACAGATGCTGGAGTTGTTTCCTTTTGATTTCTCCACCCGGCCACTGTATCATTCTTAGTTAAATCACATGCTTCACTAAGTACAGTTCTGCACACCTTCAAATTCTTGCACATCTAGTACGAAGCACTCTTCCCTTGATTTTTCCATATTTGCCTCTGCTGTCATACATATGATCTGTGTGCCAGCATAAATCACAGCAAGTTCTATTACAAAACCCCCCCTGCAAGACAAGGAAAACTACTGCCGGAAAGAAAAGTTTACTAACACCGCCAGAGCACCTCCAATTCTTCAAGGTGAGATTTCAGGACCCGGCTCACTTGGAAAGATCCCAGCCCCGCTGTGGGGGGAGGAAGGGGGTTGCTAACGTTCACAGCTTTAAAAGAAAATTATTCCTCCGTGGAAGGAATGCTTATGCCTCGTGCAATCTAGCTCTCAGCCCTGGCCTTCAGTGCCAGGCCAGTGCCAATGCAGCTTTGGTGGCAAACAAGAGGTCAGTGGTACCCCCCGCGTTCCTCTTCCTTTGACCACAAAGCAAGGCTGCCCGGCGGAGGCTGGGGCAAGAGGAGAGAGAGACCTGCCTTCCACACACCTCCCCACTCCCACCCCGCAATGCCGGGGGGTGCCAGCAGCTCCCCGAGCCTCGCCACCTCCCGGCACGCAGGGAGCCGAGCGGGGAGTTTGTTTCATGAGCCGGAGGCGGCTGGTGCACGGGTGGGGGACACCCCCCCAGGACCCTCCCCGTGCGCCCCCTCCCCGTGCGCCCAGGGCGCAGCCGGACTTACAGAGCGGTGGCTGCCGGCGGGACGCCGCTGGCCGGGCGCTGCTCCAGCCCCCGCGAGGAGCAGTTCACCAGGCAGGAGCCCGGGGCCCTGCCGCCGGCGCACGAACAGCTGGGGCCGCAGGGCTGGCAGCTCGGGGCGAGGGGGCCCCTGGCCGCGGCCAGCCCCCCGCACAGGAGGCAGCAGAGCAGGCACCAGCCCGAGACGGGGACGCCATGTTTGCGCTGTGATCCAGTGTGTCCATTTCCAAACGGCATCGCTCACTGCGGGCAGGGCATGGCCCCGGCCCGCCGATCCCCCCGGCCCGGACAGCCCCGGGCCCGGGACGCGCTGGGCTCAGCACCGGCCGGCCCGCTGCATGGCCCCTGCCTGGGCTCAGCGGCCCCGACGCATCGCGCTCCTCCGGCCAGGGCTCGGGCTGCGCGCTGTGTCCTGCCCGCCGCTGCAGCGCTGGCCTGGGACGCGGCTAGGGCTCCTCCTCCCGCCGCGCCAGCATCCTCCTCCGCCCTGACAGCTGGAGCCCAGCGCCCCGCGGCTCTGCCCGGGGCCCGCCGCCAGCTCCCCGCTCCGCTCCGCCCCGCCGCTCCGCCCTCCGCCCGGCGTGGGGAAGGGAAGCCAGGCCCTCGGCGGCCAGGGCTGCTCCGAGCCCCTGCTGGCCCCTCTGCCCCCGCAGCAGCCGCCCCCGCCGGCCCCTCGCCGGCGGGAGCTCACAGCCGAGCACGCCCGGGAAGTTGCCTTCTCCTCCGCCAGCGAAGAGGGAAAGAGAGGGAGAAAGAGGCAGTTCTGCCCGGCGGTGCTGTGCCCCCCAGATCCCGTCTCTCCTGTGGGCTGCACAAACCCACCCAGGCCTTCCAGACCTAGACAGACACCACCCCACACACACACACACACACACTCCCCTATCAGCAAGCCGGCTGGGAGCCAGACGCCCTGGAGCCTACCCTCGTAGGGTGTGATAGTGCAGCCCATCACCTTGGCATCTGAACGCTTACCATCTAACATAGATTGGCGAGAGCCGGGGCCTAGAAGAAGAATCTATGGCCCTTCTCCCTTTTTAGAACGGCCATACTGGGTCAGACCAAAGGTCCATCCAGGAGTCCTGTCTACTGACAGTGGCCAATGCCAGGTGCCCCAGAGGGAGTGAACCTAACAGGTAATGATCAAGTGATCTCTCTCCTGCCATCCATCTCCACCCTCTGACAAACAGAGGCTAGGGACACCATTCCCTTTTCCTGGTGTAGATACACTGGTCGGGTAGGTGAGGAGGGCTTGGGCTGGCTAAAAGCCCAAAACTTCCATTTTTACCCCGAGTGCACAACTGACTGGACCCACCCACGCACAGACGCACACTCGGATTTGCAAGGTATTTGGCAGCTGACTTCATGGAGCTGATGTCCATTCTAAAGGGCACCTACAGCTCTCTCCTCCAAAACTCCCGCTGACTTCAGCTGGGATGCTTGGATAGCATGTGTCATAGCTCTGCAACTTATTAGGCATTTCAGACCTCGTTGTCTGGAAGCAGGGCTCAGGCACTGCATGGACGTGGTGAAATGGAAGGGCGTTCCCTTGCTCAACGCTATGTCTGAAATACCGATGACAAAATAATCCAGAGGTTTGAACACAATTTACGTGTTGCTGCTCATTAACGTAGCAGATAGAAACAGTGGGGGACTGGCTGGCCCAGGGTATTAACAACTAAATAGACTTCTCAGCATTGGGTCACTGGTTCAAATTCAGCCCAAGTCAGTTGGAACTGAGCCCTGTCAGCATCTGATGATTGTACAATGGCCTGTGGGACTCACGCCAGTTCCTAGTGGCACCAAGGGTCTCCATTTAAAAAACAACAACAAAACCCATCAAATAGTGCTAATTATCCCCATGAAGGCAATTGCTGCACAAAGCCAAGGAAACCGAACTAATGCCGTATCTCTAAAATCAGCTTGCCAGAAAAAGGGTTGAAGCACCTATTTTGTTGCTTTCCAGGACTGTCAGCGCCAGCCCAATTCAAAGCACACCTGGGGGGGGGAAAATCATAGATCACATCCTTCTAATGCCCTAATGTTAATGTGGGGTTTTAGGCCTAACCTTTTGTATGGTGGTAAACAAAGAGGAAGTCTTAGGTGTCGGAGTCCGGCAGGATATAAGAAAGTCTGCGTAACGCAGAGAAGGAAACTCTAGCTACTGGAACAGCTCTTCATGTTCCGTGCCAGAGCGCTCACTCTGGAAACTGGAATCCTTATTCCCGGTCCAGTCCAGCAGGGATTTCTCACTGTAAACATAACAAATGTGTATGTTTGTTGTAGTCTCTGGGAGAGGTTAGCACATGGCTCTAGCTCACAACCTGAGGAAGCCTGCCTGACCCAGGCAAAGAAAGAGGAGACTTGGCAAGTATCTGTGGCATCTTCCACAGGGGCACAAGGCTTCGGAACACAAGTTGCATGTGCAGACGTGATGGGGCAGCAGGGAGGGCAGACAGCAGCCTCTGTGGGAAGTGCAGGAAGGGAACTGCAGAATCAGATGGACCTAAGGAGGTTGGAGGTGGAGAGGTCTCATAGACTTTTAAGGCCAGAAAGGACCATCGGGATCATCTAGCCTGACCTCCTGCACATTGCAGGCGGCAGAACCACACCCACCCACTCCTGTAATAGGCTCCTAACCTCTGGCTGAGTTACTGACGTCCCCAAATCTTGATTTAAATACTTCAAGTTTCAGAGAATCCACCATTTACACTAGTTCAAACCAGCAAGTGACTTGTGCCCAACGCTGAGAGGAAGGTGAAAAACTCCCAGGGTCTCTGCCAATCTGCCCTGGGGGGAAATTCCTTCCTAACCCCAAATGGCAATCAGTTGGACTCTGAGCATGTTGGCCCATGAGCCACACACCTGGGAAAGAATTCCCTGTAGTAACTCAGAGCCCTCCCCATCTAGTGCCCCTTCTCCAACTGTTGGAGATATTTGCTAATAGCAGTCGCGGATGGGCCCTATGCCATTGTAGGCAGTCCCATCACACCGTCCCCTCCATAAACTTATCAAGCTCAGGCTTGAAGCCAGTTAGGTCTTTTGCCCCCACTGCTCCCCTGGGACGGTGTTCCAGAACTTCACTCCTCTGATGGTCAGAAACCTTCGCCTAAGTTCAAGCCTAAACTTATTGATGGGCAGCTCATATCCATTTGTTCTTGTGTCAACACTGGTGCTTAGCTTAAATAACTCCTCTCCCTCCCTGGTATTTATTCCTCTGATGTATTTATAGAGAGCAATCATATCTCCCCTCAGCCTTCTTTTGTTTAGGCTAAACAAGCCAAGCTCCTTAAGTCTCCTCTCATAAGATAGGTATTTCATTCCTCTAATCATCCTAGTAGCCCTTCTTTGCACCTGTTCCAGTTTGAATTCATCTTTCTTAAACATGGGAGACCAGAACTGCACCCAGTATTCCAGATGAGGTCTCACCAGTGCCTTGTATAATGGGACTAACATTTCCCTATCTCTACTGGAAATGCCTCACCTGAGGCCTCCTAGGATTTCATTAGCCTTTTTGACAGCTGCATTACATTGGTGGCTCATAGTCATCCTATAATCAACCAATACACTCCGCTCTTTCTCCTTCTCTGTCGCTTCCAATTGATGTGTCCCAAGCATATAGCAAAAATTCTTGTTGTTAGTCCCTAAGTACATGACCTTGCACTTTGTACTGTTACATTTTATCCCACTTCTATGACTCCAGTTTTCAAGGTCCTGCAGATCTTCTTGTATGACATTCCGGTCCTCCTCCCTATTGGCAATACCACTGCAGATTTTATTAGCACTTTTTGTGCAAAGGTCATGAATGAAAATGTTAAATAAGATTGGTCCCAAGATTAATCCCTGAAGAACTCCACTAGTAACCTCCCTCCTGTCTGACAGTTCACCTTTCAGTATGACCTGTTGTAGTCTCCCTTTTAACCAGTTCCTTATCCACCTTTCAGTTCTTATATTAATCCACATCTTCTCCAATTTAAATAATAATTTCCCATGTGGAACAGTATCAAATGTCTTACTGAAATCCAGGTAGATTAGATCTACTGCATTTCCATTGTCTAAAAACTCAATTATCTTCTTAAAGAAAGAGATCAGTTTGGTCTTTCTCTTTCAAAATTTGTTCCAAGACCTTGCCTACATTTGAGGTCAAACTAACGGGCCTGTTGTTTCCTGGATCACTTTCCCCCCCTTTCTTAAATATAGGTATGACACTATGCCCCATATTCTTCAAAGATATATTGTTATGATATGAATATGGCATAACTAAGATATGTTTTATGCAAGATGGATCATGTGCGATATCATAGGAAAGATTATGATGTACTGACTATGATTATCCTATTTGTATGCATGTATCATTTTGGTATCTGAAGTTGGGAATATTGTCTATGTACCTATTATAACTGTGCTTACACCTGGGGAAACGCCCCACCAGACAAAATGCAATCAACCTGGCTGGGCCATTAGGGGAACAATAGGACTTTGAAGATGCTAATCTCCCACTTTCCTGAGAAGCTTCCTGGGATGCTGCTTTAACACTGCAGAGTCATGTGATCATGTCACCTGGTACTGGATTCCATCTTGGGCTACTTATATTTTTCCACTAATAGGGGGTGGGGATCAAACTGGGACACAAAGGATTCCCGCCATATGTAAATCCTATTTAAGGTGGGGAAGTGAGTTAATCTTGGTTCATTCTTCACTGAATCCCTGCCCAGAATGACTGCTGGAAACATCTAAGAATCAAAGACAAAACAGGGGGAGAAGAGCTGAGGCCAGACTGGAAAAGGTGTCTCGCCTGTGAAAGAAATGCCTAAAACAACATTTAGGGTGAGAAATTACTACTTGTAACCAGTTTCATTTGTGTCTTAAGTTTATATTGCGGTTTTTGTTTTATTTGCTGGGTAATCTGCTTTGATCGGTTTGCGATCCCTTATAATCACTTAGAATTTACCCTTTGTAGTTAATACACTTGGTTTTGTTTATTCTAAAACCAGTTTGTGGAATTCAGGAGTGTGGGGCAAAAAGCTGTGCATATCTTCCTCCACATCGAGGGGGGGGGGCGAATTTCATGAGCTTACGCTGTACACTTTTCTGTGCAGTGCAACACAATACAGTTTGGGGTTTACACTCCAGAGGGGGAATGCACTGCGTGCTGGGCAAATCCCTAGTTGAGTTTTCCCATGCAGAGCTGATCTCAGTGTCTGTGTCTTTCTGCGGCTGGGTGTGTCCCTACCTGGGTGTGTGCTGGAGGAGGCTTGAGAGCTTGGCTCAGCAGGGCAGTGTAAGGGAGCACAGGCTGGTGGAATAGGGGGGCTCAGTGGTACCCCAGTACATCAGTTGGCACCCCGGAGTGGGGCCTAACATGTCACAGTAGGTACTTTAGGCAATTCTCCAGTCATAGGGTACGACCCCCGAGTTTACTGATTCATTAAAAATCTTTGCTATTGAGCTTGCAGTTTAAAGTGCCAGTTCCTTTAATATTCCATGGTCACTCTGATGGGACAGGAGACATCTAATAGGATATAGGCCCCAGGTGCTCCTTTTGGGTCAGGGTTGAAATTCAGACTTTCCCCAGAGCGAGGGGACTGCTCTAAATCTGGGGATCTGATTCAAGTCTTCCTCTAAATTTCCCCAGAGACAAAATCAGCTTTGCTTGGAGTTCAAACCAGCAGCAATTCACTGGAATTGCATTTGCAGCTGCAAACTTCTCATCACGGCTGGCTCTTGTCTAGAGAACTGCAAATGGTCGGCGACTGCTGATTGTTGTTGCAGGTGTGTTCACTGGGAGAGGGCACCAGGGGGGCAAGTGACATGATTTGTGGCCACTTGTCCCACTTCTGGTTTCAGCAAACGCCACACAGACTTGCATGAACCCAACCAAACTGAGTCTTGCTGCAAACTCACAACAAAAATCAGGCATGAGACAGCTGGGTTCAAACTAGTTGAAATGTCACGAGGGCTCAAGCCCTGAATCTGTTCTGATGCGAAGCATTTGCTAAATGGCTTCAAATCAAACCTGGGAAGAGTTTGCTCGGCTAAATGAGATCCAAACCCTTAGGGGCCTCCAAGAGATTGCGAAGCTTCTGGAACTAAGTCAGAGGACCACAGCTCCATTTGGGATGTACCATGACATCTACCATGGGCGACAGAATCCTTTTCCTGTGAAGAGAGGGGTTCCCTCAAGCCATTTCAAGAGGCACAGCTAGATATATATTACTCTCTGGGGTGGCAGACTCTGTCCACAGAGCCAAACCCTGAAATCCCTACTGTGAGACTGGTGCCACTGAGGTCAGTGGAGGTTTGATGACTCGGTGGAAGTCCAGGACTCTCAGCTCTTTGCGTGATTGGCCCTGCCTCCGACTCCTTATCAAGACAAGTCTTGCAATGGGATTTTTGACTAGATAAGGACGGCAGTGTCTGGCCTACAGTCTCTCTTGGTTGGTGGGATTCCATGGGTTTTTATTGTCCTCCCTATTATATAGTAAATAATTAACATGAGCGCACCAACGAGCCAGTGACTGATGCACAAAGGGTCGAATGTGGGAATGGTCCCATTGATGTCCATGAGACTGCTCATGTACTGTGCTGGATTGAGACCTTTCAAGCGCTTTAGAGATGCAAACTAAAGGATCCTCCCAACCCTGCTGTGAGGTAGAGAACTGTATCCCCACTGAACAGGTGGGGCTGGCAGCAGATCCGCGGGTGGGTCGTGAATGGGCGCGTTCTCAGTCCAAGGGAGAAGGGGCCTGAAAGCTGAGTGACGCTGGTCCCAAGCCCACTGAAGTCAGTCGGAATCTTTCCCCTGGCTATAGCGGGGTTTGGATCATCAGGCCAGCTGTGAGCATTCTCCTGCCCTCTGCACTGGTCTGGCAGTCTGGCAGGCATCTCATCAGAAGTGTCAGGAGCTGATTAGCAAGGGATGGGGCCCAGTCAGGCTCTCAGGAAATCTGCCTGGCAGCTGTCAAGAGAAAATCACAACGAAAGAGGGAGAGAAATGCGCTGCAAGCATCTGACCCGTTAAAGAGCAGGCAGACAAAGCAATTGGCCAGGATGGTACAGGAAGATGGGACCTATGCTGCCTCTTTCCAGGGGATAAATTGCAGGGGGAGGGGGGAGATTTCAGGGTTTACCTTTCTCCAGGACGAAACTCCCCTAAAATGGTGGTTTCTCTCTAGCTATGGGAGTAGAACAATGTAAATGATCCCAACTTCAGGTTTCTTGAGTCTCTGTGCGCAGTTTTGTTGCCAACTCATGATTTTATCACAAGTCCCATGCCATTTTGTATCTGTCTTAAAGCCCCAGCTCCCGGAGTCAGGTGACTGCCTCCGAATTTCAGGTGTCATTTAAAAAAAATAAGTTTCTAGCGCCTCTTCCTTGTAGAGAAAAACTTGAAAATGCAACTCTCAATAGCTTAAAAAAAACAGGCAAATAAAAAGAATCTCTGTGTGTTTTATCTCATGATTTTTCGGGGCGTGGGGAAGACTTATGATCTTTGAACCGTTGGGGCTGGCATTAGAGTGTGTGTGCGTGTGTCCGTCTGTTGTCAAGCCAGGGCCGTTTACACTACATTACTTCTATAATCTCTCTGTCCACTATCTATCTAATCTGCCTGTTGAGACATTTAGGGCTCAGTCCTGTAAAATGCTGAACTCTGCCCGCACTCCAGCAAAGCATTTAAGCACATGCTGAATCCCATTGAAACCAATGCAATGCCAATTGACACTGACCGAGATGCTGGCTTTCCATGTCTAAAACACTGTATAAACCTGAACTAATGTCACAGCACCCAGTGTCACTGCTTGGCAGGATATTTAATGTATGTTAAATTAACTCTGTGAAAACATTTGTGCCTTTTGGCCCAAATTCTGCTGAAATACACAGCATCCATCCGTGCTAATTGCATGATGAATTGGGCCATACATAACACAGTGTTTACTACTTTCTTATTTGACTACAAAATATTTATCTCTGTTTTCCCCAGTTGTAAATATTTCTTTCTCCAACCTTCCTGCTTAACATCCATATGTTCACCGTCTCTGCTTTCAGCTATCAGCAAGGAAAAGAAATCCCCGTATGGAAGGACTGTATCATTATTAAGAGAGCAGATAGTTTGCTAATGTGACCCAGCAGATGAAGCTATAATGGAGCTAAAGGTTTCCCCCAAATGATGGGCTTGCCAGGCAAATATGAGGATTATAAACAAAGAATTAATCAGGGGCATGGGCGGATATATAGGGAGGCTCACAAAAGTTTCAAGAGGATAACTAGTCACATGGATTTATTAGTTCTGATAATAAATTCTCATTACCGAGTCGGAATATATTCAACAAATGACAATGCAAAGCACAGAAAAGTATGAAGGGGAAAAATGCATTCTGGGGCTGGGATGTTATTGCCTATTTACTGCCAGGGAACGAGTGGACGTGGGAAGGGAGATTTTTCTGTCTCTGCACCATCAACAAATTGTGAATTTCTCAACACGGTTTAACCAAACTAAATTAACATCTGGTTAGATGACCACCACGACTGCTCAGAACTTCACAGTGACAGCATGGCTACAACCCAGAATCCTCTGCTCCCAAAGTTTCTAGCACTCAGACTCTCCTGGCTAGTGAGGGCATATGACACCTAGGTGAGCATTTCTTTTCCATCCAGGAGAGGATGGTACTTGCACAGCCTGTTCATGATGCTGTTTACATTGCAGAAGCTGTTTCTCCTGGCATTTCACAAAATGTTTCTCTATTAATAAAGAACGCATGCCCTACAACAGATGCTTCAGCTGTGAAAGAAAATAAATCACCTTAATGCAGTAACAGAGAGATGACATGTAAAACGTAATCACTTATCACAAACACAATGCGCATCTTCTTTTGCTTTTACGTGATGCCTCCCAGAGTTAGAGAGTGGGTTATTTGATAATGGTCACATGGCTTGAAATTTACCAGATTGCCATCTCTCATGATTTTATCACAAGTCTCGTGATATTTGTTGTTAAAGGCCCAGATGTTGGAACCGCGTTATTAGCAGAGAATCTCAGCTTTCCTTTTTAAAATAAGTTTTTAGCTTCTGTGGTTGCAGAGAAGAGAGAGAGAGCGTGACCTTTAAGGCTCCAAATAAGGGGGCCAATAAAAAGAACCCCAAATGGGTTGCTTTTAAAATCTCACGATTGTTAGGCCAATCTGTCAATTTCTTTTTTAAGGGAATCTGACTCATGATTTTATTCAATACTTGGGGTTGGAAATACCAAATGTAAGACTTCAGTCCCAGAAGGGGAGCAGAATCTAGCACCTGCCCATCCTCTCGTTTGTAAACAAGTATAAAGCAGGCTGACTTCATTCAGTGGCTGTCTATGCTGAAGTGGCTATTTTGGTAGGGTGTGATTAGCCAGTGTCTTTGCATTTGGAGCCCTGCTTCCTCAAATGCGGACAACTGGGGAAATAATAACAAGGCCAGCAAATATTGCTCTTGGAACTGTGGGAGTCATCTTTATTAGGAGCCAGCCCGCAGCTCACTCCATCTGTTGACTGTTATTGCTGCAAAGTGGAAGTGAGTTCTGGATAAACACAATTAATCAGCGTTTGTCATTTTGCTCTTATTTGTCTACTGAGAGTGACAGCGTCATATTCAAGAAGCAGAACTGATTTTCTAATGCCTCGTGCTTGCTCATTAGCTTGGCCTCACTGTGGTCTGTGACCCTGATCCTGCACCATTTAAGTCAAAGGGAATTTTTCCATTGACTTTAATGGAGGGTGGTTGGTATGGTTCACACAAGCGAGCTGCAGAGAAGTCTGCGTACGCATAAGTGGGAGTTGATACATAAGGCCAGAGAGGAGATCCCTAAGGGTACAATAGAGGATCCATCCCTTCAAAGAAAGCACCCTCGCTCTCATCTTTCTTCCATTCCAAATTGTAACCTCATCATTCAGAGAGCTGCTGTGGTTACCCCATAGTTGCTAGGGTGCATCACCCAGATCTGCCTGCAAAGGTGAGAGAAAAGTGCCGAGATGTCAAGGAACGGCAAACGTCGCATCGCATCAGGATGCTGTGTGGTGACATGACAACCCAGCTTTGTTGTACGATAGTATACATTGTGACACACGCAGCCTGGGCAGGATGGTAAAATATCCCCAGGTGAATCTAGACATGCAGTGCCTTCCTCGTGCGGCACATCTCAGGGTGCTGTACTGTTGCACGATGAAGGCTGTCGAGTTGTGATGCCGCATTGCAGCAGGACGATGTGATGATCTGCGGTCTCATAAGCAAGACATGGTGACCGAGGGGACAAGGGACAAGCTTATGGCACAGTTCCTAAGGGTTCAGCCTTCCACTTAGTGCGCCTAGACCCATACGAGTCCAAGTCTGAGGCTGACCCGCAGTAATGTGCAGGATGCACAGAAACGACCCTGTCGTTGGGCACGTGATAGGGCCACTCTAAGAGCTGGGCATCAGATGCAACGAATGTAACTGTCCAGCCTCGTGTGTTAGTGAAGGCTGACTTTGTCGCTTGGGGAAATAAGAAGAGATTCTTCCTGATGAACATTGGGAGGTTCTGCTCGTTCAGATCCTGCTTTGGGTGAACACATGAAACAAACTAAAAAGGAACTAGAGCCTCTTGTCCCCTGGAACCTTAAGAGAGGCCTTCCCCTACACACACGCTCCTTTCATCTCACTGTTCGCAGCTTGGCCGGTGACCGGCCACCGCTCAGTTTATGAATGGACAGCGCCCTCTAGTACTTCATTGATTTACTGTTCTAAAACATTGTTTAAAAGCCTGGGTCTCAGTTGTCTCCCTGCAAGCATGCAACTGCTACAAACCGCTGCAAAGTGAGAGTTCCAGGTCTAACCAAAAAGGAGGCGTCCCGACCCCAGCTATCGCCGTTACACACAACATACAGTACGTCACGTGGGAGAGGAAAGAGACCCTGAGCTTCTGCCCCATAACTGAAGTCACAGAACTACAACCATGCACACACATAGAGCGTCTAATAATCCAGGAGAAGTGAAGAAATCATTATTAAGTCTATTATAGACAATGTCACGCAGCTCTAATAGATCACGATCAGTGCTTAGATGCTGCATTGGCATTTTTACAGCACTCACTGAAGATCCACCTCGGGTCCCCCACCATCAGGCTGAGAGCGCAAAGATTTTCACACCGTGCCCTGGAGGTCAACAGACGCTCTCTCCATTGGACAAACTGAGGAAACCAATTCCAAAGTCAAGGATCCTCCGCTGAGATTGCTCTGTCTGGAGCGGAGCCCTGCAGATGTTCAAATCTAAGGAGCGCTAGCATGGGGGTGTGGATGATCTCAGCTGTCGTAATGGTGCATGGGGAGAGAGCTGCTGTCTCTGGTAGCTGGGACCCAAATTATATGGGACTTTAGGGCACAATCTAACTTCCGTTGAAGTTAATGGAAAGGCTCCCATAGGAGTTCAAGACTTATTGACTTCAGAGGGAGCTGGATTGATCCCTTAAAGAGCAAAAAATGCCTTGCATTGCACCCGGACATGCAGTCATTGGCATGCCGGTATGACATGCTCTTTATGGACCAGGTCTTTCACCTAACCTTGGTTAAATCCACTTGTATTGAAATGTTACAGGAAAGGCAAGTCCAGCAGCACATTATCTGTTCCTTCCATGGTGCATGAAGTGCAACTCCAGCTGGCAGAGGGACTGGTGGACTTTCAGTGTTGACTTTTCAGATGCTCTAGTCAGTGCTGATTCCATAATCCCCTTGCGAGCCCCTGTAGGGACATTTGGCTCTGTCTGAATTATTTCTGCGCAAGGCTTCAGCTCAGGAAGGGAATTTATTCACAGCAATTATTTTAAACCACTTGTATATTGTATGAATGCAAAAAGGTTATGGACATTTAGCTGTTTCAGGTGATATCTTTTTATACTCTGTAACTCATTGTTCATGTTCTAGTTTCTATTCACCAACAACCTTCTTCAAGCAAACAAGTTGTCTTTGATGATTTCCCTGGCTACAGTATTTTGAGCAGTCCAAAACATTCTCCAGCCTTTGGCGCTCAGGTCTGAAGTCAGAACTCCTGGGTTCTATTTCTGACTGTGACCTGGGCTGAGAGCAAGCCATTTAAATTTGAATTTTCAAAAGTGGCCTCTGATGCCTCAGTGTCAGGGGACCCAATATTCAACACCTCGGTGTCTAAAGTTGGACATTTAAAATCAGAGTCCAATTTGGGCCTTAACCTTTCGGTCTCAATTACCCATCTGTCCAATGCAGATGGTAATACTTACCTTCCTTCAGTGATGTCATGAGGCTTCGTCAACTATTGGTGATAATAGTGGAGCAGGGCTGGGGAAAGGCAGAGGAGCCGGGGAGCTCCAGCCTGGAAAGCCCCAGGCTGCGGCCTAGCATTGGGCTAATAGGTACTGGGGGTTGCAGAGGGCAGCCCGGGGTAGGCCAAGGCAGCAGGTACAAACCCAACCTTCCCAGTGATGAGTAGCTGATACTGCAGTCTGCCCCAGGGCACGGGGGCTAGACAATGACTGGCAGTAGCTGTATACTGAGGCGAGGTGGGGATAGTGGGTGGAGGTTCCCCGGGAAGGGGAGACCCTAAGACTGAGGGGTTACTGCCAGGGGGCAGCGCCCCAGATAACAGGGCACCGGGTCCGGGAGGGACACGGGGGCCAGCCATAAGGTGGATCACCTGCCTGCAGAGGGCGCTCCAGAGGCTGGAGAGCTAATTCCCTGAGACAACCAGCAGGAGGCGCCGCAGGGGTGAGTTCACTCCCTTACAGAGGGCACTAGGAAGTCTGGGATGGGGTGGCTGGACTTAGGCCCACATAATGCAGTGTAGACGCTGGAGCCTCCGGTTGGGACCCAGGGTTTAACAATCCCACACCTGGGCTTACAAATGAGTGTAGATGCTCAAGCCCTAGGTTAGCAAACCCAGGGTCTGCTAACTCGAGTTCTATTACCTCTGGGTTTACACTGCAGTGTAGACAGGCCCTTGGCTACGGAGCCTGAGCTCTGAGAAGCTCCCCCGTCATGGAGTCTCAGAACCCAGGCCTGAACATCGACACTGCAATTTATAACCTTGCAGCCCAAGCTGACGTGGGCCAGCTGCATGTGTTTTATTGCAGTCTTCTCATATCGACATCCTCACAACTGCAGCCCTTGTTCCTGCAGGTTTTGGACACAGGACACCTCTCCCAAAACTGGCACAGGGCTGGCGGCAGCAGAGGAAACAGCCCTCACCCCACCCGGATAAGTGCTTCATCCTGACCTGGAGGGACCAGCTCTGGGGGCAGGGCACAGCTCGGTCTCCGTGGCCAATTCAGACTTTGGCTTCTGATGAGGCTGCCCCCAAGGGTGCTAACTCCAGCACTGCTGAGTGTGGGCCAAGACCACTCGCTCACGTCGCATCGGCTCCCCAAAGCTGTCGGCCGCTGACTCCATACAAGTGCCGCTGAACTGGGTCACGTTCAGGACATAAATGGCTCCTTAGCCCGCTGCCAGGCTCCCGAGTCAGGAGGTCCTCACACTTCCCTTGGTGTTGTCTCAGCTGGGCTAGGGTGGGATACGGCCCCCATCAGCAGATGGCTGCCTCCCCGCAGCATTGGGAAGACGTCAGCTCCTGCAAGCCCAGCTTCGCCACATCCACAGAGAAGGGACAGCGCAAACGTGGTGATGTGGCACACACTCTACTCTGTGTCAAGTCCATTATAAAACTGCTCCCATTCCCCTCTTGCTGTGTATGAATAATGAGCGCATATGGAAAGAGTTAGATGCCAGATTTTTATCTTCGATCCCCCCTTTTGACAACCGTGGCAGAAGATCAGCTGGCACTAGAAAGGTAGCTCATTATACAGGTTGATCTCCTTAAGGGATAATCTTGTCTAATGTGCTGCTCGCTCAATAAGCACATGTCATCCCCCTACACAGAGGGGGTTTATTTTTGAATCGCTATAAATACAGTTGTCACTGCATGCATGCAAAAAAAGTTGCCTCCACTGAATCATTTAGATCCATCTACAATTGATGTTCTGATTTATTCTCTTTAATGGGAGACTGCAGGATACCAGTGGCTTCTCCGCCTCCACTCTGACTTGGCACATCAAACAACATAAGTCAAAACAGTGTCAGCTACCTCTACATAAGTTCCTCTCCTCTTACAGGGAGGCAGTGTGGCCTGGTGGATAGCGTACCAGGCTGGGAGTAAGGAGACCTGAGTTCCCAGCTCTGCCGCTGGATGACCTTGGGCAGTCATTTTGCTTCTCTGTGCCTCTGTTTCCCCATTTTGCAGATATAAAGTGCTTAAGAGATCTATGAATGAAAAACACTGTAAGAGCTAGGTATTATTATTATTTATTATTATTACCAACTATGTACACAGTAACCAGTTCACCCCTCACCCCCATGCTCTAGAGCGGTGGTCTCCAAAGTGGGGTTTTCGCTTCTGCAGTTCAGCCGGGAGTCCGAGCGGTTTTTTGTTTGTTTGTGTGTTTGTTTGTTTGGGGCAGCAAAAATGGTAGAGCCGGCCCTGCGGCACGGCAGGGGGTGCGTGCTCAAAATTTTTTTACTGATAGGGGTGCGCGATCAAAAAAGTTTGGAGACCACTGCTCTAGAGCAGTGGTTCTTAACCTGGGGGTGCACGCACCCTGGGGGTGCGAGATGCCCTTTCTGGGGGTGTGAGACATGCCAGATTTTTTTTGAAGGTAAATCATCGAAAACACAAATTAAGCACAGGCACATAAGTACAACTACGGTACTTTGTTTCATCAAACCTATGTATTTATTAACATTATACATTTTTAAACGATTACTGTAATATACAAACAAAAATATATCTAGACTTAAGGGGTGCGAGAATATTTTTTGATAAGGGGTGCGAGTCTAGAGCAACCATCTCTGGAGTAGAACATAGCAGCTGTTTTTAACAGCACACTGCCCCATTACACAGCAGTGTTGGGCAGGTGGTGAAGAATACCCAAACAATGGACGTGGCAGGGGGAATGTAGGGAGACAGAATGCAATTAACCAAAGTGCAATTTGGCAAGGACACCAGAGCTAACATCCTTTATTATTGCGGAAGGTGCCATGTGATCAGTAATGACCACAAAGACCTCATCTGAAAGACAGCAGCTCCATCCATGCAGGGCACCTGAGATCCAGAGGAAAAGTGCATTTGCTGGTTAATGGATATGCCCCTTCCTACTGTGCCCTGCTTTTTCCTTTGGGAAGGTGAGGAGGGAGGGGTGTCTTCCTACTAAATATTGACTAGGACTAGCCCTGCCTGGCTTAGAATGTCTGACAGAAAAGGTGGCATTGGCCACAGGCTAGGACTCTGGCTTGGACTGCTTTCCTTTCTCCAAGATGGACAGCGGAGCTCGGAAGGTGGGGCTATCAAAGACAGATGGGCCAATGCGTCCGATCCTCAGCTGACGTAAATCAGTGTAGTGCCCTGGATTTTAGTGCAGACTTCAGTGGTGCTGCATCAGTTTGCACCGGCCCAGGAGCTGGGCCAGCGTGGTTGTAAAAAGGAAGGATGGTACGGCCGAGTGGTTTTCATCTCTCTCTTCTGGAAAAGTTTAGAGGTGGGTTTAGATGGTGACCGTGGATAGTGGACTCTAGAGGTTAAGGACGGTATCGTCTTTGTCTCCATACAGCACCCAGCACGGTGCCTGGCCGGAACCTCTGGACACTGCCATAACATAAAGAGTAAGGGTGAGACCGGACCACCTGGAGCGGCACCTTCCTCCGCACACTGTCTCATTCATTGTAGCAGCGCTGTTTGCAGAGTCAGCCTGAGGAAAGGCAACAGAACCTGGCCTCATCGAATGCTGATGAATGCATTTACTAGCATGCGTTCAGTGTTCGTGTCCCAGGGCATTGCTGCGGGGTAAGTGCCGTATACACAAGCAATGAGAAAGTTGTGGTGGATCACACCTTCAACATGAGTCAGCAATGCGACGCTGCTGCAAACAAAGCAAATGCATTTTTAGATTGCGTTCACAGAGGCGTAGCCTACAAGTCATGGGAGGTGATGGTACTGTTCTACCCGGCGCTGGTCAGGCCTCAGCTGGAGGGCTGTGTCCAGTTTTGGTCACCAAGGTATAGAAAGGAGGTGGAGAAACTGGAAAGGATCCAGAGGCGAGCGCCGAAGATGATCAAAGGGGTGGAATGCAGCCAGACGAGCAAAGGCTGAAGGAACTGGGTGTGTTTAGTTTGGAAAAGAGGAGATTAAGGGGGGATATGAGAGCGGTCTTCAGATACTTGAAAGGCTGCCATAAAAAGGATGGAGAAAAGTTGTTCTCTCTTGCCATGGAGGGCAGGACAAGAGGCGATGGGTTCAAACTACAGCACAGCAGATTTAGATTAAATCTCAGGAAACACTTCCTAACTGTAAGAACAATGGGCCAATGGAGCAGACGCCTCTGGAGGTCGTGGAAGCTCCTTCACTGGAAGTTTTCCAAAGGAGGCTGGATAGCATCTGTCTGGGATGGCTTAACACCACAAATCCTGCATCTTGGCAGGGGGTTAGACTAGACGACCCTTTCAGTCCATTCTAACCTATGGTTCTATAAAAGACAATCCCTGACCCAGAGAGCTTACAGCTGAAGCATAAGAGGACAGGCATGGAGGTGGATGTTACAAACCGCCAGAGGGAGACAACGTGACAGTGACATGATCATACCTAGTGTAGCAAGCAGCAACTGCAGCACACCAGCTTGCTAGCGAGACGGCTTTTCCTAAGTTCTCGCTGTGCTCGCCGGGTTAGTTACTATAGTGATGACAAGGTCGCAGTACAACTTAGCAAGCATTTCTCATTCGGGTCGTTGGTATTTGTTTCCTTCATTTTAAAACAATTCTAAAAAGTGATTCTTTTCATTTTTGTAATGCTGGTGAAAGGTGCCACCGTGAGCCCGAGATCTCTGTTTATTCCCAGGACAGGTGCTCCAGGGGTGGAAGCTCTCCCCCCTCACCCCCGTCCCACCCCACTCAGCCACCAACCGGCCACAACCCTGACCTGCCTTTCTTCTTGTGCTGAATAGCTCCTGAAGGGGGGTGGGAAGCGAAGAGTAGCCCTAATCTTGGCATCTCTCGCTAGGTGTTGGAGAAGATGTTTGACAGCAATCTTGGGATTCAGGGGGTTGAATTCCCCCGCCCCGCCCCACCCCGGCAATTCTTGCTGTTCTGTGCAATTTTTGCGGCCTCCCCTCCCCACCCTTTGTTTTGTTTCCATTTGTGGCTATTTTTGCATTTGAAAACTTGAAAAAAATGGGACTCTTCACCTCCCTTTGATGAGAAAACCATCATCTCGCTTCAGAAACGGGCCTGGCTTGGCTCAGAACCTGGGCCCCTTTCATGGAACGGTGTTGCACTCCTAAGCAACACTCCCACAAAGCCGGACTCCAGGGCCACTTTTGCAATGAGGTTTTGCGTTTTGCTGTGGATATTTCACACCCCTCCCATCAGGGCCTTGCTCCCATGGCTGGCACGGGCATTGGTGTCTGAGCAGCGTGTCACAGCATCACTGCTCCGGATCCAGCCATGTTGGGGGATTGGAAAGCGATACAGTGGAATGGGCATCAGGTGCTGGAATTGAACTATATTCCAGGGAGTTCAGGTAAAACCGTCGCTGGCACAATACACGGGCTGTCTTGGTTCCAGCATTGACGGCATCACATGAAAGGACTGGAGCTCTCCTCTGGGAGATCTGAAATCACATGAGGGCTGGAGCTCCGTTCTTTGAAAAAGAAAGTGGCTGTGATTGATTCTTCACATCCCTCCACTTTTCTGTGTTCTAGAGCCCCCCTCCCCCCCACCTTTCCCCATGGATGACAATGCAGCAGAAGGTGACCCTGGATGCTAGGGGATCTGAGTAGCATCAGCAAGGACGTACAGGCACAGAACCCTCTGCTCAAAAAGCCCAGAGCTCAGATGCTGGATCTAACCCCCCTCCACGCTGACAGAGCGCGAGACCCTGGAACGCTGCAGGCAGCCAAGGAAGTGGGAGGAGGCACGTCCAGAGCTGAAGCGTAAAGATCTCCTTGAAAAGCCAGCACTGGGGCTTGGGCTGGGGTACGTGGCATCCAAGACAAAAACTCTCCTTTTTAAAAGCCAGCTCTGAGAAATTGCTAGTCAACGGCTGTTTGCTTTGTACAGAGCTGGTTTCGCTGCTTCCTTAGGGGCCAACCCTGCGATCACTGACGCACGGGAATAACTTTTCTCATGGGATTAGTGCCTCTGATTTCAATAGGGTGACTCGCACGAGTAAAATTATCTGCATGCCTAGGTGTTTGCAGGACTGGGCCATTCATTAGCTTTGCGTAGGGCAGTGGGGATGAAAAGAACGATTTTAGAAACTGGGAAATATTTGAATTGTAAGACCACAGACCTTGGCAGAAAAGTTCAGGGGCAAGAGGAGAACCTGGAAGTGCTTTGAACTAATTTATCAAAACTGGCTAGATTTCAAGTCAACGGTGTCTTTAAACTCGTGTATCTGTGGGGCTGTCCAGTCAATTAAATAACGGTCCCCTAAAGCTCACAATAATCAATTGCTCACACCTATATTAGAGTTTTGCCAAGAGGGAAAATTAGAATTGTCCTGGAAAACACTAACAAGCACTAAAAAAAACCCCAAAGCAAACAAACAAAAACACCAAACATCCTTTTCAAGCTCTGGATTTGAATGAACTGAATCAATACCAGCTGCCTGCAGTCCAGTTCACATCAAAGTTACAGCTGGCAAGAGAAGACGCAGTGCAGTGCAGGGAGAGGAGCAGAAAGAAGGAAGCAATTAAGAACAAGAACTGTCAGACTGGGTCAAACCAATGGTCCATCCAGCCCAGTGACCAGCACCAGAGCTTCAAGGGTTGTGTACAGATCAGGGCAGTTGGAATGATCCACTCCTGTCTTCCTCTCCTGGCTTCTGGCAGTCAGAGGTTTAGGGCCACCCTGGGCATAGGGCTACATCCCTGACCATTGAATAATAGCCACTGATGGATCTATCCTCCATAAACTTATTTAATTTTTTTTTAAGCCAGTTATAATTTTTGGTCACGACAACGCCCCATGAAAAAGTACTTCCTCTTGCTTGTATTAACCGTTCCCTGTTCATTTCATTGGGTGACCCCTGGTTTTGGTATTGTGGGAAAGGCAAAATAGTGCTTCTCTGTTCGCTTTCCCCACTCTATTTATGATTGTATAGACCTCTATCATACCCCCCCCTTAGCTGTCTCTTTTCCAAGCTGAACAGCCCTCATCTTTATAGTCTCTCCTTGTGTGGATGCTCTCGATACCCCTGAGCATCTTTGTTGCCCTTCTCTGAACCTTTTTCAGTTCCACTATGTCCTTTTTGAGATGCGGGGACCAGAACTGGACACAGTATTCAAGGTGTGGGCGCACCATGGATTTATATGGGACCATTGGAACATCTTTCTGTCTCCTTTTCTATCATTTTCCTAACAGTTTGATGGCTGCTGCTCATTGGGTTGAAGTTTTCAGAGAACCATCCATGGTAACTCCAAGTCCCAACTGATCTTGGGACTTACAACTATTGTTCGGAGAAAGGCTGCCAATGACTAATCATTGACCCGCTGCCAGGGGATTTGCTCTGGACTCCGATGAATTGCTGATGAAGCCTCCCACTTAGATACTGGCTCTCGCCACTCATTGGAAATGTAGATCATCCATTTGCCAGCTGAAAGGATGCTGGAAAAGGGATTGTGCAGGAGCACTTGGGTGCTAACCATACTGTGCAGGTTACTGGCTAGCCAGATTGGCGTTTTCCTACGTAGGAATTGCCACCAGACCAAGGGTTCATCGAGCCCGTGATCCTGTCTCTGACAGGGGCCCGCACCAGATTCTTTAGAGGAAGATGCAGAAAACCCCATAATCATGGACAGTTGTGTAATAACCTGCCATTAGTGGAAATTTCGCCTAATCCCCTGCAGTTAGCAGCTGCTTTATGCACTGAAACATTAGGCTTTATAACACTTATAAATTTTTATTTAGGCTTATTACCATCACTTATTATTTTACAGGGCCCCAAGGTGTGCTAGGTGCATTATGTAACCGTGGATGATCTTAGCCAGATAAATGTCTGCTCCTTTATTGGGTCCTGGTAAGCACTTGGGCCTAATGATATCTCCAGATCTGTGTTTTCTGTGCAGTTTCAAATGTGTTGTCCTTTTTATTCTCACTGGCTATCCCCTTGTTCTGGTCTGAGGGTAAATAGGAGCGCCCTATCTTTCTAGCTACTGTCTCAATAGCATTCATTATTCTGCATACGTCTAGCATGTCCCCTCTTATCCCTTTAGATGCCGATTCAGCCAAGAGCGTGCTTAACGTTAAGCACATGCTTTGCTGAATTGCACATTGCTGTCGAACCCGTGCAATCTCCCCTCGTATGGCAATCTTTCCAGGACTCTGAGCGCTTTCCTCACCTCTCTCTGGGCCCATTCGGCTTCTGCCATAGCTTGCTTATTTATTTATTTATTTGTTTGTTTGTTTATTTAGAGAATGGAAGCCTGGAACAAAATGCAGCACTCCAGATTAATTGTGTTATGGCCCTCTAACAATCTCAGCATTGTCTATTTCATTCCTTGCGCACGCTGTTTGCTTTTATTTTGACTGTCTCTGTGCATTAAATAGCTGTCTTTGCTGAGCTATCTTTCCGTGGGGCTTACAGTTAATTTAGCCCGAGCCTATCTCATCCCATGTACTATCTCTGCAGCTGAGCTCAGTAGCGGAAGGATAGACCAGTGGTTAGGATGTTAGGATGAGAGACCTTGATTCAATTCCATACTCTGACAGAGTTTCTGGGTAACTTTGAACAAGCCCCTTGGTATGTCTACACTACAAAGAGAAACCAAGTCTCAGAGCGGTGACAAGTCTCAGAGCCTGGGTCAATTGAGGGCTCAGGCCACAGAGCTCAAAAGAGCAGTGTAAACATTCCTTCTTGTGCTGCCATCCACCCAGGCTCTGAGACACTTCCCGTCCCCAGGTTGTAGACCCCCTATCCCGCCGAGTCAGTTGAACTGGGCTCTTGAGACTTGATGCCAGTGGTTTTTCTTTGCTGTGTAGCCATACCCAGGGCCGGTTCCAGGGTTTTGGCCGCCCCAAGCAGCCAAAAAAAAAAAGCCGCGATCGCGATCTGCGGTGGCAATTCGGCGGGAGGTCCTTCGCTCCGAGGCAGAGTGAGGGACCGTCCGCCGAATTGCCACCGAATACCTGGACATGCCGCCCCTGTCCGGAGCGACCGCCCCAAGCACCTGCTTGACAAGCTGGTGCCTGGAGCCGGCCCTGGCCATACCTTGAGTCTTTCCGTGCCTCAGTTTCCCAGATGTGCAGTGGGGATGAGAGCACTGCCCTGCCTCACAGCGGATGCTGTCAGGATAAATTTATTACAGGCTGGGAGGTGCTCAGATGTTATAGTTCTGGGAGCCATATGTACCACTGATAGCTTTGGTCTCCATGGGTACTAGCTTATAAGGCCCGGATTTTTGGTGGGGGATTCTCCGGTCTGAAACACCTTGTTTGTTTTTAAGTTGATATTGGTTCAATAATTTGTTTTTCCTTTAAAAAAGATGCATCTCTGTGGCCAGAGCCAACTGTCCTGGAAGTGCTTTGACCTGGACTTTGCAAAGGGAGTTAGGTACCTAGATGGCCTTGAATTTCAGCAGGATGTGGGTGCCTGAGCACCTGAGACTCCTTTGAATTTCCCAGCGCTGCAGCGGCAGGGCTCAATGCTCACAAGCGTATTGACTGCACTGGGAGCTGCGGGAGAGCAGCACAGGGCCTTGCCGCGTCAAGCCCTGAACAGGTATTTGGCAGGAGTCAAATCAAGTTTTTGCTCCAGTTAGCACTGCAGATAGCTGGGCAAGGGGCGGCTGTGACAGGGCCTACTTACCCTGCACTGGACAAGGAGGGGTTAACCCCGTACTCTGAGCAGAAGAAACCACGCCCTCTCGCCCCTGCTGGGCATGCTCCAACTAGAGCCTCAGTATAAAAGGGAGCAGCCCAGCTCAGTCAGGATGGAGGATGCATGTTGCAGGCTCCAGGGCAGATACCCGGCTACCTGTGGACACCCAGGAGGTGTCGGAACCGTCAGAGGCTTCACAGGCCAGAGACCCAGGGGACTGGTGGACCATGCCATGGGAAGACAGGGTAGGAAGTGGCCTGGGGGAACTAGCCAGTGATCTGGTCATAGGTCCGGGAACTAAGTCAGCGTGTTTCAGTCTGATCCCTGCTGACCCTGTGGTTAGTACACTCACTGCTGACAGGGCCTGGGCTGGGACCCAGTGGAGTAGGGAGGCCTGGGTACCCGACCTCAGCTACCCCACCTTGGGTGGTGGCTCATCCCCTCTGGCCATTGGGCCACTCAGCCCCGCAAGGGAGGGCAGCCCTATTGACTCTGGCCAGTAGGCCCTACTGCCGTGAGGCTGAGGGTGGTCAAGCGGACTCAGTTGTGGGACTATAATGCTCCTTTCCTTGCCCCAAAGTGGGGACAGGGTGTACTTGGCCTGTGACAGCGGCCATGATCCCTTCTGCCTTGTGTATTGTCAGCCAGACGGCTAAGGCTTTGACCCAGCAAAGCACTTAAGCACATACATAACTTTTTAAGCACATAACCAGTTCCGTTCATTGACTTCAGTGAGACTACTCATGTGCTTTGAGTGATACGCGCCCGAGCTGCTGTTCAAAGTGGCTCGGTTTGACTTTGGTGGATCTATTTGAGATGGAAGTGGCTGACTTGCCGATAAATATGAAACACGGAGGTGACATTTTTACAGCCGTTTTTATAACTGCAGCCATCCTTTAATCCTTCTCCATCGTGAAAGGTGCCTATATCTTGCTACCAAAAGTCTCCCGACAATTTTAAGCTATGGTTATTTATATAACGCTTGGTGCTACCGAGAAACACGGGGAAAAGCACTGAAAATGCCCCAACTCTCCAGAAAATAACTCCAGCCCTTGCATTCAGGGAGCTGAATAGTGTCAGTTTTCCACTTCCCCAGCAGCCAATATTAAAAAATGACACATTTTAAAGACCTTTTGAATCTCATACTCCAAATCTCTTTCCCTTATTACATTTTTGGATCTCTTAGGTCATAAAAGCAGAGGAGTACTGGAACAGAGTAGATTTGAAGGCTAAGTGCTGTAGGGGTTTTATGTGCTAACTCCTCACTGATGGAAACTTTGACTCAATTTTGTCTCTGTTCATGAGCAAAATTAGTTTGCTGGCCTCCATCTAATCCTGGCCCCATTACAGTCTGGCATGATTAGCAGCCTTCGCTGAGGAGAGCACAAGGAATGGGAAGGTAGAGAGACCAGGCCAGGAGCTACGTTGTTTGGAAGATGTCTGTGGGGAAATGCTATTTGCACAACCTCCCACCCACAGGGGACAGCACCTCGCAGATCATGGCACATACCGAAGCACAACGGAACTGCTTTCTTTTGAAAAGAAATCAGTAAAAAGTCAAAAATTTCAGGCTGGCAGGAGTCTTATAGATTTGTTCTATATCAGAAATGATATTGCCGTCCACCTCTGTTTCCTTTTCAATCATCCCTAAGTTGCACTCTCTCCCGACTCGGTACCATGGTGTGGCCTCTTCAACCTGGAGCCCTGTATCTGGCAAATGGAGATGAAGGCACCTACCATCCAGGACCACCGTTTATTGCAGGAGCTTCAGGAGGTGTGATCGGAGCATAGGACTGGGAGCCAGGAGCTCCTGATTTCTAGTCTGCTCCTGACACTGATCCACTGTGTTGCCTTGGTCAAGTTATGTCGCCTCTCTGCCCAGTTTCTCCAGTTATAAAGTAGGGAATAGGCCCAGTAATACCTGCCACCCTGGTGTATTGTGGCGGTTAATTGATGGCTGTATTTTGTATTACAGTAGCACCGAGCTCAGGGCTCCATTGTGCTAGGCGCTGTACATACAGTACAAGAGTCCTTGCCCTGAAGAGCTTGCAATCTAACTAGACAAGTCAGACAATTAGCTGGAGGAAGAAGGTATTATTATCTCCATTTTATGGATGGGGACCTGACGCACAGAGCGGAAAAGGAAGTTGCCCATGGTCACAAAATAAATCTGTGGCAGAGAATGGAATTGAACCAAGACCTCCAGAATCCCCCTGCTATAACCACAAGACCATCTGTCAAGTGTTAAGTATTGTTATTAGAAGCGTTTTTAAAGTGCTCTGATGAAAATTGCTATGGGCCCAATCCTGCCAGGTGCTGGATGTTTCCGAGCGGTGTTGTGCAGTCTTCGCCCCCACGAAAGTCAATGTGTGGAGGGCACGCGGCATCTTGCAGGACTCAGCCATCTGTAATATCGTACGCTTCGAGTGCTCGCTCATGTCCATTCCATTAAATGGCTAAGGCACTAATACCCTGCCTGTGTTGACAACTGCTAATGCATCACCTTATCTGTGCTGCTCGGAAGGACCAATGTTGGGGAAACCAATAGAGTAACAATGATCTATATTGTAGCCAAAGGAATGAGCAGCCAGCACGGGGACTGCAAAAATAGAGAAACCGCCTCCTGGTTAAGAGGAAGCCCGGCATCTGGGAACATGTGCTAATTCAGCAGATTCCGTACTTGGGACGCCTGGAGAGCGATGCATTGGAAGGAGTGAGAGTACCCACCAGAGCAGGGATGGGAAAGGACTAGATTTGCAGGAGAAAGGACGGGCTCTGCTGTTGTGCATTGGAGGGGAAGAGGGATAGGCGTGTTGTTTGATTAACACCAACCTCTGTTACTATTGACTTCCTGAGACTGTGGGTGGATTTCAGACTTAGTCCTCTAGAGAAGTAATCTCAGGGCAAGCAATATACATGGCGTTCTTTCCATTGACTTCAGGGATCTTTGGATAATGTCCTTGGACTGTGAGCAGTTGGGGTCAGGGGCCTCAGGGCTTATTTGTTTGGGACGTTTCACCTCTCATCTGATGCTGTGTGCCTGACCACTGTATCCGTGGTAGATACTAACGCTGCACAAGTCCTGCCAGTGCAGAATCTCAGCGTGGGATCTAGGTGACCCACTAAGGAGCCCATAATGTGCTGTGCATCCTAAAGCCCGCCAGAGATTAAACTCCTTAGGTACAAGGATGAACAGCTAGAGGCACGCCAGATGTGTAGTTTTCCCGTTGAACATGTTACAACCAGCCATTAAATATTAAGGGCGGAGAATGTAAAATATTTATCTCTTACCCTGGGTTTTAAGGAGGAAACTCAATTATATCTCATCCCTATCAGCCCTCTTTAACTGGCGACTAATTCGGCCGTGCTTACTCAGAGTTTAGCAGTTGCCTTTTTTTGGCTTGACCTTGCGGACATTTCAGAAAGCCTTTACCTCCGAGCTGTTGATAGAGGCTACTTTACCCTTTGCCTTGTGGCTAGCTTGTTTTCCTGTGTCAAAAACACAGACCTACCCTCTGCAGCATCGTTCCCTGCGCCTTTAGGGAATGATGCGTTTAGACTGGAACAAAGCGGTGGTCATTTATGATAGGACTTCATGGTGGTTGTTGTGCTTCGTGCCATAGCAGCATGGAACTTGGACAGCTTGGCTAGAACTCACCTCCTTCTGAGCGGAAAACCCAGCCACTAAACGGAGCTGAAGGAGAATCTCCTTTAATTGATAGCAGTATAGGGCACATGACACAAAGTTGAGCAGCCGTGATTATATTCGGTAGACATGTGTATATGTTAGTGTTTATGTATACATATACACATGAACACACTCTACAGTATTCTTGCACTGTTTTCAGTGCAGTAAATGTTATGCCCAGTGCAGGATTTACCAAATGCACTATTAAATCAGGATTTTTGTGAAAAATAGGGGGGGTGTCCTAGGGTGGCTGCCTCCTGGGCTCCCCCTTGTGGCCTCAGGGTTGCCCTGGAAGTGCGCCCCGCCTTGGTTTCCCTCTTCTAGGCACATGCTTACTGATCCCCTCTTCCTGGGGGCTGATTGCCTGCCCACAGTCTCTGTCATATGCATGCAGCCCCTGAGGAAGTTTGTAGGGGACCCTTCCGACTGCCTTCCCGCTTTCTGCTTTCACCAGTGTGATCTGGCTCTACTGCTCACCAGGGAACTCTCCCTGCTCCCTCCCTCAGGGGCATCTGCTCCCTGGAGCTCTCGTGCCATCTCTGCTCTGCACTCGCTCTGAAGTGCCGAACTCTTCTTTGCCTTTGGGCTGCCCCTCATTTATAAACGCATTGGGCAGCCCTGCCCTCCTCACTGTACCAAACCTAGGTTGCTTCAAAACCTGTTCTGCCCTTTCTCCATTCGCACTGAGTTCAAAGATGCGCTTTCATCAGCCCCTCGCTCTCAGAGGCAGGGGAGAGTCTGTAGAAGAACAGAGACTAAAAGGGAATTTTAAAAATTAACTACCCCAACCCCAGTGCAAGGGAAGTACAATATTTCTTATCCCGGGAGCCCCGGCAGGAATGGAGAGCTAGGGAGAGTCGGTCTTTGAGGAATTCAGTGAAATCACGGCCCAAGGGCTTTCTTGTCCGGTCACAGCGTCACAGCGGGGGTAGTTGGGTTGTCGCTAGCAGTCACCCAGGGTAAAATCCTGCCCTATGTTGCAGTGATCTTCTAGGGTGGAAGGGGGCATAGGAAGATTCTTCTCTTCCTCCATGCAACAAACGCCTACTCCTGCAAAACTCCCATTGGCTTCAGAGGGAGCAGGATCTGGCCTCAAGGTAGGAGTGCTCCAGCCCACCTGCTGCTGCATTACCAAGGATGGGGCTTGACGACAACACCTCTGCGCAGATGGGTTAGTAGTGCACATGCTGCTGGGTATGTACTGCGCTCCCGCTCTTAGGAGCAGTCAGCAGCGCCTTCCACCCTGGTCCTGCAGCAGCAGGAAGGCCTAGGGGCTAGGGAGTGGGGAGGCAGTGCCCCTGCCCCCCTGTGTGCAGGTTACCCCAGCAAGACGGGTTTTGCCCCACAGAGCTTCAATTTGTAGATTGTGGCATTACTAATCTCCAGGCTCTAAGGGCCCGAGCATGGGAGATGCTGAGAGCCCCTTGTAGTCACTGAGCACTTAGCACCTTACAGGACGGCCTGAAGCTGCATATCCTCCTAGCTCTGTGAGTGCAGCAGAGCTGGTGTTCCTAGCGGTGAGTGCAGGGTCGCCCCCCTTCCTTGCACTTCTCACAGATGTGAAGGCCAGAAGGGACCCTTATGATCATATAGTCTGACCTCCTGCCTCACCCAGGCCAGAGAACCCCACCCAGTGGTTCCTGCCTCCAGCCCAATGACTCTTCACTGAGCCGGAGTGGTTCTTTTACAGGGGGAGACCCTCAGTCTTGAGGCAGAAACTCCAAATGATGGGGACTCCGCCGCACCCCTGCCGTCTCCCATACGCTCCAGTCATTATGTGCAGGATTTCCTGTGGAATGATGAGTCGTTTCTACAGGGGACACAATCTGTGGATAAGATCATTCGGCCTTTACTCACATGAGTAATCCTTACTCCCCTGAGCGGTCCCTCTGAAATCTAGGCACCTAGATGCTATAGTGATTGACAGGTGGATTGGCTTGCTCAGATGAGTAATGTTTGCAGTAATCAGGTCCTGCAACTATTTCATCTTGGAAAGTAGGTCAATGTCATCACCACCATTTCACGGGGGGGGGGGGGGGAACTGGGGCACGGGGAGGTGAAATTCTGTGGCCACACAGGGAGTCCGTGGCAGAGCCAGGGTTATTTCACAGCACATCTGAATCCCAATCCCAGCCCTTGTGACTCTCATCCCACAGTGATAAATACCAAGCAACTGCCTATTCCTTTACACAGGCTGTCACTGTTGGAGATCCAAGCTTTGGTGTCTCGTCTTCTCCCTGACATTTCCTTTCGCTAGATTCTCTTGCAAAATCATAGGGAAGGGGCCCTCCTGGTGCTTGAGTGGCAGCTGGAGACGTGTTATTTATCGAGAGAGACGGATGGTTCTTGGGACACATTGTGGCAAGGAATGAAGGCCCAGATCCACAAGGGGACTTGGGCATTGCGACACTAAGCACAGTGGTGCCTAAATTTTAGACACAGGTGTGAGTCCAGTTACAGACCAAGGTGTCTTTTCCCCACTGCTGTAATGCCTCCGGTGCAGTTTCCAGTGTAGACGTGCTGCTGTGGTGTAGAGTGGGGCTGGGGCTGGAGAAGTGCCTTCGCTCCAGGACAAATACACGGCTGTAGTTCCACTGGTGCCCATATCCCTAATGTAGATGAGCCCTAAATGGTGGCAGAAGGCACAGGCCTACAGTTCAGGCAAAGGGTAATAACTCAGGGAACCGTTGATTAGGGAAGGCAATTGAAGCCAGGAATACAAAGGCCAATCCAGCTGCAAGCTCTTTCTCACATGGCCCATTAGGACTATTCATGTGAGTAAACATTTTGCAGGATTGGGCCCTATGAGAGGTGGTGTTGCCTAGTGGTTACCGCATTGGACTGGAACTCAGGAGATCTGGATTCTGTTCCTGGCTCTGTCACTAGCCCTCTGGCTGGCCTTGGGTAAATCACTTCATAGCTCCGTGCCTCAGTTTCCCCATCTGTAAAAGGGGGATAATGCCACTGGCCTTCTTTGTAAAGTCCTTTGAGATCAACAGATGAAACACGCTCTATAAAAGCTAGGGATGGTTATATAGCTGAGTCCAAGCCAGTTTTAGTTTGTTTCAGGGATGGATGGGACAGGAGTAGTATGTTTTTCCTTAAGAGCTTGTCTCCACACACATTAGACTACCGCTCTAGTTAAAGCAGTGGAAACCCCTGGAATGGATGCAATTATACTGGTATAAAGGTTCTTTTACAGAGACAGCTTATTCTTCTGAATGTAGGAGAATACGTTACCTGGATAGTGACATATAGCTGCATCCACACTGGGCGTTGTACCAGTTTAACTATACTGGTAAAAAAATTACCCCCCTAAGTTACATAGCTAAATCAGTACAACAATTGTAGCCCAGGACTTTTTCCTGCCAGACAAGCTTGTCCCACTGCAGTGCCGCTCGCAAAGGGGGAACTAGTTTAGTGCTGGCGGGTTCCACAGCAGCCGTAGAGAGTGAAGGCTCCGCTTTCCCAGAGAAGAGCGCTAGGAAGCAGCAGTGTGAGCTGTTGTACTAGCATACTTCCATCCTGAGCTGGGGTGAGAGGAGTTCAGGCTCCATGACCTAGCCAGTCCCTGGCCTCTCTGCTGGAGCTGCCAGGAAGGGGCCAGTTTTGATGCAGATGCCTTTATCCATTAGGAAGAGGCTGGAGAACCCAGTGACTCATTTCAAAAGCTGCCCAAAGAAGAACTGGCTATTGGTCCGAGCAGCGGTGTTGGTTTAATGCTCTGCTTATTGGGTGTGCCCCACGTGCTCTACAGCCAGGGTCAGAGCACATGGCAAAGGGGTAACGAAAACATCCAGACGTGTGCCTGGGAAAAAAAATTGGACCTGGAAACACAGTATTAGGGGCAGGTGAGCTCGACTGGAAGTCGGTGGGTTGAATGTTTGAAAACCCAGACATTCCTGGGCTTGGATTCTGTGTACAGCAGGCGAGAAATAGTAAAGGGAGGAGACCGGGGCGGGGGGAACAAAGTGAAAGTGGAGCAGAGAGTAACGAAATGCAGTGAGTTGGTGGGCAGGAGAATCCTACTGGGAGAACCCAGTCTGCATCCTCCATCTCAGGCAGCCACCTGCGACGTGGTTCTGTATTAACACCATAGGCCTGATTATCAGCACAGGCCGCGCACCCTCAGCGCCAAGTGAAGTCAGCTGGAGCTGCAGGTGCTCAGCAGAGCTGAAACCCCTTTCTCCTTGGCTCCAGAAACATGTTGTTGTTGCTTTTTTAAAATAGAATTTGCCTTGCAAACAAAATATGTGTTTAAATGCCAGGAAAGGAAGACTTGGCAATCAATCCCCCTCTGCTTCCCACCCCAAGTAGTCGGAGATGTTCACTAAACCCCTGTGATTATCCATGTATCCGTGCTCCAGCGACAGATACTGTTAAGGACGAAGTGGTAGCGGGGGAGCTTGTAGAGAGAAGCTGCCCTTCAAGACTGATGATAGAAATAAGCCAAGGACCCTAAGATCCAAACCACAGGGACCCTGTGTGTATGAGGGAGACAGACACTAAAATAGAGACAAAGGAAGGAGGCTTGAATTGACCTGACAAAATAGGAAAAGGAATAAACAGGACAGATCTTCCAGCAAAATTTTGGAATTTAAACATTCACAGCTGCAAAAAAGAAAACAGTCAATTCCTGCCTGAAAATAATTGATGGGCTGCGCTTGAGGAGCTGATGTTTGAGGAATTTCAATGAAAAACCAGAGTGACACTGACAAAGGAAATGAGATTGAAGTGTTAAAGGGAAGTGAGCAGTGGGATGGAAAGGGGGAGGAACAATAAATGGAAAAGAATCACGGCAGCTCAGAACTGTGTGGGCTGCTGCATTTCCAAGGAGAAAGAGACAAAGAACTTTGTATTGTCAAGATGCCAGAGTGCTAGAAAAGTACCCCCCTTCCCCATCTTACCTCTGGGCACAAGCACCCTGCTAAATGCATATCTTCATGCATATGCACTGGTACCTGTGCACATCACCTTACACCCGTCTCTGTGCATATTTACACCCCTAGACATGCACATATATTTCAAGGCCCCATTTAACAAATTGCTGCGTGAGAAGAACATGTTCCTTCTGGAATATGACTTAGCGCTCTCATCCTCCTGGCAGACTCAATGAACTTGCTTGTCTTACAGATCTTGACTCTGATTTATGAAAGCTGCTCCCAGTTCATCTTAATCCCCACGCACGAGGGGAGGATGCCCGGGTTAGGGCCAGCAGCGTTCACTCTGACTGTGGCTTTGTGAGAGCCAGGTCATAAAATTAGCTTTTATTTACAAACTCTTTTCAGGCTGGGCCCAGCGCCGGCTCTCATTGAATTTCAATGGGCGCCTTTGCAAAGCGGAACCTAAGTGACTGATGAATAGATCCAGGGCTACATTTACAAATGTATTGGGGAACCTAAAGATGCAGAGAGGGGCCCAGAGGGTCTTACAAAAGTGCCTACGTGACTTAGGCACCTAGCTCCCATTGACCTTAATGACTTGAAGTCCTGCAGCTCAGGGCAGCCTTCTAACCCTTCTCTTACATTTTGGCTAGAAAGTTTCAATTCAGTTGCTACTAATTGCCAGAAGGAAGAGAGCCTGTTCGCTACAGAATGGGCCAAGGGTTTCATTCTTAGCCCTTCTGGGAGGGATAGGTCAGTGCTTTGAGTATTAGCCTGCTAAATTGCGGGTTGTGAGTTCAAGCCTTAAGGGGGCCATTTAGGGATCTGGGGCAAAATCAGTACCTGGTCCTGCTAGTGAAGGCAGGGGACTGGACTCGATAATCATCCCTTCTAGCTCTATGAGATAGGTATATCTCTGTATATTTATAATAGCTTTCAAAGCCATTCACAATGGCAGGTAAAATCATTATCCCCCTTTCACAGATGGGGACAGTGAGGCACAAAGAAGTTAATTGACTGGCCAATGTCACAAAGTAAGTGTGGGGCAGAGCCGAGAATATAACCCGGGTTTCCTGAGTCCCAGTCCTAGCCATGCTCACTGCCTACCAAAGAGACCTCTGGAAATAGGAGCAATAGGATGAAATCAAGAAAAGGCTGTTTAGTGGGAAAGATTCCTGACAATGAGCTGTATTTGGCCACATTTATCCCTGATCTAATTCCATTGGAGCCAGGGATGCCTTTGGCCCTAAGACAGTAGCAGAATAGGATCCCAAGGGAAGTGGTGATGGGACATGTGCAGTTAGACTGGGTAGAACACTAGAGATGGTAGGGCTGGGCGCTGGCTTACCTTGTCGAGGGGAATGCTCTGGTTTTCTCTTTTCCAGCTCTAACTTCTGCAACTCCAGGGTCTAATCTCCCCACTTGTGTGATCAAAAGGAAGTCGTGTCATTTCAGCCCCTTTGGAAGAATTAAATTCCCCTTCCACACTCAGGTTTAACAAATAAATTCACATAGTACTTGCTGACACGTGTAAACCCCTTGTAATGTCAGAGGAAATAAAATTGTCAGTGATTCCTCAGCAAATGAGCTTGCAGTCATGTTAACAGCTTGCCAGTTACTAGCTCAGTTCTGTGCAAAGCTTCTGGCCTGCCCCAAAATGCAAAGGATGGAATAGGATGGATTTGTAAAACCCACAAAATCCCTCCCAGATTTTTACGGACGTGAAACTGAACTTGGAAAATGCAGCCTATGACCAAGAAGCATTGTCAGCAAGTACAAGGTCTTGTGGTGCCAAGAATTGCACCAAAGCTTATAGAAAGGAAATCAGGAGGGAGCAGCGAGAGGAAAACTGGAGTCAGGAATTACATTCGCTGGGTGTGTGGGCTCTTGGCAGTGCTTGTGGCATGTTGCAACAAGGTGTATAAACAATGAATTACCTAGAGAGCTGAACTCTCTCTGCAGAGAGGTCAGCTGTGAAAAGGTATCGGGTATGTTTACAGCCAGCAAACACTCGACTGCATAGAAAAGGTCCCAGGTTTCTTTCTATACGGCATTTGTTGGAAGATGGGGCTAGCATGGAGCATCACTTCTCTGTGTGAAATGCTCTCCAGAAGCTGTAGCGCGTAGGTTCTGCCAAAGGCTTACTGCATTGACTTCAGTGGGTTTTGGATCAGTAAGAGCCCAGCACCGCGAGACCCATTGACGCATGGGAGCCTGGCTTGCAGGATCTGGCCGTGGGAGGCTATCTAGGAGGGCATGTAGAAATGCAGGGTGATATGGACAACAGGGTGACTGATGGGTATTGCCTAAGAGGTGAATCGCTCACCTCGAGAGAATACATTTGACAATAACAAAGAATGTGCCAGTAAATCCTTTAATTCTTGTGTGAAACAAGTGTTGCAGGACTGACTCGCTCTGGGCTGGCAGGATGGGATATGGACCCTCCGACCTCTAGGCCACTAGTTCCAAGCTTAGGAAAAGGAAAAGCGAGAGATCGCCCCAGGCTTTTGAAGGTTGGGATTGTATAGAAGAACCAGGACTGGACTAATAGGGGGAGCTGCAGGTTAGAGCGAGGTTGGGGGATGGGAAGAGTCTGAGAGGGTGGGGGCTGGGCCTGGAATAGCCAAGTGAGAGCAGGCCACTAGCAAAGCAGTGAGAGAATTAAGGACGAGACGTGAGCCTCAGAGCAGGACTGAAGTGTGTTGTTAAAGATGTCTGGGAGAAGTCTGTGTTATGCTTACAATGAATGCAGTTACAGTTACCTTTGATGCCTTGGCCAGCAATCAAGAACATGAATACTTCTCAAGACAGTGCAGCCAATGCCGTGTTCAGATGTGTTTGATGGGAATAGATTGTCCTTGAAGCTATCCAGCTTGGAAGTACCACACTCCGCAACATCTGGGCTGGAAATCACATCACAGGGCAGGAAGGAAGGAGATTGGTTCTTTTTTTCCACACGTCCCTGTGGTCATGGCTCAGAAGAATGGGTATGTGGAGAATTATACGCATGAAGGGAAACAACTGGATTTAAAATCCTTTTGTTTGTGCTTGTGTGTGGACAGAACAGTTGTCCAGATCCCAAAGTATCACTCAGCAGCTCTCCATCCAGTGCATGTCTCTGCTAAAAATATGTCACGAGCAGCTACCCATTTGTGTCAGAGGTGATGGAATGCCACGCATTCAGCAGGTGGCACTTGCTAATGAACTGTTTAATAAAGGATCCAATGAATATTTTAGCTCACCCGAGAGACTTCGCTGGTACGCTCAAGACTGTTATTGTTATGAGCAGCTGGCCTCAAGGGGGCACCCTCACAATGCAATACGCCTCTGTGCTGGTCAGGAGCTGAAGCAGGAGTGTTGGACTTCTCAAAATCTTTGCGTGGGAGCTGTTGTTGCCCTGCTCTCTCACTCACCTAAAATCCTGCCTTCCACAAAGAGATTTTGGCAGTGCCCTGCCTTATGTTTGAGGGGATGTTGCTGCACCTCAGCCTGGCAAAGGCAGAAATACCAAATGTGGGACGCAACCTTTGAAACGAAAGGAAAAGCCCCAAAGGGAGCCAATATACAGTTCTAGGTGCAGCTGAAAGCTGCTTCTGAGGCCTTGATCCAAAGCCCACTGCAGTCCATGGGAAGTGTTCCAGTCCCTTCAGTGGGCTCAGGCCTTAAAAGTACATTGGGTTTGTAACCTTATTTCCATAACTTTGCATAACGATGGCAAGTAAACTATACAATGGTGGGAGAAAGGGGACGGGGCTCTGCAGAGGGATATTGGGCAAACTGGGATGCAGACTGAAGGCGTGGGGTGATTGAGAAGCATTGTATGCTGCTGGAGGAAAGCCAGTGGGACTCCACTCTATTATGAAAGAGCACATGCCATAATTAATTTGCATCACCTGCTAACAAACAGAACAACTTCCATTTCTGGTTGCTCTTTTGTTAAGAAGCCTACGCATTGACTTGGACACGGCGGAGCTGGTCAGCAGCCCTGCTTTACCTAAAGCGTATATTGCAAATAGCTGCTGTCACCAACAATACCATTGGCCCCACTCCACGGCAGGCCTGTTCCTATGGCCCCGATTCGCCAAGGTACCAAGGGACACAATAACTTCAAGCATGTGTGCATGGTCCCTTGATCTGTTTTTAGTGACTATCTTCTCCCTACCCCCACTTCTCCCCTCACTTATTTCAGCTGTAGTCATCTTACCTGTTACTTGTAACTGTAGTAGGTACAACATTTTCAGACAGACGTGATTTCCCCCCCTCCCCAAGTGGTGTCCTTTAAAAACTGCATTTAAAGTCCAGGAAGATGGGTGAAATTTCTTCTTCAGCTTCGTCTTTATTACAGCATATTTGTTGATTGTTTCCTCTCCTGTTACACTAGAAAGGTGGCAGTGTTTTCCTGAACTAAGCTGGATTTGATCCAGTGACACAGAGGTGAAGGCTGTTGTAACATGCAACCATTATGGAACGTCTGGCAACTCTGCTGAGGTCCAGCATATGCATCCCTCTAGCCTGGAAGATTGAGTTGCATTCCCCCCCAGGATTTTTCTTGAACAGAATGCTTCACTTTTGCTAGAAGATTGTACTGTCTACCACACACACACTACTAGTTAATTACAGATGGTCAATTACATCATAGGTCTTTGTCATCTAGCAAGACCAAGAATGATTGAAAGAACACATCAAAAGCTCCCAGCAATCTGCTCTCATGTCTTTACAACTTTACCAATCCTTGTTTGACCTATGGTTGCAATAGTGGCTTCTAGGAAAAGTTCCAGGTGAGCTGTTACATGGCTGGGGTAGCCAGGAATGCACTTAGGCTGCTCCTAGGTTATGAGTCTCAGGTCTGGGCTCCTGATGTGGGAAATCTGAAACGAAGCCACCCCTGGCTATGGAGCTCTCCATCTCCGGTAAGGGAAGAAGATAAGACTAAAACATAAGATGGCTTCAATGCTTCCACCACTGCTGCTCTTGCTAACTCACTGCCCCAGTCGCAGGAGCGTTCATCTGATGTGACTGTGAGAAGCTGCTATCTTTGTTTATTTAAGCTTGTCAAGCCAGCCAGGTAGATTTACATTTTCATCTACTGCAGCTGAGAAAATGGGAACACGTACTTGCTGGGGCATGGACCACACAGATATTACAGAGCCTCATCACTTTTCTCCATGGGCTGCTGGTGCCGCTCATTTCTACTGATGTGCTCTGCTGTCCTGTGCCCTACCTTCCAGGCTGGGAAGGGGCGTAGTCGATTGGTCTGATCACAAGCCTGGGAACCAGGAACGCCTGATTTCTCATCCCAGCTCTGCCATAGCATCCTTTGTGGCCTTGGCTAAATGGCTTAATTTTCAGTTCCCTCCTGGTATTAGTTATGAGTGTTAAAGGGCCTGATCCTGCGACCCTTTGCTCACACAATTCATGTGAGTTCAGTGAGACTCTGTGAGCAAGGATTACTCAGGTAAGATTTCTGGGTTCGGGCTCAATGTGCTTTAAAGGTGAACTGCGCTGTGTACGGTCTAAGGCTTTGTATGTATTAACATGGCATTGCATTATTAGCCCTTTGAAATGGGATGCTTTCCTACCCCCTCTTGAAGACTCTTAGCCCACCAGCGTGCCACCTTGCACACAGATCTCTGAAACATACGACATGATCGCTCGCTTCCCTGCCTGTGGCCTTTCTCCCGCTCAGCCCTTTCTCCACTCGCTGCCTGCAGCATGGAGTCAGTGCTCCTGCTCTTAATGCTGCCCGGGGTCTGAAGCAGGCTGGGTGGGGGAGCGGAGTGGGGAGTTGCATCCCCAGGCTATGGGCCAGCCGGGGTAGAAGCTCCCTGCAGCTTGACGAAGCAGTAACTGGTCAAAGGGGCCCAGAGGGATGTGACCCATGGCACCAGGAGTAAGTGGTAGCACTAGGTGATTTTTGCTGTGGGGTAGCTGCTGTGCAGAGGGCCGCACACAGGAACTGGTCCAGAAATCCAAAGGCTCCACGGCTAACTCAAGTGCTGCCTTTTCCTTATGGCCTTGACCTCCAGTGACCTCTCACAATCAACTCTTCAGTGTGACAGAGCGTTGGATGGGCCAGGGAGGGATCCGGATTAAAAGCGTCTGCTCAGGCCGCTAAGATAAGGGCGGCGGAAGCAATATCAAGTACGTCAGTGATCAAACCCTGAACGGGTCAGCTCGTGACTTTCCTTCTCACCAGAATTAAAGGGTGATGGAAGGGGGGTGGGGGAAACACACTGAGAGATGCGGTGCTCAGAGTTCCCAGTTTCTCTGTCTTGTTTATGATAAATAATTGCAATGAGCAATTAGTGGTTTGCTCCCCATTGGGAAGCCTCCATTTGGAGCGATCTAAGAAACAATTAAACAGAATATGGTCGCTTGAAATGGTCCCACAAAGGGCTGTTTTGGACAGTCAGTGCATCCCTTTCCATCCCAGGATCTTAAAGTGCTCTCAATGTACCAGTGATTGGAGCTTCACACCAGCTGTGGGCGGTGAGGCTAGTACCATCCTCCCCATTTCACAGAGGGAGAAACTGAGGCAACAAGAGAAGTGATTTTCCTGAGGTCACACAGTGGGGCCCTGTTCCTGTGATGTGGCAAGTGCACTCAATGCCTGCTGCTGGGGGCAAGATGGTCAGAAGGGTTCAGCGTGTCTGGGGCTGAGCCATCTTGAAAATCTAACCTGTGAAGGCCAGCTCAGGCTTCTGCTCCCACTGCAGCCAGGGACAAACTTATTGCAAGGAGATCAGGGTCAGCCCCTTCGATGGGGAGATGTCTGGGTTCGGCACTTTGCAGGATCGGGCCCAAAGCTTGCACTAAACCCCAATTCACCGCCTCCCACGGTTGCTCTTGACCTGTCAGTCCTGGTAGCCTGATCCGGCACTAATGGAAGCTTTGTTGCTTATTTGCATCGTCCTTGTCTGTCCAGTCACCCTTTCACAAGAGTAACTGGCTGCTGCCGGGAAGGGGAACGTGCGGTGGGACCAACTGGGCCAACAGCCTCTTTTCCAAGGGCTGGAAGTGTGTCAGGAGAGCTGCCCACACTCGCTTCAGCAGAGCCCAGCTTCAGTTCTTCAGCTGACAGTTCACTTGCACTGTCAAAAGGAGACAGCGAGAGAAACAAGGCTTTCCAGGCAATAATCGGTTACCCAGGGCACACTGGAGATCAGGCAGGTTGCCCCAAATAATTATTGTCCCTGGAGCAAGAATGGCCTCTCCTCCACCAATATTCATAGAAGGTTTCATTTATGGACAGTGAGGATGGCCTCTAGCCCCAGTCCCACCCTGCTCTGGGACATTCCCCCCTTCCTGGGTGATATACTGCCCCCAGTCCGGGCTTGGTCCGAAAATCCCCTCCATGGGTCAGTCCAGAAGGGCTCCTGCCCCAGTCTGTCCACCCCAGCCCTGTGCTAGAGCCCCAGCGCATTGACATTCCAGCGCCTGCCTGCAGGGAGGCAAGAGCCAATGTGAAGCGAAGCGGATCTCAAAACAGGCTGGAGATCGCCTGGCAATTGCAAACCCGACTGCGCCTCCCATCCCGTCCGACTCTCGATCCATCCGTCGGAGCCGGCGCTGCGGCGTCCTTCGCCTGCTGGATTGTCACAGTAAAACAAACACCTGCGCCCTTTGGAGCCCTTGATTGCGGGCTGCTCCACCTGCAGGACCCCGCCCCCGCGTAGACCGATCCCAGCCCCGTCTCCAGGCCCCTCCAGCCTCCCTAGCTGGCGTCTCACCACTCCTGGAGTTGGCTTTAGGGGTGACGTTAGCTAGGGATTGAGTGTTTCCACGGGATGATTTTGAATGCAAGCCCCACGTTGCTCAACCCGTGTGGAAGGCCCCACGTGTGTGCGCTGGGGTGGGGTGTTACATACATAGGGGGGGGGGAGTAAATCTGTACTGCTCTGGGGGGGGCGTGTGGGAGTGCGCGTGGGAGGCGCTCCTGGGGGGGGGGGGGGGGAATGCTCTAGGCGGGGAAGGGGATCCGTCTTACTTTCTGGGCGGGGGAGGGTTAATGCCATGCTATGTATTGTTTTCGGGGGGGTTGTCAATGGATCATGCCCTGCTCCCTGGGAGAGTTCATGCAGCTCGCGCGGCTCTCTGGGGTGGGGGTGCACAGACAGCACGCGCGGCTCTCTGGGGTGGGGGTGTGTAAAAGCAGCACGCGCGGCTCTCTGGGGAGAGTGGGGGTGCAAAGGCAATACGCGGGGCTCTCGGGGGGGGGGGCAAGGGCAGCACGCGGGGCTCTCCGGGGAGGGGNGGGGGCTCCGGGGGGGGGGGGGGGGGGGAGGCGAACGGCCGGGGGGCCTGGGGGGGGGGGGGCAGGGGCCCCGGGCGGGGCTCCCGGGGTGGGGGGGGGGGTGCAAGGGCAGCACGCGGGGCTCTCCGGGGAGGGGTGGGGGTGCAAGGGCAGCACGCGGGGCTCTCCGGGGAGGGGTGGGGGTGCAAGAGTAGCACGCGGGGCTCTCCGGGGAGGGGTGGGGGTGCAAGGGCAGCCTCGCTCCACTGCGCCCCCGGGGGGAGCCCGGGCCAGGGGCATGTTCCCCTCCGCGGGGCAGCGCAGCCAGGCGCGCAGTAACTTTTGGCGCCGCGCTCGCAGGCAGAGCCGGAGGGAGGGAGGCGGGTCCGCGCGCAGCCCCCCGGCAGCCGCCCCTCTCCCTGCCCGCGGATTGCCGCTGGAGCCCCGCGGCTGGGTCCCGCCCCTGCCCGGCTGCCATTGGAAGCCTGCCCGCGCTCGGGCGCTCCCAGTGGCTGCCGGAGGTGCCCGTCAGCGGGAGGCTGCCCGGAGCCGGCAGGGGCAGAGCGGCAGCCGGGGGATGCGCCGGGGCCGGCGCGCTGGGGCCGGGGCAATGGCCGGGATGCTGCGCCCGCTCCCCTGCGGGTGGCTGGGCCAGGCTGCGCGCTGAACGCGCCGCTCCCCCGCCCCAGCGCACCTGAGCGGCTCCCGGAGCCAGGCGCTGCCCGGCCGGAGACATGTCCAGGAAGAAAACCCTCAAGAGCAAGGGGGGGAGCAGCCCCTCGCCCTCCTCCGCGCTGCCCCCCGCCAAGGAGAACGGCCACGCCGGCGGGGCGGCGGCCAGAGCCAAGCGGGGCAGCAGCCGCCCCCGCCCGGAGCTGCCCCTCAACGGGGCGGTGCTGCCCAGCCGGCCCTCCCTGAGCAGCAGCGGGGAGTTCTACGACGTGGCCTTCAAGGTAAGGGCAGCACCAGGGCACCGACCCCAGGGCTGGACCCAGGAGCGCCGGGCAGGGGCGCACCGAGCCCGGGACTGGGGAGGGGCGCACGGAGCCCGGGACTGGGGAGGGGACCAGGGTGCCGGGAGGGGCGCACGGAGCCCGGGACTGGGGAGGGGACCAGGGTGCCGGGAGGGGCGCACGGAGCCCGGGACTGGGGAGGGGACCAGGGTGCCGGGAG